>NC_059295.1:3720974-4038895 GCF_017591435.1 Portunus trituberculatus
AGGTAGTAGTGTTCAGAGACAGGAAGTGGGCACTGGATGTGCATGACCATGCCCATGGATAAACTAACAGTGATTGGCTCAGAGATGAGCCAATGGCGACATCACAAGGGAGGGGCGGAGTATAAAAGTGGCCCCAGCCTAGTGCAGTCAGTTGGTTTCCTCTCCATCACTCTTGTCCTCTGTCTCTGCGTCTTTCCTGTGTATTACCCTGTCACTGCCTGTTTTGTACTGTGTTACCCAAGTAAACATAAGAAGCTGTGCCAAGTGATTCCTGCCAGTCCTGCCTGTCTGAGTAAGTCTGCCCGAGTCCTCTGGTGTGAGTTGTATACCTCGCTTCCCATGCTAGTCACAGACCTTCATCAACGTTATCCCTGTGCCGCCCTGTCCTGAATGCTGTCCTGGTCTGCCGCTGAAAGTGAGTTACGGTAGTGGCTATGGAAGCTGTAAGTAAGGACCTTGGGTGCCCTGCCTTGCCCTGGGGCTGCTGTATGTGGTGTCCCTGCTGCTGTGTGGGCAGCGGTTGTAACAATATATATATATATATATATATATATATATATATATATATATATATATATATATATATATATATATATATTGTGAGGGGCACCGCCTTATTTCACCTTTAATTTCTTATTATTGCGTGTTGTATGGCGGCCCCCTGCCATGGGCCTCTGCTGTTCCGCAGTGCGGCCACCCTCCCCCTCTCTGTTCCAGCCATCTCGCCGGGCCTGGCAGGCGTCGCGTCAGTAACCAGCCAGTCTTTAGCAGAGGTAGACATGGGCGCTCTTGGGTCCTGGCACAGTGTGGAGACGCGTGGCTAGGCTGTTCTGGGTGCTCAACAGTCTCGGCTGGGGAGTTGTGCCCCCCTTTTTGAGTAGCTGGTTTGCTGCTGGTGAGGCCGTGACGGTGTGGAGCAATGGGTTTGTTGTTCCAGGGGAAAGTGTAGCGGATTTGGCTGCATTTTCCCGGGTTTTGTGTTCGTCTCCTCCTGTTGAGTGACGACGCGGAGGGACGCTATACTGTCTCGTCCCGATTATTGCTTTTAGGTGGCCGTGGTCACCAGTGTGGTTTGGTGGGTGGCTGTGTGCCACCACCTTTGTTTTGTGTAGTTTCTGTAGTATATTGATTATAGTGGCCTTAGCCACACACACGTGTTGTCTGGTGGGAAGCTTCATGCTGTGCCCCAGTCGGCTTGCAGTCATCGTCTGTACAACCTTGACTCCCTGCGTGGCTGGTTCTCACCCGGAGTTGGTAGCTGGGCTTGTGTATACCACCGGATGTGGAATACGATCATGTGTTGTAGTAAGCCGTAGGGACGTGGAGTCAGTCTTGACAGGTGCTGGCAAGCATCTGTTGCATTAAATAATATAGTAATATACACCACACGTCTTGTCCCAGTCTGTGGGCACTTGCAGCCTGGGTACAAGACGTGTGGAGAGGCATTAATACTCCCATAGAGAAGTGGGTGGAATTGTCCTTGTGGGCGGTTTCTCTGCGGAGTATTAAGGCTTTGCCCGTAACACATAACTTATACACTATATATAAATTTCTACTTGGTTTGATGTCAGAAGGAAAAGGAGTTGCTAAAGAGATTCCCTAGCAGTGGGGGAAGTTATACACTGCTGGCGACCTCTATTTCTGTAGTATTATTTGTCTACTACTAGGGGCTGGGTGTGCAAGGCTCAGGGAAGGGATTGGTACATGCTGGCGTCATTACCAAATCCTTATTAGGCTACGAGTGAGAGCGGAGTGTCTTGTCGCCTCGCTGGGCTGCTGTGACGCCGTGGAGGACAGCAGTCTGGTATGAGCTTGCCCACTTTTAGCAAAAAGAACCTGAGTGTTGCAGCTGCTGTGAAATATAGTGTTGGGGACCCTGTAGAGCGTCATACTCCCCAGTGAGCAGACGTAACAATATATATATATATATATATATATATATATATATATATATATATATATATATATATATATATATATAAGCCCCTGGGATCATATTCTATAAACTGTCATAGCTAGTGATATGGTCATACTGAGACAAAATGGCGCATTCCAGACTAAGTCCAGCTATGACAGGCTCCAACCTTGTGAAGTAGTCAGAAGTGCTAAGACAAGGTCCACTCTTTTATAGCACCACCTATGATGGTCATTAGATCATCAACATAACCACACTACAACACCAAGATCCCCACCTAAGAAATGTTTTCTACCATAGGGATGTTCTCCACAAACTCAGTGATGCTGAACTCATCAAGCGATTTCGTCTTGACAGAGATGGTAATCTTTTTGTAACAAATCTTGTGAGTGATGCATTACCAAGCAACATCAAGAGGAGGAGCCCACTCACCCCCGACATGAAGGTCATCATAATGCTGTGGTATCTTGCCACTGGAAAAATGTAAATATGCAGTAGTGATGACCTCAGCTCTTCTCAACCAGCCATCAGCAGAGCCATCACTTAGACCATCGATTCTTTTGTAGACATGAGCTTCCCCAAACAGTTCATGAATTTTCCCACCACCCCCAAACAATCCTGCTGTGTAGTAGGTAGACTTCGTCAGCGTCACTGATTTCCCTGGGATCATTGAGTCATTGATAGCACACACGTGAGGATTGTGGCACTGAGGGAACAAAAGGAGATCTATGTCAACTGTAAGTGATACCACAACATCAATGTGCAGGTGGTATTTGATACCAACTACAGAATATTTGATATCCATGTGAAGTGGCCTGTATTTTGAATGGCAGTGGTGTTGCAGCAATTTTTGAGAGGGAACATGTGCCACCAAATAGTCACTTAATGGGAGACAGTGGCTATCCCAGCAACCCATGGTTACTGACACTATAACTGCAACTTCTGCCTGGGCCTCAAACAATATATAATTAGGTATGTAGATGCTATTATTCTGTGTTTTGCGAAACTGACATAATGTTTTGGAGGTTTTTATCAACTATTATCTATTGATTCTATTTAGTTTAAGCTAACTCCAAATATTTAATGTGGTGTGTTAACTTTAATGTTGTTGCAGTTCCTACTATACCTTGTTCACTTAACCTATATTCCTGGCGCCGAGGCATGTTTAAAAGCTGGGCGCTGATTGGCTGCATCCCTCTCTCAGGGTTGCCAGGTGGTGCCAAATTTGGCAAACTGTGCCATAAAATGGCTATCTCTTAAAAAAACTGCCAAATTCTTATGGCATTTTTGTAGTTTTGCCATAAAAATGCCATATTTTGAGAAATGTTTATAATTTCCTATCAAATCTGCATAGTTTTTTTTACCCCCCCCCCTCATGGAATCGGTGGAGATTTTTATTTCACTCTTATCCAAGATGGTAAATTAAATAGCCTGGGTTAAAAAATTGCCGTTTTCTATAGTGATATTTAAGAACTTCACGGCACTGTAAACAAAAACACTCGTCTGGCGGGCTACCAGCAGGCTTTGGAGCCACGGCTATGCTATTCCTTGGCTTATAAATTTATCATCATGCCCAAGGGAACTAAGAAGCCATGGATGGACTTGCATCCTCTCTTGCTAGCACCCACGGAGAGGCTGTATCTAGTATGTCCAGTGAGAAATGTTTTTATTTTATATGCTCTAACTCACTTCATATAAGGGATAGCCAGATTTGGTTAACACCATAACACTCAGCAGTGACTATACAACCAAGCTGTATTGTAGAACATTAACAAAAGCAAAAAAGATAATGGTATTATGACGAGTTGAACTGCGACGATTTCATAAAAATGTTTATATCCTGTTTTGTTTTGCTCGTTTTTTTCAAAGGATGTTCATTGAATGCTGAAATACATTATTGCAGCATATAGGAAAAAAAAACTCTCATGAACACGATAGTGTTATCAGAATGCACGTAAACCTTCACTTAATGAACACACATTGTCATTTTGTAGCCACATGTTACTCGCCGCGGTTTATGGGGAGCCGCTCCACCACCACCAACAATACCAAGGAGCGGCTCACAGCTAGCCGCGGCGAGTAACTTGTGGCTACAAATGACAATGTGTTTTCATTAAGTGGAGGTTTACCTGCATTCTGATAACACTATCTTGTTCACGAAAGTTTTTCGTATATGATGCAATAATATATTTCAACATTCAATGAACATCCTTTGAAAAAAAAAAAAAACGAGCAAAACAAAACAGGATATAAACATTTTTATGAAATCGTCGCAGTTCAACTTGTCATAATACCATTATTTTTTTTTTCTTTTGTTAATTTTCTACAATATATATTGATTGTACAGTCACTGATGAGTCTTATGGTGTTAACCAAATCTGGCTATCAAGAACTCAAGTCATACGAAGATGGAAATACAGAGTTTACCAGAAAAAGGTATGAATGATTGAGAGTAGGACACAATAGGGCTGAGAGGAAGAAGAAAGCCTTGTGCACTGAGGTCGCAGGAGGAGGGAAGGCATGCAGTTAGCAAGCACCACTGCTCCCAAGCGTTGCTACTTTTCAAGGTTGGACTTGGGTGAGGTCAACCTCCCTGACCGCTGATAATCCCCAGGTCAAATCGAGTCACTCCTCCCCTCCCTGTCGCTCAGGATGGAAGGTGAATATCTCGTCCGCGCTACTCGCCATCGCAACCTTCATAGTCAAGAGAAATTAATTATTTACAGCGTCAATAAGTTCTGCTTAGAGGATTCTTTTATTATCAATGTGGAGGACACTTCTGACGAAGAACTGTCTGATTAAATAGCTGAGAGAGGATTATGCCTACAGGGTAAAACCTCTATAAAAAAAAACGCACCTTAACTCTTACCTCATGGGTGGTGTGGAAAAAAAGTAAAATAAAACAACAAAAAAGATGCATGTCTACTTGTCTATTTTAGAGAGAGAGAGAGAGAGAGAGAGAGAGAGAGAGAGAGAGAGAGAGAGAGAGAGAGATACTGATACTGATACATTTATTGGGCCTTTATGGGTACATTAAAATCAGTATGATACAGAATGTGAAGAATTCCCTCGGTCTGTTGAGCATAAGCTCTTTTACAGACCTATTTGAAATTTATGTTAGGCCGACGCGGTTAGTTGTAGAGGCCTAATTACTATACATATATTTACAAACAAGTAAATTAAAGATTTCCTAACTAAATTCCACTTCTACAACCAAATATACATCTACATAACACATATGTAATAAATGCAGTAATAAATACAGTAGTGGATGATAATGACAAATAGAATAATAGTAATAGAAACAATAGATAATGATAAATGATAAATAATAGTAAAGAAAAATAAATATAATAACATAGCAATGATATTAAAATAATAATAATATAATAATATAACAATTATAATAATAATAGTAAACGTACAATAATAAAACAATTTACATTAAAACATTATTAATAATGATACATTAATAAATAAAATAATAATGAAAATTATACAAATAATAACAATCACATTACAATAATAATAAAAATATAATACTATAATGATAATAGTACTATAATAATAATAATAAAAATAATAATAATAATAATAATAATAATAATTATTATTATAATAATAATAATAAAATAATAAATGATAATAGTAAATGTACTATAATAATAAAACAATTTACAATAAAACAATAATAAATAATACAGTAATAAATAATAAAATACTAATAATAATGAGAAATTATACAAAATTAACAATCACATATTACAATAATAATAATAACAATATAAATACTATGATAATAATACTATAATAATGATAATAAAATAATAATAATAATAATGATAATAATAATTATAATAATGATGATAATGATAATAATAATAATAATTATAATGATAATGATAATAATAATAATTATAATAATAATGATAATTGTTATGATAATAATAATAATACAGAGCAATAAATAAAAGTCCCTAATATTTACTAAGGAAGAATTGTTTTATCTTGTTCTTAAAAATTTGAGGTGATTTGATATTTCTAAGTTGTTCTGGTAGCTGGTTCCACTCTTTGACACCTCTGGTTGTGACATATTGCTGTGCGTGGGATGTTCGACACAGCAGGAGCTTTAAATCATATGGTCTGCGGGTATTAGGGTTGTTAGACATGAAGTGGAATGTGTCGTCTGACTGTCGTGAATATAGTGACTTGTGAACAAAGATGTTAGTCTGGAGAGATATTATGTCGCTTAGTTTTAGTAATCTAAGGTCATTAAATAATGGGCCAGTATGGGCTGAACGATGACTAAATGACATGACTCGCAGTAGCTTCTTTTGTGCGACAAAAATATTGTCTATGATGGTACTGCCTGCTCCCCAAATGGCACAACAATACAAAAAATTTGTGTACGCTAATGATATATATATTTGTCTTAAACAATGAAGAGAAAGATTATTTCTTATCTTGTATATAATTCCAGTTAGTTTATTAGTTTTAACAATAAGCTCACTAATTTGTGATCTCCATTTTAGCTTTTGATCTATCATTATGCCCAGAAATCTACATTCTGACACTTGGTTTAATAACTTGTTGTTAATATAAACATTAATATTGACTGTATTCGTCATGAGTGGGGAGGATAACATGCAATGAGTTTTAGAAATATTTAAGGTAAGTTTATTGCTGTGAATCCAGTTTGCAACTTTCACTAGTTCAGCATTAAGAGTATTGGTGATGATGTTTAAATTCTCCCCTTGAATGTAAATAGTAGTGTCGTCGGCAAAAGAATGAAATTAAGTTTGTCAGAGATCCGTGTTATGTCATTTACGTACAATAAAAAGAGAATTGGGCCTAAAATTGATCCTTGAGGAACACCACAGCTAATGGGAACATATGATGATTTGCCGTTATTGTACACTGTGTATTGTTTTCTGGAAGATAGATAACTTTGAAACCAAGCATGTGGTAACCCCCGAATGCCGTACGTTTTTAACTTTACTAAGAGGATTTCATGGGATATTGTATCAAAGGCCTTTGAAAAGTCACAAAAAACTGATATTTGCTGTAATTTGTTGTCTATTGCATTGTGAATATTTTGACAAAGTTTGTGTAGGGCAAGTTCAGGAGAAGAATTAGGGCGAAATCCGAATTGTGATTCAGAGAGAGAGAGAGAGAGAGTGAGTGAGTGAGTGAGTGAGTGTGTGTGTGTGTGTGTGTAATTCACTGTTTGATCTGCTGCAGTCTCTGATGAGACAGCCAGACGTTACCCTACGGAACGAGCTCAGAGCTCATTATTTCTGATCTTCGGATAGGTCTGAGACCAGGCACACACCAAACACCGGGACAACAAGGTCACAACTCCTCGATTTACATCCCGTACCTACTCACTGCTAGGTGAACAGGGGCTACACGTGAAAGGAGACACCCAAATATCTCCACCCGGCCGGGGAATCGAACCCCGGTCATCTGGCTTGTGAAGCCAATGCTCTAACCACTGAGCTACCGTGTGTGTGTGTGTGTGTGTATGGCGCATCACAGGAGAACCAATACATAAACTGTTGAAAGACTCGCGCACGCAGAATTATACACACACACACACACGTGCATGAGAGAACTATATAGTAATAAGAAACAGGAGGAAGTAGTAACAAGCCAGAGAGAGAGAGAGAGAGAGAGAGAGAGAGAGAGAGAGATGGGCGTTTCTCCACACTTCAGTGTTAATCCTATAATTGGGGCTGTGACGTTTGGCGACGCCGCAGCCGGGGAATCCCCGTTAGGTCTCCCCCTCTGCGGTCTTCATATTTGAGTCGGATTGTAATCTTCACTATGCACATGTCTCCCAGAGCTGTGCTTACACCTACGGGAGACACACTGCATCACATGACAGGGTGGCAGTGAGGCTCAGATTAGGCTAGAAATACTTTTGGGAAGTCAGTGCTTCTCCTGGTGTGTGCTGTGTGCTGCACCAAGGGGACACACTCTGCGTCACTATATCATGGAGTGTCCTCTCATTGCCAAATTTAGGCCACAAGGTCAGCATGACTTGTACAGCCTCATTGACCACCTCCTAGACTCTCCCACCCTCAGGGATATACTCAGGGAATATCCTCAGTTTGCTCCCAGACTGTAGGATGTCTTAGGCAATAAGGTGTGCAATATGTGTATTTATTTATTGAAATACTTGTATTCTTGTTGTGTATACTATCCAGAGTTATTTTTGTGATACTTTAACCTTAAGTCTTTGCCCAGGGGGTGGGTGGCAAGGCCCATCTTCCTCCTTTGTTGTAATTATTTATTAATCCAACAATAAATGTATCAATTAATCAATCAATTTATGTAGGGGTGACTTTTGACGTGCTGGAACGCATTCCCTATTATTACACGTTATAATGGGTTCAGTATACGGTAATTTCGATTTATGGTAAGGTTTCCAGGAATGCATATGTACCATATAACGAGGAGGAGACTGTCTGGTGGAAAGGGAAAAGGCTGCCCTTCCTGCTGCTTCTAATGACTGGCTGAGGGCTAGAACTGCTTGGTCAAGTTGGAGTGTGGTGACATCAGGATTAGTTAAGGTTTCTTGGAACCGAGGCCAGGCTGATGGTGTCAGGGTCCAACGAGGTAGACGGCCAGGGTGGGGTCTGGGACGGGTGTGTGTCAGTCAGTCAGTCAATCCGTCCGTCTGTCCCTCTTTCACTCACTCACCCACTTTTTCCCTTTACTTACCTCTCTCTCTCTCTCTCTCTCTCTCTCTCTCTCTCACTGATTACTTTTCAGCCTCCCTCCGATGACAGATGTGCAGATAATTAGCATACAAATGTGAAGACGCCAAATGGAGAGAAACAATTATTTTTCTCTTTCATTTTATTCATTGCACTCACCTTATTAACATAGAAATGAAATCAGGCGGTGAACTGCAACCTGTGTAACGCGCCGTGTTACCTGTAGCTCATTAGTCCCATCCTACCTGGACTCACTAATATTCTGCTCATTTGCCCACCTGCTGTTTATTTGGTTATTTTAGTCGTGAAAGTGTCCTAAAATAATTCTTGTAATAAATTGTTGTAATTTTATCTGACTAATTAAATCTAGCCTAACTTTATCTAATTTGTCTTAGCTTAATGTCATCTAAATCAAACAGACCTAACTCAACTTATCCTAGCTTAACTCAGTCTAGCCTTACCTTAACTTACCTTACCTTACCATACCATAACTTACCTTACCTTACCTTACCTTTCGTTACGTAACTTAAGCTAAGCTGATTATAAACAAACCTGCCCATGTAGGGTCCTGTGGAAAACTGTGAGGACTGGAAAGTTGAGTCATCCAGGAATAGGTCAAGGACAGAGGCTCTCCTATGTGAGGGTTGAGGTATGTAGGCAGGCCAGGTGGACTGAGGAGGGAGAGGTGAGGAGAGTCCAGAAGGATCTGGAAGAGAGCAGTTCCTGTGGGGTTGTGGTTGCGTGGCAGTAAGGAAGGATTCCAGCGTTTGGTGGTGTGTGTTGAAATCCCCCATGATGAGTATTGGCTATGGAAGGGTGGAAAAGTAGTGGTCATACTCCTGTTGGGTGGCATTACCGGCAGGGTTGTAGCACGCCACCACAGTGAGCCAGTCCGAGTGGAGGTAGACCTGGGCAGCAACCACCTCCATGCTGCTGCCCTGCCACTAAGGAAGGGTAAGCTGGGTGTGGATGAGGCTGTTGTGAAAAGCGAGAAGAACACCTCCACCGCATCCTTGAGGGCGGTCCCTACGGATGATGGTGTATCCGGGGAGGGTAAGAGAGATGTGAGGGGGTAGCCACGTCTCACATTTTCCGATGACGGATGGAAGGGTGTCCTTTAGGTATGTCTGGAGCTCATGGGACTTGAGGAGGAGAGATCTAGCATTCCAGAACATAACTATGAAGGCCATTATTGGAAGAGAGAGGTCAGGAGTCTGGAGAGAGTGGGCCACAGAGAGGTGAGTATGGTGGGAACAGGAGTGCCATTCTGGTAAAGGTGAAGCTCTTTCCAGAAGAGGGTGAGCAGTTGGGAGATGGTGTCTTCCTTGGGGGATGCGGAGGACATACCTTCAGGTGACTGAGATAGGTGAACAGGAGCAGCAGTATGACATGGAAGAGGTGCAGGACCGGTTGGTGTAGGTAGGTGGGGCGATTGGGATGGGGGAGCAATCTCCTCGATTAGGTGAGTGGGGCTGGCAGGAGGTGGATGGACGTCAGCCACTGTGAGAGAGTGCATGAGGTCACAGTCCAGGGTTTGTGGAGTCGGAGGTGGCAGGGCTGGTGGATGTCGCTGCCACCTGGGAGAAGGACGTCGTGAGTGGCTGCGCCTGCTGGAGGAGTGGGTGGCTGTGCTGTTAGGTGCAGGGGCCGGAGCAACGTCTGGGGCATTTCCATCTTCGAGGTCCTGCAGAAGTACGAACCTGTTTCCTGTGGTGACTACTGTGGAGTAGGGTACACCTGGCTGAACTTGTCGTGGAGGCTGAGGGTGCGATGGTGGCAGTGCAGCGTTAGGAGGGGCAGGCTTGTGGGTGGCCTGCTGTTTGGGGAGCTGTAAGGACCTCAGGTGCCTGTTGATGTCAGTGAGAGAATGTCCTTCCTGAGTCAGATTGATGTAAGTCTGTTGGGCCTGGCGGTTGAGGGGGCAGTAGACTGACCTGGGTCCGTGTGGTCCACCACACTGAAAACAGTCGAATGGTCGGGTGCATGTGACGCCGTCTGTCCGGGAGGAATGAGGGCCACTGCACCTGGAGCAACGGACATTTGACCTGCAGGTGTTGATGGAGTGGCCAATCTTCAAGTACCACGGACAGCGAAGCAGAGGCAGGAGGTAAGGTATGGGCCTGTATACCAGCTGTTGTATGGCTAGACAAGTGGGAAGGGTCCCGCTTACCTTAAGGCGCAGCCACCTCCCTATAGTGGTCCGGGGCAGACAATGGGGAGGGAGCCAGGTGATCTCAACCACCTCACCTCCATCAAAGGTACTGAAGCTCTTCCTCACGGCCTCCAGGTCAACATCATCTGCCAACGGCCCCACCCTAGCGTACCTGTAGGTGTCACCTCCTTTGTCTGCTCGGCGGCTGGTGACTGTCCAGTCTCCTAGTTAGAAGGTGGATAGCTGGAGTTCGAGAACCTTAGAGATGTTGGATTCCCCAATGGTGACGATGAGAGCAGAATCATTACCCAGTGAACGAGTTTCCCCATCCAAGATGTACTTGCCCAAGGTGGAAGAGTTGAGGGCCTGGGGCACCTTGCTGGGATTGGAGAAAACCCGGGTGCCATTGGTCGCTCTCAGGAGGAAAGAGGCTATGGATGACATGATGTGAGGAGGGTCCTGGTCGGGAAGGGAGCGAGGGATCTTGCCTGAACCTTCCATGGATGGGGAGGGGGACAGTCCTCGCTTCTGGGAGGCAGGGCAAGATGGCATGGCCCTGAAGCGTAAAGACACTAAAATAGGCGCTGATGGAACACAGGATAGTCCCGGAATATGTGCCGCACAAACAGGTAAGTAGAGTTCCGTGGGAGAGGTGGAGAGAGTACGAGCTGCAATCACACGTTCTCTCCGTGTCCGTTTTCCAACTTTGTTCACACTCAATGTCAGAAAGGAGGTGTGTACACTTCTCTCTCTCTCTCTTTTCTCTCAACAATGGCGGTTGTTTCTCAAAATCTGATGTGGGGTCGTCATGGTGAACACGGGGCTGTCAGGGAGGGCCGTCGTGGTCAGGGGCCGTCTTGACCAATAAACATTGACGCTTGTTTCTGACCGTGAAGAAGTTGAATTTTCATATTACAATTTGCTTACTTCCCTTATTTATTTTCCATAACGAATGGAGTATATCAAAGAAAAACTTATTGGCTTATACAAGAGTGTGCAGTGCTGGCTTGTTAGTCACATGAGGATGTGGTGACGCTTGTTTCTGACCATGAGAAGTTGAATTTTCATTATATTACATTTTGCTTACTTTCCTGCTTTATTTTCCTATCTTATATAGTTATAGCATAATAGTAGTAGTATATATAGTAATAGTATTCAAAAAGTAAGAAATTAGATGGAAAATATATATTTTTTTGGTTTTGGGAGGTGGTTTGGAACTAATTATAATTACTTCTATAAGAATACATGTATTTTGATGCTTTGGAGTAAGAATGTTTTGGAGTAAGAAAAAAATTTGAAAACCTATGTTGTCCATGGTTTTGTAAATGTTTTTACAAAGGAGAGGCAAAGCATGTTCAGATGAATACTTAGAATGAAAAGCAAATTGACCATTAGAGATAATAGAATATTTTGAAATATAATTCGTTAATCCATCTACTACAATTTTTGTAAAAAAACTTTACCAAAACTTGAAATGATGGAAACAGGTCTGTAATTTGAATGCATAGTTTGATCTCACCTCCTTTGTAAACTGGCACAACTCTGGCAGTTTGAAAATGTTTGGGAAAACAATCTTTCTGAAATTAAGCATCTTTAACAAATTCAAGGAATGGCAAAATTTGACTAACATATTCTTTAAGTATTCTCATACTGATATCATCATATCCTGGGACAATAACCTTAAGATTATTAATTATGGAAGTAATTTCAGAAAGAGATGTTGGTCAGAGGAAAAAGGAAGATGGTACAGTCTGGTAGGAAGGACGTAAAAGGAACAGGAAGCTGTTGTATATTTCTAGCCTATATTCTCCATCCCACCGCCTTACTAAATTTCAATATCCCATATTGTACCTAACTCTATTCCACGATCTGTACAAGATGAACCTTCCCTCAGTGTTTTCAAGAACAAATTCAAGAATCATATTATATCTGACTATCAATCTGTATGTTACAAATACAGGTATGCAGGTGTGTATGTGTATATATATATATATATATATATATATATATATATATATATATATATATATATATATATATATATATATATATATTGTGAGGGGCACCGCATTATTTCCCGTTTATTCAACTATATTATACACGTAGCCTATGGCCACCCAGCGCGGGCCCCTCGGGCTGTTCTGTTGAGCAGACAACCCGCCTCCCTCTCCCTGCTTCTCGTTGCGAGCGGGACTCAGTACAGAGTTAGCCTTCAGCGGAGATAGACACCCCTCTCGTCGGTCTGGCACAGTGAGAGAGACGCGTGTTGGCTGGGCTTTCGAAGTACTCGCTAGTCATTGGTCTGGGAGTTGTGCCCTCCTGTTGAGTAGCTGGCTTGTTACTCGGTAGACCGTGGCTGTGTAGAACAACGGGCTTGTTGCTCTAGGGGAGGTGTAGTAAGTTTGGCTGCATTTCTCGTGCGTTCGTCCACTCGGATGTGCTGTACACATCATATATTGTAGTAGTGTAGGCTAGGGGTGTCAGTCTGACAGGTGTTAAGAAGCACTTGTAGTAAGATAGTATGTATAGTAATATACCGCGCGGGTTGTTCCGGTCTGTGAGTTATCACAGTCTGTGGACAAGGCGTGCGGATAGGCATTAATACTTCATAGAGAAGTGGGTGGAATTGTCCTTGTGGGCGGTTTCTCTAGGGGGTATTGAGGCCTCGCCCTGTTACACATAACATCTACCATTTATAAATTCTACTTGGTTGGGTACAGAAGGAGAAGGAGTTGTTGAGGAGATTCCCTTACAGTGGGGGAAATTATACACTGTTGGCAACCTTGAAAGAACCTGAGGGTTACGGCGGCTGTGAGTTATAGTAGTGGGGACTCTGTGGAGTGTTTTATAATCCCCACTGTACTGACCGTAACAAAGTTGGCGATTTTGCCAGAATAACACTCTAGTGAGCTGTAGCAGTTAACCGCAGCCGTGTGGCGTACATAACAATATATATATATATATATATATATATATATATATATATATATATATATATATATATATATAAGCATATGTGTGTATATGTGTTATATAAATCTATGAGTATGTGTTTGTGTATGTGCTTATGTATGTATCTATCTGTGTATCTGGGCTTATGTATTCCAATACTTGACATCATACAATAATCATATGATTTGTGCTCCACTAATATATACATTTTGTATGTATGCTTGCATGATGTAATACATATACATATGTAAACATGCATACACAATTAACCCCATGTATTTGTTAGTGCATATTTATATGTTAGCGTATGAAATATGAATTTATATGTGTATGCATGTGTGTATCTGGATATGTATTTACCTAGTTGTATTGTACATGTAGGGTTCGAGCAGGGCTCATAGTGTCCTGTCTCCATATCTCCATTTATGTGTTTTTTCTTTAGAGTTATGCACACTATGTGCTGCAACAATTCCATTATCCAATGCATTCCATTTTTTCACCGTTCTGTGTGGAAAACTGTATTTTCCAACATCCTTCATACACTGCCTCATCCTGATCTTCTTTTCATGTCCTCCCGCCCAGAAACAAACTCTTGCAAACCCGAAATGAACTGTTTGTTGAGGGCTTGTGATAGTTGTTTCTCGAGTCTGTGCTCTGCGTATGGCAGAGAAGTGTTTGTTTCATGTACTTTGAACGTTTGCATCCAAATAACTAAAATAAACATATATAATTATAATACAAGCATTACTGAATATTTCATATTAGCTAACTTATTAAAAAGGCCATCATATTGAGGAAAATACGTAGTTGGTGGCAAGTCGCATGCATGTACACTTAACCTTGGCGGGCTTACAAGGGTCACAGTACCTATGTTTACATCCGCACAAGAAAGTAGTTCTCTCAGGCCAATTCATACAAAAAAATGTTTCTGTATGTATGTATGTATCTCTCAGTGGAGTGCATAGACATAATCTTAAGTTGAATATGTCTGTATCATTATATTATTGCCATATTATGGACTAATGAAGTGCAAGGGAGTTTGTTTTGTATTGGTCCGCCGCCGAGCGGTGTTTCTTGGCGGACGTAAGGGTGGCTGGGAGGAGCCCTTTGTCATTGTGGGAGACACCTTATATTGCAGTCAACAAAGGTATGTAATTTGATTTGTAGCATTAAAGGCAAGTACCATGATCAGTGCGATCCTCTTGACTATGAAATTATACTGGTGCTCTCACGGCTGTCTTGAAAATTAGTACGCATACAAGTGAGTGCTCCCTTAGGGCCATGGCCATGATCGAGTCAGTTTGAAAATTTCGTGAACCCAGCCTCGGTATACTGAACGTTAAATACGCTACCGTAGTGTATGGATGGGTTTGTAGGTACCATGGATCTATATACTAGTTAGGGGTATACGCTGTAGCAGCGCTTAGCCACAGAGCTTAACTCCATCTTGTCCATGGAGGGTATATGGGCCTGCTACTCTGGGAAACTGGGCCAGTGACATACCGTGCAGGTTAGCACAGTTCACCTCGGGAGGCTGGGGCACAATTAACCCCTGCCTGTCATTTGTTATCCATTCACTGCTGGGTGGACAGGGGCTAGGGATAAAGAGACACCCCTTCTGCATGACTAATGTTTTAATGTTTGTCAAGATTTACCCTGAAAGTAAAAAACACTCCAGCTATCCCAGATTGATGCGATGATATCACAGTTTTTGCAGACAATGACAGGGGTTGAGAGGGTAAAGCATCCCTTTAGGTGTGGGGTTCAGGGCTGGGAGCATTTATAACCCCGATCCCTGTTAGGTAGGCTAGCTTAGGCGTTTTGTTAATTCATGGTAATTACCTTTAATTTCAATTTTATTTGATCTGTGTAATGGGGAATGTATATCTGAGTAATATATCAGCTTCCCCCTCACTTATATCATCCCCAACCCCCTAGCCCCAACAAACTTGGGGATGTAGGGGAGGAAGTGAATTAAAGCTGTCTTTTTTTTTATACTTCCAGGTACAGTTATTACTGGTTCAGAAGTTTGGATCGAGGTATCAAAATCATACCATCAAGACTTAGTAACCAAAGTTATCCCCACTATATACTCAGATCTACTGATTTAATGTAAAAATTTTCCATTTTGAGTGTCATACTGACTGACAATATCTCACTTATTTTGTGTGCCTTGTTTAATACTTTGAGAATGAGTGGAAGTTGTGGTGATAAAGATTTCATAAGAAATTATTACATCAAGGAAAAAGTAAGGAAACATAGATTGAGGCAACATTATATCAGAAAGAAAATGTCAGAAAGGGAAGCAAAAAAGAAAAGGAAACGAGAAGAAACACGAGAACTGTTTAACAGTTCCTGCAAGCTGGGTCAGGGCAGTTAAAAACTCATACATTAACACAGGTGCAACAAAAATAAAAACTAAATGTTTTTGGCCTAAAAAGGGATCAGATGAAGAATCAAGTGTTACAAGACTAATAAAATTATGTTCAGATCCAGACGTTGATAATTGGGATTTATTAGAAGGAGTATTTAAAGGCTTCTTCAAGAGCCACAGAGAAGGTGATGCATACATCACTGAGAAACTTGGTACAGTCAGTACCAGTTCTACTTCTTTCACTGATATTGAACAAGAAAACTTAGACATTCTCGAAAAAAAGGCTGCTTTAGCAGTGAAAGAAAAAAACGTGAGGAACAGAGATGAGAAATATAGTAGGCCCAGCCCGAGAGGAATGAGTGACATCATTGACATGACCAGCAGATCCCCTACTCCAAATATACCCCGGACTCCCACTTCAATGTCCCAGACAGGGCATGACCCCATACCTAGTACATCATCATACAGCATACCTGGTATGCATTGTACAGTAATGTGTGCACATGTAGTACTTATTTCAATTTATATATTGCAATTATTAATTCTTATTCTTCAAAATATAAAAGTTGCAAGTAGCTATCAGCACTACCTTAGTTTCTTTGTATAACTTTCAAAATAAAGCTGTTTACATTTGTAATTAAGAGCAATACATTAAAGTCTAAGATTTTTTACTTTCCTTTCTTTGAATTTTATTTTACTAAACTGATTCCAGGTCCTGTTACTCCCAGGCTGCCAGCAGTGAAGCTTTATGACAGAAAACAGGGGTTCCAGTCAGCTCACAAGGAGACCCAAGGAGACAAGAGGGAGGACCAAGGAATTGGGAAAATAAAGGTGAGAAAAATACAGTACTTATTATAAGTCCTAGCACTATACTTTTTTAACTTTTTACATTTCTTTTCACTAATGTCAAATAGTATACTGAGAATAATTTTATTGCTGCAGGATATTCAAGAGACAATGCTACTATTACTTAAAAAACTTGAGGAGAATGTTCGAGAACTCAAGGAGGATGTTGGCTTCATCAAGAACAGGATAGACGTGAACCCAAAATGTGATGCAAACGCAACTGTGGAAAACCCTTTGAGATACTTCGATCATTTGGCTTTAGAGCCGATTCATTTGAAGAAGTAAGTGAGAGTCAGCATATTGTTCTCTATAAGTTCTATACGTAGCACAATAACATTTGTTTTTCCAGTGTGTTTTAAGTGCATGGGTTTGAACAATTGCTGGGACAGGATCCAATGCTATAATCCAATTGCCTAAGAAGGGTGACCGCTCCAATCCCTCAAACTACCGCCCTATAGCTTTACTTTCCTGTCTTTCTAAAGCTTTTGAATCAATCCTTAACCGGAAGATTCAAAAGCACCTTTCCACTTCTAACCTTCTATCTGATCGCCAGTATGGGTTCCGCAAGGGGCGTTCTACTGGCGATCTTCTTGCTTTCTTGACTGACTCTTGGTCATCCTCTCTTAGCTGTTTCGGTGAAACTTTCTCTGTTGCGCTAGACATATCAAAAGCCTTCGATAGGGTCTGGCACAAATCTTTGCTTTCTAAACTGCCCTCTTTCTGTTTCTATCCCTCTCTCTGTTCCTTTATCTCCAGTTTCCTCTCCGGCCGATCTATCTCTGCGGTGGTAGACGGTCACTGTTCTTCCCCTAAACCTATTAACAGTGGTGTTATACAGGGCTCTGTCCTTTCACCCACCCTCTTTCTATTATTCATCAATGATCTTCTTTCCATAACAAACTGTCCTGTCCACTCCTATGCCGACGATTCCACTCTGCATTATTCAACGTTCTTCAATAGAAGACCCACCTTACAGGAAGTCCATGACTCAAGAACGGAGGCTGCAGAACGCTTAACCTCAGACCTTGCTATCATTTCTGATTGGGGCAGAAGGAACCTTGTGTCCTTCAATGCCTCAAAAACTCAATTTCTCCACCTATCAACTCGACACAATCTTCCAAACACCTATCCCCTATTCTTCGACAACACTCAGCTATCACCTTCTACAATAAACATCCTCGGTCTGTCCTTAACTCATAATCTCAACTGGAAATTTCATATCTCCTCTCTCGCTAAATCAGCTTCCTCGAGGTTGGGCGTTCTGTATCGTCTCCGCCAGTTCTTCTCCCCCGCACAGTTGCTATCCATATACAGAGGCCTTGTCCGCCCTCATATGGAGTATGCATCTCACGTGTGGGGGGCTCCACACACACAGCTCTGTTAGACAGAGTGGAGTCCAAGGCTCTTCGTCTCATCAGCTCTCCTCCTCTTACAGATAGTCTTCTACCTCTTAAATTCCGCCGTGATGTTGCGTCTCTTTCTATCTTTTATCGATATTTCCATGCTGACTGCTCTTCCGAACTTGCTAACTGCATGTCTCCCCCCCTCCCGTGGCCCCGCTGCACACGACTTTCTACTCATGCTCATCCCTATTCTGTCCAAACCCCTTATGCAAGAGTTAACCAGCATCTTCACTCTTTCATCCCTCACGCTGGTAAACTCTGGAACAATCTTCCTTCATCTGTATTTCCTCCTGCCTATGACTTGCAATCTTTCAAGAGGAGGATATCAGGACATCTCTCTTCTCGAAATTGACCCTCTTTTTGGCCACCTCTCTATTCTTTTTTTTTTTTTTTTTTTTTTTTTTTTTGGAAGCAGCAAGTAGCGGGCTTTTATTTTATTTTTTTTTCATGTGCCCTTGAGCTGCTTCCTTTGATGTAAAAAAAAAAAAAAATGTTATAACTTGCTTAGTTCTGAGGAATAAATTACAGGTGGGGATTTTCCCATCATAAAAAAAATTACTGTAGCCTTCTTTGAATATACTATGATTAATTTTTCCACAATTATCAATAATAGTGTGGATTTTTTTTTTTTTTTCATCCATGTTAAGGATATAACATTCTAATTTCATCCAGGCAGAACGGTGAATGTCATCTTGTAAGCAGCAAGAAATCGGATAAGTAATGTATTATATCTCATTTGAAAATGCTACTGGTGGCGGTAGTGTACATGTACTGCTATTGTACAGTCAACCCTTGATTTAATGCTAGTGAAAACCTTTCCATAGGTTAAAAAATCCTACAAGGAATGTATAATCAAATTATTAACTTGAAAATTATTCAAGCAGTAAAAGGACAGTTGCATGGTGTACATTAAAATGAGAATCATTAAATTGCTAGATTGAGGGTTGATATGTTATTTTTTTAGAGAAAGATGCTTTGCTCATATTACTGCTGAACTTGCACTGAGCTAATTTAAGGTGCAGAGGATGACAAAATGAAAAAGAGATATGGTCACAGTTACTTTCAGGAATCATGAAATGGTTCCCCAATTAAGTTCCTTTTAGTTTTCTGAAGTATTAGTAAGTTGTCTGCACCTGAAAATAGCTGGGTGTAAGTTTGCCAGTTTAGAAAGGGGAAAAGAAGATAAAAGAAATTGATTTTTTTTTGCACAACTTGATGACTGTCTTCACCTTCCACAACATATCACAATTTTCACTCTCATATTCTACCCTTGGTAATACATGACCTGACAAAAATTCTGGACAGAAAGACTAGACTTTTTGAGCAAACATCACTTCTATTGGTCTTCAATTGGATAGTTAGTTTCTTTGTCTTAGACCAAGATAACCTTTTATCCAGGTTTCTACATCTGAATTATTTTCACCATATTTGCATATGCAATACAGTGAAAATCAATACTTTATTATGATGTAACATTTCTCACTACAGTGATTCAGAAAATTAACTGTCCACTGCTACAAATATTGTTTGCCCTTACATCACCTCATTCATTCCCTGTGCATGGGTGATTTGGTTCCACTTAGAGTTGTGTGTAGTAATTTTTCTCTCTCTCTCTCTCTCTCTCTCTCTCAAGTACTGTAGATGTGTTTCCTAATTGTATGGTAATTACTGCATGGGTGATCAATGATATTGTTTTGCATATACATTTTCTAATGATACCTAACTAACTGTATATTGTGACACCTTATAAATTCAAATTTACAGCAAACAAAAACATCATATTCCTGGAGAAAATATCAGAAGAAAAAAGCTACAGTTTAGTCAAATATAATATACTATATTAACTAATTTTGTTCAATGTTGTGATTGAGGGACCTCAGTGGTCTCCTTTGTATAATGTAATATGTCTTGTATTAGCCATTCAGGTGTGAAAATTTTATATGCCTTGCTTCTTCAATATTTGAAATGCTTAGCTTCGGGAATTTTAAGATTGCTGAGGAAAATAATCAATGCATGATTGAAAAGTACGATTCTTTGTATATTCTTACTTATTAGGCAGCTTTCATGTGTGCACGGCACTATTTCTACAATGTTTTGGAGACCGTTAGAGAAAGATGGCAACTATCCAGCAGAGATACATTCAATTAAGTTCCATGTGACGTGTGCTTGTGTTTGTAGGTGGGTCTGTGAGAGAGATTCAAGTTGGGGCCAGTGAATGAAACAATGGACAGTGTCAACTAGCACATGGGTATCACAGTTTTTTTATTTAATATATTTATGCTGTATCCTGTGTGCATCTGTAGGCTTCGTCTGCCCTTTGATTATGTTCAGAGCAGGCCCGTTAGTGTTGTTGACAAGTGTTTTTTACATATGCTCCTTCAGCACATGCTCTGTGTGTGATATCCAAAGTATATATATATATATATATATATATATATATATATATATATATATATATATATATATATATATATATATATATATATTTATATATACATATGTATATACATATGTTTATATATTTTTTTTTTTTGTGTGTGTGTGTGTGTGTGTGTGTGTGTGTGTGTGTGTGTGTGTGTGTGTGTGTGTGTGTGTGTGTGTTTGTGTTTGTGTGATGCCTTGTTTTGTCTACCCTCATGCATGCAATGAATGGAAAGTGTGCATGGTATATATATATATATATATATATATATATATATATATATATATATATATATATATATATATATATATATATATATATATTATTTTGTAAAATTTGTCTTCCTTTAGAATAAGTGGCCTCTGCAATGACAGCATGCGTGGAAAAAATACCCACTAATTTCTGGGTTAGGGGGTTATTATGTGAATGGTGGGTGAAAGAGGTCATGCACGTACAGTATATACGTGGATCACCTCTTTCATCTGCATGTTACATGCTTGTGGTCTTTGTGCTTCCATGACTTATGTTAGTGTATTTTATGTAACTTTCATTCTGGTGTTTTTTATTCCAAATGAGTTTCAAGAGCTATCCCCAGAAGAGCATTTGTTTAAGTAAAATACAACACTGCTACATTCAAACTAACTTAATCATTAGATTGTTAAATTATGATGGCAGCCTCTGTAGTACCTTCAAGTCATATCCTCTGTTTTGCTTGTAATATAATTATGAATACAGGAGACAATATTTGAGAAATAATCATACTTATTTTCTTTATCAACAGCTACTTGAGCGAGAAAAGCAGTTCTCAGAGGAACACCAAGATGGCGAGAAAAACCGTGCTACCTTGCTGAAGGTCCTCATGGAGTTAGCGCCGAAGCCAAAACATGGCAGTAAGATCTCTGCATTGGATATAATTCGAGTGTCAATGCAGAGACTTGCTGGTCATTGGCTTTGGCAATATATTTGTGCCACAGGTAGATCAGGTACAAAGATTTCCATGACCAGCAAGATGCCTCAAGTCATGGATATTATTCTTCTAACTGCATGCAAGACCCTGTCAATAGATCCAAAAGAAGCAACAACTGCTCTGTCTATCTATTTGAAAAACACCAGCACCAGAGCATCAGCAAAAAACCACAGACAAAAGTTTGAAGTAGGTGGGAGTGGAAGAGCCCAACCGGCAATTGGTCAATTAGAGGGAAGACAGGCTGGTAATTATTTTCACTCTGGAGGTGCAGATCTTGTTGAGAGAAGTAGCAGTGAGGAATCAGTCTCTACTAGAACTACAAGAGGTATCTGATTACTCGGATACAGAATAGTCAGTCATGTGTTGGGAATTATTGTCTTGCTAATTTTTTTTAAAGTTAAGACATCTGTACTTAAAAATGTGCGTTTTTGTTATTTCTCTCTCTCTCTCTCTCTCTCTCTCTCTCAAAAATATATAAGGAGGTCCAGTGAAGGTTTTTTTAATTGCAATTGGAATTTATTTTTTTTTAGGGGGAGCAGCCCTTAGTGAGATCCCGCTCCCTCATACGTATGTGTTTTGCTTGGCCTGTCTTTAAATGTAAAATAAGGAAACAAAAATATAACTTTGTTTTTTTCCCTTTATATCTGAGTATCTATTACTGTTGGAAGAATTATTTTCATAAATGTATCATTATTAATAAATTGTATGTTTAAATACAAGTATTATTCATCATAGATGTATTGATTATTGCATAGATGTGTGCATACAAGGTGGTATCTGTCCATAACTTCTCACTGATACCAGGTCACTATTGTACTATTAGGTGCATGCACGAATACAGGCTGCAAAAGTGTATGAAAGGAGAGTGCTCATTTATCTAGCTTACACCTTTCAGGTCCTCTACTCCACACCTGTTAGCTACATCTTGCCACATGATCCCTGCCTTATACCTCAGCATTCTGCAATCACTTGCTCTCAGTACCCAGTATATATACAGGTTATTAGCGGAATGGTTTGTTTCAGGTTTGTTGCAAGCATTGGGAAAGGTATGTTTCAGGTTTGTTGGAAGCTTTCATGAACGTTCATAAAACCTTCATTGAACGATTTTTTGTTAAGAAAAATTGTTGTTTTCAGGGTTCATTTTAGGTTCACGAACCAAGGTTTGCGCGCCCCAAATAGACGTTTCACAAACTCTCATAGAACTTTAAATTTCCGGGGGGGCTCTTGTCCTTCCATCCTCTTCCGCCATCAGTACCGGGTCTTCTTTTGTCTATCTTTTCAATATCATTTACTATCTGTGTGTGTTTATTTGTGATTTACTTTATTGACATTTTCTATATCATATATCAATTATTTACTGTGCTTCATTTTGGTTTCATGACAATCAAGTTTCTACTAAATATTGTATCATCTTATTACTATTGTTACTCTTAAAGCGAGGTTCACATGAGCAATTTTTTCCCAAGTTCTGGGATCCTTTGTTTCCCTTTCCGAGAAAACTGTTTCCCTCCTTGCTGGATTTCAGTTCACACAGTTTGGGAATTTGCTGTTGAGAGCGGCAGCGCACCTAACCTTGTTAACTGTTAGAAATTAGTGTTCCACACAACCTAAGGGGAATTTAATAAAAAAGTTAATGTGAATAAGAAATTTAAAGGAGAAACCGGTAAATAAAAGTAATCACCAGACTCTTACCCGGCAGTTATGGTTGGGAGCACTCACCCCCACATTTCAGTGTTCCAGCTGCCAATCAATAGCTAGCTAGCTACAGGACCTGCAACCTCTAAGCTAACATTAACAGCTAGAAACTTATCTGGCTTTCAATACGGTGGGAGTATCAAGTCTGGCGGGATCAAGTTCTCCTGCACGTGGTAGCTTTCGCTTAGTCAAGAGAACGAGCGGTGATGTTGACACCTTGGCAGTTGGGACGAGAGTGTTCATAGCGCACAAGCCGACCCCAAATGTTGCCAAGCTTTATCACGCTCTCTATCCCCTTTGATTATCTTTTTTAAATATTATTTGCCCTTTTAATGGCTTAAATGTTTATTATAATTTTATTTTAATATATATAAATGGAATAATCCGAGGGAAGCAACGATTTGCCATCAGTAAATTAATCTATTTATCCTTTATTTTAAGGTTAATTCCAACACACTCCCCAGCAAAGATTGCAATTTTATTTTAAATTGCAATTATACTTATTATTTAATATTTTGGGGTCATGTATGGTTATGGCAGATATAGTCACTCCGCACTATTCCCCGGAAATCCATATGGTGATTTGTTTAATTATTGTTAAATCCTTACTACGTCATGAAGTAGGGCGTAGTGTAGCATTTTTTAGGAACACATATTTGAGAAAGGTACTCAAATATATTTTCTAACCTAAGACATAAGATTATTAACTTAATTCTAAACACGACATTGAAATAAACAAATCATCCTCACCTTAGCAATATATCTTCACCCTTGTAGAGGTGTAGCATTTTTTAATATTAAATCCCAACTTAACCTAAATCTAACTTAATCTAACAACTTACAAGTAACCTTTGTTTTCCTAAATATCCCCATAAAAATTGACTAAGGTGTAGCATTTTTTAATATCAAACCCCAACTTAACCTAAATCTAACTTAATCTAACAACTTACAAGTAAGGCAATTTATCCCTAAGCATCTTATTGAACTTTATGGCCGCGTGCCGGCTAGGTCTAGGGTTAACCTGACTACCAATGTCACGAGCTGGAGGCTCATTGGCGCCACCGTCCGACCCACTTCTATTCCCTTCCCTCTCCGCATGAGTCACTGACACCTCCAACGGATACAGGTTGGAAATAGAGTGGCATTCCACGGCGCCATTTCCCTGCTTGACCTTGACTGTTCTTATTTTGGCGTCACGACCAGCAATAAATTCTATTATCCTTCCCAACATCCAGTAAGGTATGGGTTTGTTGATGGTCTTAATGAGAACTACATCACCCACCCTTACCCTATTCTCCCAGTTACTCTGATACAAATTACGACTGTGTTCTCTTAGGCTCAGCAGATATTCGCTGTACCACAGTCTTTAAAATTGTCAAGGATCTCTTCCTGAACTACTAGAGTGTTCTCCAGTGTTTCCTGGTCATCCACCCATATGTTCTCATCATCCCTCAATACAATGGATGAATTGCTATGTAATTTTATAAATGAATTGGGTGTTATGGACTCCAGGTCATCAGCACTGGATCTATAAGTTAGGGGCCTGGAGTTCATAGCTAGCTGAATATTCGAAATAGATGTTAGCAATTCAAAATAACACAGCTTAGCCCTGCCAATTACCTTGTATAGGCAGTTCTTTAGGGTACGAATTAGTCGTTCCCAGGCAGAACCAACCCATGCAGAATATACAGGAATCTTAATGTGTTTAATCCCGCATTTCTCCAGTTCTTCCCTAAATTCTTCTGATTTGAGGGCATTTTCTAATACAAGACCCCCTTTTAAAAATTATTTTGCATTATCAGAGTACATATACTGGGGAATGGAGTGGGCGTTGCAGAACCGTTGGAAGGCTAACAGAAAATTTTTGGTGGTCATATCTGATACTAGTTCAAAGTGAACAGCTCTTATATTCAAACAAGTAAAGATTAAAATATATACCTTCACTGCCTTGGCTGCCACTATATCTTGAACCCAAAAATGACCCGTATAATCCACTCCAATATGTTGGAAGGATTTCACTAAATTCATGTGATGCTTAGGCATGTCTGTAAATTTTGGGTATTTAAATGCTAATGCATTGTATTTTTTACAAACTGAACAAGTTCCCAGTGCACTCTTGACTGCCGCCCTACCCTTAGGGATCCAAAATCCTTGTTCCCTAATATAATTTAAGATAGTACCAATGCCTAAATGCTGCATTTTTAGATGACAGTCATTTATAATGAGAACAGTAAGTCTGCTTTCCTTTGGCAAGACTATGGGATTGTGTACATTATAATCAAAATACAAGCATTTGCTTATCCTGCCTCTGGATCTTAAAATGCCTTTATTATCTAGGAATAAGTTAAGATTATTTACCAGAGGAGGTATTACTTTGTTATTATTATTAGTATTGTTTTGGATACCAGCATTACTTGAAAATTCCAGTTCCTTTTGGAAATATTCCTTCTGAGCTGTTTTTATCCAGTACTCCCATGCCTTCATTTTAGGGTCACAGCCTTTAATCTTGCTCAGGAACTTGTACATATATGAGGTGCACTTTATCAGCTTATTTATACTAGAGTACTTATTTATATTTAAAACTCCGGTGTTTACTTTAGCAGGCTGATGTGCACACAAAGTACTTATTAAGGGTTTCTGAGCAGGTGATATACTAAGCAAGGGATATTGTGGCCACTGGGTGAAATTATTAGACAACCACTGCGGACCTTCCAGCCAGAATTTCATCTTAGCTGTAAACTTACTATAAGTAAGCCCCTTTGTTACCAGGTCTGCAGGGTTTTCGTTAGTAATTAAATACTTATGATGGATGGGAACATGGTACTTATTCATTATCTCCGTTTTTAAACTGGTGGCATCTAATATTCTGTTACGGAGGAACTTGGACTTGGTCTTCGTCTCCTTTGTCAACAGCCAGTTTAATACTAATACCACTTGGGCTTCTGCACAAATATTTATGAATCTAATTTGTATGCCCTTATAAGAGTCTAGAATTGATGGTATGCATTTTAGAGCCAATATGACTCCCATGAGCTCCAAAGTAGGAATGTTATGCTGATTCTTGGCCTAAAGAGGTGCTAATTTGGATTTGGCAAATACAAAGGATCGCTGGTCATTATCATTTATAGCATAAGCTACAAAGCCATATGCCTCAGCAGAACTATCACAAAAAATATGCAAGCCATACCCTGCATCCTCATTAATTGCCTGTCTACTAAAATTTAGTTGTGGTAATTGTTCTAAATCCTTAATTAGCTTTTTCATTTCAGTACATATTTCATTATTTAATGTATCATCCCAGCCTACTTCAGACTTCCATATCTTTCGCATTAATATCTTCCCTCTTATTGTAACAGGGAGAGCAAAATTGATTGGGTCAATTAACTTTGAGGTCTGGGATAGCACCCTTCTTTTTGTGTTAGCTTGTGGGTCCAATTTACAAGGGGCTATGCTTAGGGTGTCTTTATTAAAATTATACTTGTTCCACAAGTCTTTCATCACGTGCCATCTGTTCTCTCAATTCTTGTGAATTAGAGTTCCATGATCTAAGCTCGAATCCTCCTTCTTTCATCCTTAAATAGGCCTGATCATAAATGTCATGCATTTCATTTACTTTATTACCAGTTACTATTAAATTATCAACATAAAATTATTGGCAAGTATATAACTTACATTGTCATTAGGGAAGGAATTAGCATGATGTTGCATAACATAATGGAGTATGAAGGGAGAGGAAGTAAACCCAAGAACAATAGTTTTAAATCTATAGGCTACTAATTTGTTACCTCTTTTCCAGAAAAAGCAAAATATATTTTTATCAGCTTCCTCCTTAAGTTTAATCATTAAGAAAGCTTGCTTAACATCACTTAAAATAACATAATTGTTGTACCTGAACTTAAACAACATTTCCAGTATATTGTTCATCATATCTATGCCTGTATAGGCTGCTTCATTTAAAGAAGGCAATTCTTGTCTTAAAAGAACAGTTAAAAACAGGTCTTATTTTTGTTGTTACCTGCTCCTCAGTTTTAACAACAGGCCTATGCAGAATCCAGACTTTGTTCTTATATTCCAATGGGTTTACTTCAATCTCTTTAATTATGTTATCCCTAATCTGCTGATCAAAGACAGCCTGATATTTATCTTTTAATCCCTTAGCTTCTAGCTGTTTGATGGTTCTGTCCAATACCTTCAAGGCAATGGAATGATTAGATGGTACTGAATTTACTTTATGATCTTGCCAGGGTAATGATACATGATAGTGACCATCTTGGAATTTAATATTATCTTTAAATTTATCTACTTGCTCTTGGTCAACAGATGTTAATTCACTATTGTCAGTTTTATACCCATGGATTCTAGACTGAACAAATTCTCAAGGCTGTTGTCTACCTCAGAGTCTGATAGAATATTCTCTAAAGGATTGAAATATGACTTAAAAGGGTCTAAAATGGCGTTAACATGTTTTGACTTCATTGACTCCCCTTTGGCATTTATTCTGTAAAAGTTGTCTTACTACTTGCCCCTCTTGTTCATTAAGAAAATTATAGATGTTTCCAATAGGGGCAACTTATCTAAAGAAAGGGAGGGTATATACTGTATCACATCAATACCCAGAAGCATATCTACTGTTATGGTATCTTGATCTATTTCACTATAAAATGAATCATCCAACAACTTGATTTTATTAGCTTTAAATTTAGAAATTACTTTGCTAATTCCTGGTACTTCCAATGTTATGTCAAAAGCATCGTCTACCAGCAAAGGTATGAAAAGTAACCTCCTGCCTATTTTGATCCCTGTAGAGATCTGTTTGAATAATTTAGTATCCTGGCCCACATAAGTATTTATCTCACATTCAAGTTGAAATAACTTATTGATATCATGGCACAGATCTTTAAAGGCCCTTTGGGAGATATATGATCTCTGACTTCCTGTGTCTATAAGACATCTTACTACCTTTTCCTTCCTCCCACATTTCAGTGTTAAATTCATGGTGGGTAGCATTTTATTTGAGTCGAAGCTTCTCTGAGCTAGACACAAACTTACATTTGTCTTTAGCTCAGGTTGCTTTCTCTCTAAAGGACATAAGGTTCTTTAGAATTACAGCTCTTGCAGGCGAACCTAAGCTTCCCTTGTTTGCTGAAACAACTGTTTTCGTCATGACTAGCTCCTGCACATCTTGTGCAGAGTGTTAGTTCGTTCAGCCCAATCAATTTTGATCTCATATGTAGGGAATGCATTACATTTTCCCAGAGTGTGTAAATCACTGCCACACAATTTACAAGCTGGTGGTTTAACAGCAGTCTTATAATTTTGGAAGGTGTTTTTAGCTACTGGTTTAGATTCAAAGGTAGATTTAGTTTGGAGAGTCTTTTGAGGAGTCTTAATTTGGGTAGATTTGAGAAACGCAGGTTTAGATCTTGCAGGGTTAGTGCGACTTAGCAAGTTTAATACATGATGATAATTATCAAACAACTCAACCAAGGAAGGATAACTTATCCTTAAATGATGAATGAATTCCTTCTTTACCAAACTAGGAAGTTTGTTAAATACCACATGACTAATAATCTTTAACCCTGCACTATCCTCCTATAGGAAATCAAAACCATGTTGTTGCAGCTCATAGACTTGTGTTTTAATCTCATTTATTGAAAGTCAGGATCATTTCCCCAAGAAGGAGTAGCTATCATAATGTTATTTATTGTTTGATCTATAATAAATTCCTTATATAAAAATTCTTTCTTTAACAAGGAAATGACTACCTCATAGTTATCATCAGTAATAGATAGATGTTTAACTACAGATAAAGCATAGTCTCTTAAGTAGCCAACTAAATAAGCTAACTTTGTGGATTTAGAAAGATTACTCTTGGTTCCAATAACCACATTAAATTGATTATAAAATGTGTTAAAGGCAAATTTGTCCTTTTCAGTGCCATTAAAAGAGCCACACTCTAAAGGAGGAAGTTTACTCTCACTTGTACTGACTTGTTTGAATAATTTTAAAAGATCTTTACTAGAAGCTGAGTTATTACTGTTATCATGCTTATCTTCATCCTTTAAAGGCTCAAATTGGCTACACCCAGCAATCACTTCCATAAAATATGAAGTTTGTTCATCAAGCTCACAGTTCAAGATACTTTCTTCAATGTCATTATCAACCATCAATTCATTTATCTGACCATCATAATCTTGAATGATGTTTTCCTCTTTCTCAATCTCATTAAAACTGAGTTTATACAATGAAGTAGTCAACTTATAATCATCAGCATATTTCTGAAGGTATTTCAAGTGCAAGGTAATTTTTCTTTTATGCACACCTCTCAATTTTCTCAAAGCAGATAATTTATCCGAAAATTTTGAGTCCATAATATTAGAAGTGGCCATGGTTATATACGATAACTACCAATGAATTATAAGGGAGTGCAGCTATCAAGAATGCACAGAAACACTAATTAAATACTCGTAAGCCCAACGCCAAACTGATAATTTAAGCTTTACAATAACTACATCACCGCTATAATTTAAAGTTAATAATACCTCATTAGTATCAACTAATCTGAGGATAACTATGCAATGTTCACGTGACACGGTGCTAAATTAATCAAAGATAAAAAATTTACCACATAAAAACAGTCAAGGCCGAAAGCCGAACACACGCTTAACAACCATTCATAACTTCACGAGTCACCCCCGAACATGAACCTTGCCAAATATTCTTATGAATAGATGACAATGAACTTTTGGAGAAGACTCATTTTCTTCACTCCAAGGCAAACACAATGGCACCAATTATGCGTGCCTGATACTTGATGAGCCCTTCGTCTTTCAGGTGAACACCATCACCAAAGTACTGGTGATGGTTTAGCTGATCAGGTGACCCCAACAGCACCATGTGATGCAATAGGCCACTATTTTTATGGTCTTATTTAGATAGTTGTTAAGCATGTGCCGGCGCCGATTGAATTTCTCAAACACTGGTGTGCCATGCCTGTTATCGGGAAGACAGTACCTCGGCTCAATCTGAACTGCTAGTTTGAGGCAATGAGGCAGGTGCTGGTTGAGCCATTCATAAAAGGCCTTCATCCACTGTTTGATTTCTGAGTTAGTGTTGTGGACAGTGAAAGAGTAACCACCAAAAATTATTACTACAATGTCAGGATTTACTTCAGCCAGGGACTCAAACTCACATGGTCTATTTAACACAAATTGGTAATCCTTACCTGAATGGTATCTGAAGTGGCAGTCAATTTCAACTCTCTTACTGCCAACCTCTAACTCTTTATCCCAATGGCAGTAATTGCTCAAAGCACGCACAAAGGAATGACCGTAGACGAGTACCTTCATGACTATCTGCGCCTGAATTCCCTAATTCTTATGAATTAGGATATTCTAACCACTATAGTCTTTCCACTCTATGAAGTCTGTTCAGGGTGGGGTAGGTATGGTCGTTTACAACTAGCCATGCTGCCAAATCAAACTTCGTACATGCATCTCTCTCTCTTATTTATCATCCATGTGCTGTTTGAAAGTGATATTTTATGTATTGCGTGTATAGTAAAGGAAGTTACATAGTACAATGAGTGTCTATGTTTATGATGATAACGACGATTTGTATAAATTCTATGGCATGTGGCAGCGTTTTTTTCCCATGTTGCCACGGTGGTGGTGGTGGTGTCCCCTTTCATCTCTCTGCTGGGTCAAGTCAGGCCAGGCCCGAGTTGTCAGGCTGGCGGGTTTCCCGCCAATATATATATATATATATATATATATATATATATATATATATATATATATATACACACACACACACACACACACACAGATTGGAATATGCAGGAGTAGTGTGGACCCCTTATAAAAAGAAACACATAAGGAAATTGGAGAGACTACAAAAAATGGCTACAAGAATGGTTCCAGAATTTGAAGGGATGACATATGAGGAGAGACTAAAGGCTATGGATCTACCAACCCTGGAACAAAGAAGGGAGAGAGACCTGATACAAGTTTTTAAATTGATCAACGGAATGGACCAAGTGGATAATGAGAAACTGATCCTGAGAGAAGAATATGACATTCGAAGCACAAGATCGCATAGTAAAAAGCTGAGAAAAGGAAGATGTCTGAGAGATGTTAAAAAATATAGTTTCCCGCAAAGATGTATTGAGACGTGGAACAGTTTAAATGAAGAAGTAGTGTCTGCAACGAGTGTGCATACTTTTAAAGTAAGATTGGATAAGTGTAGATATGGAGACGGGGCCACATGAGCATAAAGCCCGGGCTCTGTAAAACTACAACTAGGTAAATACAACTAGGTAAATACACACAAAAGGGGTTTTCTGAAAGTTTGAGAGAAAATGGACCAAAAACTAAGGCGCCGGAGTATTATTTATTATTATTCATTACTACATCCGAACTGCAGGCAGGGTGACTGTGTTGTCCGTCCCCCTTTGTTATTTTTGTACCATTTACTTATTTGTTTTGTTGCTAGAATGAGGTCTGTCAGGAATAAGACTTGCAAGGTGTGCAACTTCATTGGCAAGGTTAATGCTGAGGAGAAATGTGGGAGATGTGCGGAGCAAAGTAGTGAGGTTATGTGTGGGGTATGTAGCCAGGAGGTGGAGGACAGGGATAATGGCCTGCAATGCGACCTGTGCCAAATGTGGCTACATGCCCAATGCAAAAAGGTGGGAGTTGGGCTGTATAGGGAACTACAAAAGGAAGAGGAGATGCCTTGGGTGTGCACTAGGTGCATCGCCCAGGCGAAAAAAAGACTATGGTGAAGGAACAACACAGGCTAGACAGCGAGATCAAGGCACTAATGGGGAGAGTCTTGGTGCGGTGGAGAGGGAAAATAGGTCCTTGAGGGAAGAGGTGAGGAACCTGAGGAAGAGTCAGGAAAGAGAGGCCGAGGTCTTCAAGGCGGGGACAGAGGAGGCTGGGAAGACCTATGCTAATGTAGCTAAGGGTATGCTGCCTGCCCCAGCCAAGCCTAGGGTAGCGGCCACAGCGGACTCCATCAGGGTTAGTGAAGGGGCTTCACCTACCCCTCCTGGGAAAGACCCAGAGATGGCAGTAGTGGCGGAGGTAAGAGGTGCTGAGGCCCATCCTGTTGCCAAGGAGAGGGCGGCTGTGGCGGCCCCTCCCCGAAGGGTACCCCAGGGTGGAAAGTCAAAGTGGCCCATAGTGTGTGTGGGGGACAGTATGGTGAAGAGGGCCCACACGTACATGGCCATGAGGGGGGAGAAGAGCAAGCTGGTGAGCTTGAGTGGGAAAGGTGTAGAGGAGGTGGTAGAGGCAGCTAGGGAGAATATGAGAGGCCTGCAGGAAGGCATGCTCATACTCCAGGGAGGTGGCAACGGCCTCAGGCAGCTGGGGCCGGAGCAGACAGTCAGGAAGATGATGGAGTGTGTGAGGGAGGTAAAGAGGGAGAAGAAGGTGCGAGTGGCAGTAGTTGGGGTGTTGGGTAGGCCGAAGGAGAGCGGAAGATATGAGGAATTGAGGAAGGAAACCAATAGGCTGCTTAGACAGGAGGTGCTAGACCTAAAGATAGAATGTAGCAAGAAGGAAGGGGACTACAACGTCAGTTTCCTAGACTTGGATGGTGCCCTGCCACTAGGAGTGTATGACAGGGACGGTGTACACCTGAATAGTGAGGGGGACAGGAGGATGTGCAGAAGGTTTTTTGAATGGGTGACCACGACAGAGAGATTGTGTGAGATGAGGGAAAAGAGGCAGGAATGTGAAAGGGAGTGACTGATGAGAAAGAAAGGGTGTCTGAGGATAGGATGTGTGAATGTGAGGGGATGGGATGTTGGAAAAATGGAAGACCTCAGCAGGGAAATGAATGTATGGAATGTAGAGGTAGTCTGTGTAACTGAAACCCAGCTAAGAGAGAGAGTAGAACTGGAGTCAGAGAGTTTTAGAATGATAGGTAAAGGTAGGAGTAAGCAGCAGAGGAAGGGGGGAGGGGTTGGAGTAATGGTAAGATTAGATGCAGGCGTGGACATAGAGGAGATAGACGTAAGGGAGTGTGAGATGAGTGAGGATGTTATGGCAGTGAGATTAGAATATAAGGTAGGCAGGGACAGAGAGAAAATAATATTAATTGTGTGCTACATGACTGTTGAAAGAGCAGAAGCGAGAGCTGAGAATGAAAGAAAATATAGGATTATTGAAAGGGTGGTACAAGAGAATAAGAATGAAAGAGTAATTGTGATGGGGGACATGAATGGTCATATAGGAGTATTGGGTGAGGAAGTAAATGGGAATGGACAATTGTTATTAGATTTTGTGGAGAGGAATGAGCTTGAGATTTTGAATGTGACCATGGCAGAGGGTAGAGTGACATGGTGTGGAAAGGAAAGTGAATCTGTCATTGACTACATGGTGGTTAACGACAAAGCAAGGGAACGAGTAAAAGGCATGTGGGTGGATGAGGAGAGAAAGATTGATGTAGCGAGTGACCATAATGTTATGGTATTGGAGTATGAGTGTGTGAAGGAGAAGGTAAAAGTGACTACACAGGGGAAAGGAAGGTGGAAAGTTAGAGAAGCAGACTGGGATAGTTTTAGAGAAGTGATAGAGAAGATGGAATGGAAGACTGGTGAGAACGGGCCACAGACAGAGAGAGGAGTGGATGAGTGTAATAGGAGTTTAGTTAGGAAACTAACCATAGCCGCAAAGGAGAGTATTGGTAGGACAGAACCAAGAGGTAAAGGGAGAGAAAGGAAAGGGAAGAGGTGGTGGAACAAAGAGATAGACAGGGCAAAGAAGGAAAGAAGGCAACTGAATAGGAGATGTAGGAGCCTTAGAAGGTACAGACAGAACAGTGAGGTAGAGAGAATAGAGTATGATAGAGTGTGGGAAGAGTATAGGAGTAAGCAGCAAGACGTGAAGGCATTAATCAGGAGGGCCAGAGGGAATGAGGAGAGGAAAATTATTGAGGAACTTAGGAGAAAGGGTGAAGAAGGAGGTAGGGAATGGTATAAATTTTTAAGAGGAGAGGAAGGTAATAAAGTAGACCATGTAGAAGAGTTAGTAGTGAATGGAAGGAGAATTAGGGAAAGGGAGGAAATGATTGGAGAGATAGAAGAGTACTGGAAAGCTATTGGAGGAGTGAATGAGCCAGCTAGGAACTTAGGAAACATCACCCTAGATAGGAAAATAGAGGAAGGAATGAATGAAGAGATCAGTATGGAGGAGATTGAGAGGTATGTAAAGAAACTAAAGAGAGGTAAGGCTCTGGGTATCGATGGGATTCTGAATGAATTTTACAGAGAGGGTGGTCGAGGAATGATTGAGGGGCTGCATGAGTTGTTTGGATGGATTTGGAGGGATGAAAGAGTGCCTGCAACCTGGAATGAAAGTAGAGTGACACTTATTCATAAAGGAGGTAGTAAAAGTAGGAAGGAAATTAGGAACTATAGACCAATAGCAGTGTGTGATTCAGTGTGTAAGATATTCTGTGGAGTGTTGAATGAAAGACTGAGTGAAGTGATAGAAAGAAATAGGGTAATGGGTGAGGAACAGAATGGGTTTAGGAAGGATAGAAGAGGTGAAGATAACATGTATGTAGTAAATGAAGTGATAGGGAGAGCGAGAAAGGACGGTAGGAAGAAGTATTTAGCTTTTCTAGACATAGAGAAGGCTTATGATAGAGTAGATAGGAGAATGCTGAGCAAGGTATTAGAAAAAGTTGGAGTGAGTGAGAAGATAGTGAGAATCATTAGGAGTATGTATGAGAATACAAGAGCAGTGTTTAGTATGGGGGATCTGGTGACTGGATGGGTGAGTAATGAGAGAGGAGTGAGACAAGGCTGTGTTCTTTCCCCTTTACTATTTGGCCTATATGTGGAGGAGATGGCAGCGAGAGTGAGGCAAACAGGATTAGGAGTGAAAGTGGGGAATGATGTGCTGAGCATTCTCCTGTATGTAGATCGAGCACCATGCAGAGCTGCAGGAAATGCTGAATGCTGTGAGAGAGTATGGAAGGGATTTTGACGTTAGATTCAACAGGGAGAAGAGTAAAGTATTAGTAGTAAATGGGGATGCATTAGACAGGAACAGGACATGGATGCTGGGTGGGGAGGAAATAGGAAGAACAAAGGAGTACAAGTATCTGGGTATTTGGCTGGATGAAAGAGGGTATGAAAGGACCAAGCAGGAAAGAATAGCACGGACTAACCAATGGATCGGGAGGCTAGGTAGTGTAGCACGGTGCAGGGCAAATAAGTATGAGGTAGTTAGAGGACTATGGAAGGGAATAGCTATCCCCAGCATCATGTATGGTTTAGAAACAACAGTGTGGACTAGGAAAGACCTGAATAGGCTAGAGGTTCTGCAGAACATGACAGGCAGGATAGTGCTAGGTGCCAACAGGTATGTGGCAGTGGAGGTGATCAGAGGAGATATGGGATGGAGTACATTTAGGGAAAGGTTAGCTAAGGCAGTGTTGAGGTATAGGGTTAGACTGCAGAGGATGGATGGGAGTAAATGGGCAAAAAAGGTGTACGAATGAAACGTGTATGGACAGTGGGCACAGGAGTCGTTTAATATAGAAATTTGGGTGGGTGAAATACGAATGCTTGTTAGAAGAGCCATAGGACATGGAAGTGTAGATGCGAGTAAGAGAGAAATCAATAGGCGTGTGGAAGAGAAAGGAAAAAACAGAGTGGAGGAGGGGGATGAGTGAGAAGACAACGCTAGAATGGTATCGGAGAAAGGACCGGCCTAGGCGTGAAAGTTTTTATGATGGGAGCCGCGGGGGGAACTGCTGTTCAGAGCCAGGACCAAGTCCCTGGAGGTGAACAGCAGGGTGTATAGGTGGAAGAATGGAGGAAGCAAGGTGTGTGAGGTATGCGAGACGGGTGTGGATGAGACAATAGAACATTTGATGCTGGAGTGTGAGGGGTATGGGTGTGCAAGAGACAGGATGTTAGGTGTAGTGACAGAAGAGATAGGAGTAGAAGCATGTAGTGAGATGAGAGAGAGGAATGCTAGGGAAAGGATGGAGTACCTGCTGGGGCTGTGTGTTGAGAGACAGGTAAATGGTCGGGTGATTGAGGGTGTGAAAGATTTCTTAGAGAGTGCCTGGAGGGAACGTATGAGAATGATTGAAAGGCAGGGACCCCTCAGGGACAGGGATGGGGATGGGGAACAGGTGTGAATGTGATGAATGATGAGGGAGGGGGGATGGAGGGAAAGCATTAATGCTTCAGACTTCCTGCCCCACTCTTCCATTTCCAGGTGTGTATGGGAGAACGCCGATCCAAAGGCTACACCGACAGCAAGTGCTGGGTGACTCCCAACTCAAGCTCAAGCTCAAGCTCAAGCTTCGACTTTTTTTCCACACTACCTAAATACTACTACTACTACTAATAATAATAATAATAATTACAGAGAGAGAGAGAGAGAGAGAGAGAGAGAGAGAGAGAGAGAGAGAGAGAGAGAGAGAGAGAGAGAGAGAGAGAGAGAGAGAGAGAGAGAGAGAGAGAGATAGATTAACAGATGGGTGGTGGGTCGGTACTTAATCTGATAATTGGGAGTCGAACTGGCAACGTCGCACTCATGGGAATTCCAGAATGTGCCCTGCCCTGAACGGACTTCATAGAGTGGACGCACTATAGTGAATGGAACACCGTATTGAAAATTAACAACCGTATTGAAAATTAAATTGTGTTAGAAATTAGTGTTCCACACAACCTAAAGGGAATTTAATAAAAGTTAAATGTGAATAAGAAATTTAAAGGAGAAACCGGTAAATAAAATTAATCACCAGACACTTACGCGGCAGTTATGGCTGGGAGCACTCACCCCCACATATCAGTGTTCCAGCTGCCAATGAATAGCTAGCTAGCTACAGGACCTGCAACCTCTAAGCTAACATTAACAGCTAGAAACTTATCTGGCTTTCAATACGGTGGGAGTATCGAGTCTGGCGGGATCAAGTTCTCCTGCACGTGGTAGCTTTTGCCTAGTCAAGAGAACGAGCGGTGATGTTGACGCCTTGGCAGTTGGGACGAGAGTGATCCCAGCGCACAGCACTAGCCGACCCCAAATCTAAGACTATATAAATAAACAAGACTGGAAAGCGACAATTTACCGTGTAGCCTAGGGAAACTGGCAACTCTTCTTGTTTGCGGTTCACTCACGCGATGGCGCTGCTGTTGCAGCTTAAGATCAAGATCAGCACCGTTGATCCGTCTGCATGTTTACATGTGTCAACACTCAAACAAGTGGGCCCACAGCAGTGACAGGTTACACGCCGCATGTTCTCAAGAAATCCGCAAAAATGAACACTAGAGTGGGGCATCCATGTGTTATTTGTTGCAGGACAAAGGGCACCCACCCACACTTGGTCTTCCATCACTTTCCTAAAGATCATGACAGGTAAGTACTGGTGTATAACATGTGGATCGTAGTATACTTGATTTGGTTGAGACCTGTACAAATCAGTATAAACCTTCATGATATTTGTTTGTTTATGCTTGCCTGCTTCTGCTATTTTTGTAACAGCTTCCATTCTAAAATCTAGGCCTGTTGTTTTGGTAATTGTTTATGTTTATAATTTCCAATGAACTTATTAAACTTGCTTAGATATGTGCTTTTCCTTTCATGAGAATTCCAGATTTCTGGATAACAATTAAAAAAAAAATTCATTGCACTCAAAATTGCCAAATAAATAAAAAATATGACTTACAAAAACATTGTGTTTGTATTTACCATTAATATGCAGAAGTAATCCATGTGTAGAGCACCAAACAGGTACAGTATGTACGCATAGTACTTTCTTACTGTGCAGTACCCAAAACAAAAACACCAAACACAACAGTTACAAAACACAGGAATATTACATATTTTCAGCATACTGTTTTATCTCTTTTCAATACATAAAGTATGCATATCAAACACAGTTCTGTATTTCCATATAAATGAAAGAAACTGAAGAATTCAACTCCAAAAAACATACTCTGTGAAACTTTAATTTTTTTTCCTGATTTTAATTGTTATTTTTTTGGCCTTAAAAATCTGGATATCTGGTCTTTTGAGAGTATTAAGAGCCGAATTAATGGAGTTTGTATGTATGTATGTATGTATATATATATATATATATATATATATATATATATATATATATATATATATATATATATATATATATATATATATATATATATATATATATATATATATATATAAATAATCTGTAATTTGGCTTATTTGAACCAATTTGAAATAATGTAACTAAGTAAGTGACATGTAATTTACCAAAGTACATTATAAATAGGGAAAGTACACACACACACACACACACACACACACACACACACACACACACACACACACACGTTCATAACCCAGAAAAGTACAGCAAGAAAGGACTAAAGAAACTTACGTATGAGCGGAATGTAATGTATTCCAACATAAATGGAGTGATATCGGGGATTTTAGAACTCAACGATTACTTGAGGGACAAGAACCCAGATATTGTGGGTCTTACTGAAACAAAACTGAGAGAGGAGAAGACCTGATGATGGTTGGAGAAGGAAATATAATGTTTGGAAAAGAAATAGAGTAGGTAAGATGGGAGGAGGAGTGATGTTGCTGGTTAAAAAGATATAAAGGTGGATCAAGTGAAAGAAGGTATGGGAAAGGCAGAAGTGCTAAAGATCAGAGCAGAAACTAATGAAGGAAAAAGAGGCACTACATAGTGGTGTACGTACCACCTAAGACAAATGCATGGTCAGTACAGGAATATGAAGAAATGATAAGTGATACAGGAACATGTCTGGAAGAAATGTTGGGTGGCTGTGAACGAACTATAATGATGGGAGATTTTAATTGTAAAGAGGTGTGTTGGGAGGACTGGTCAATGGAAGGATCAGAGACAACATGGGGAAATACACTATTGACACTGGCAATGGAAAATGTGTTAACTCAGTGGGTCAAAGAAGATACTAGGTTTGGAGGAGAGGGAGCATCGTCAAGACTGGACTTGGTCTTTAGTACAGAGCCAATGGTCATTGAGGAGATGAGGGTGGAGTGCCCTTTAGCAAAGAGTGATCATGCAGTTTTGGAGTTCAAGGTGATAGATGAAGAGAAATCTAGAAGAAATGAAGAATATAAAGTGGGAAGATGGAATTATGCCAAGACAGATTTTGGAAACCTAAAGAAATTCTTTCAAGAGACAAATTGGATGAAATTCAAGAGTGCTAAGGAGCAAATGAAAAGTGGAAGGAATTTATAAAATATACAAAGAAGGTGAGAAAAATTTGTACCAATAAGACAACATAGAGAAGTTGGAAAGCAGGACTGGTTTAACGATAGATGTGAAAAGGCTAGAACAAGAAAAGAGGATGCATGGAAGAGGTGGAGAAGGAAAAGACGGATTAAGCAGTGGGAAAGTTACAAAAGAGCAAGAAATGAATATGTGTTGATTAGAAGAGAAGAAAGAAAGAAACAAGAAAAGGATATAATTGATAAATGTAAAGACCAACCAAGGCTTTTTACAGACATGTGAACAACAACATCAAAAATAGAGAAAGTATTGAAAGTTTAGAAGTAAATGGAGTATGCAGTGAGGATCCCAGGAAATGGCAGAGGCTATGAATGGATGCTTTCGGAAGGTATTCACAAAGGAGACTGCTTTTGACAAACCACTGGTAATGGAACAGAAAGGGATTATGAAGGAGTTTCAAGTAACTGTGGAGGAGATCAAGAATATGATGGGGAGTTTAGAAGTGAGAAAAGCTGTGGGACCTGATGGGGTATCAGGATGGATTTTAAGAGAATGCAGGAGCAACTGGCAGAAAAAGTTTGTGAAGTAATTGATGCCTCATTAAGGGAAGGTGTAGTGCCCCAAGACTGGAAAAGAGCTAACATTGTCCCAATTTATAAATCAGGTAACAAGAGAGACCCATTGAACTATAGACCAGTGTCACTTACAAGTGTGGTAGCTAAGATGTGTGAGAGGGTGGTGAAGAATAGATGGACAGACTTCTTGGAGAAAATGACATACTTTGTGAGTGTCAATTTGGTTTTAGAAAAGGGCGTTCATGCACGACAAACCTGATATGTTACTATTCGAGGGTGATAGATGTAATACAGGAAAGAGATGGTTGGGCTGATGGAATATATCTGGATTTAAAAAAGGCCTTTGATAAGGTACCACACTGGAGACTGATCTGGAAACTTGAAATGGTAGGAGGAGTGCATGGCAGTTTACTAAAATGGATGGAAGACTTTTGGTAGGAAGAGAAATGAGAACAATAATTAAGGACAGACCATCAGAATGGGGCTTGGTGGAGAGTGGAGTTCCACAGGGATCAGTGTTGGCACCAGTAATGTTCGTGGTCTACATAAATGACATGGTGGATGGGGTGTCCAGTTATGTGAGCCTATTTGCAGACGATGCAAAATTGTTAAGAAAAGTGAGATGTGACAAAGATTGCGAACTACTCCAGGAAGACTTGGACAGAATATGGAAATGGAGCTGTACATGGCAAATGGAGTTCAACACGACAAAATGCAAGAAATTAGAGTTTGGCAAGAGTGAAAGAAGAATCAGGAGTATGTACAAGATAGGAAATGAAGACATAAAACCAGTCATGAAGAAAAAGACCTTGGGGTGACAATTACCAATGACCTATCGCCAGAGAGACATATAAACAAAATAATTGGAGAAGTATTGAACTTATTGAGGAACATAAGAGTGGCGTTCAGATATTTAGATGAAGAAATGATGAAGAAAATAATTACTGCAATGATAAGACCAAGGCTTGAATATGCAACAATACAGTGGGCTCCGAACTTAAAGAAACACATAAGGAAACTAGAGAAAGTACAGAGGGCTGCAACAAAATGGTGCCTGACTTAAGAGATTTGACTTATGAAGACAGACTGAAAAGAATGCAACTTCCGACCCTGGAAAACAGAAGAGAAAGGGGAGACCTGATAGCAATATACAGAGTGATGATTGGCATGGAAAAATGGATAGGGAAGATCTGTGTATGTGGAATGAAAGAATGTCGAGAGGGCATGGGAAAAACTAAAATGGCCACTTATAGGAGAGATGTGAAAAATATAGCTTCCCTCATAGAAGGGTGGAAGCATGGAATAGTTTAGACGTGGAAGTGGTCAACGCAAGGAATATTCATGATTTTAAGAAAAAGCTGGACATTAGTAGATATGGAGACGGGACAGTACGAGCATAGCTCTTTTCCCGTATGTTACAATTAGGTAAATACAATTAGGTAAATACACACAAAGAAATGATGAAGAAATTGATAAGTACTATAATACGAGTAAGACCCAGATTGGAATATGCAGGAGTAGTGTGGACCCCTCATAGAAAGAAACACATAAGGAAATTGGAGAGGCTACAAAAAATGGCTACAAGAATGGTCCCAGAACTTGAAGGGATGACATATGAGGAGAGACTAAAGGCTATGATCTACCAACCCTGGAACAAAGAAGGGAGAGAGGAGATCTGATACAAGTCTATAAATTGATCAACAGAATGGACCAAGTGGATAATGAGAAACTGATCCTGAGAGAAGAATATGACATCCGAAGCACAAGATCGCATAGTAAAAAGCTGAGAAAGGGAAGATGTCCGAGAGATATTAAAAAATATAGTTTCCCGCAGAGATGTATTGAGACATGGAACAGTTTAGATGAAGAAGTAGTGTCTGCAACGAGTGTGCACACTTTTAAAGTAAGATTGGATAAGTGTAGATATGGAGACAGGGCCACACGAGCATAAAGCCCAGGCCCTGTAAAACTACAACTAGGTAAATACAACTAGGTAAATACACACACACACACATCGGTAAGATTTGTGAGAGGGTGATAAAGAAATATTGGATACGGTTCCTGGAGGATCATAAGTTATTATCGGATCATCAATTTGACTTTAGGAAAGGGAGGTCATGTGTAACAAATCTACTGAGCTTTTATTCAAGAATGGTTGACAAAATACAAGAGAGAGAGGGATGGATGGACTGTGTATATTTGGATTTAAAGAAAGCTTTTGACAAGGTACCTCACATGAGACTGCTATGGAAATTAGAGATTTATGGAGGACTGAAAGGAAAAGTGTTAAAGTGGATGGAAAACTACTTGAGATGGAGGGAGATGAGAACGGTAATAAGGGATGCAAAGTCGGACTGGTTGGTGGTGGAGAGTGGAGTCCCACAAGGTTCAGTGCTGGCACCAATACTTTTCCTTGTATATATTAATGACATGCCAGAGGAGTAAACAGTTATATTAATTTGTTTGCGGATGATGCGAAGTTGTGTAGGTGTGTGAAGAGTGAAGAAGATTGTGAAATTTTACAGGCAGATCTAGATAAGATTTGGGAGTGGAGCAAGAGGTGGGAAATGGAATTTAATCTGAGCAAAAGTCATGTGATGGAGATGGGAAGAGTGGAAGACGGCCAAGAGGGTCATATAAGATGGGTGAAGAAGTAGTGTTGAAAAAGGTGGAAAAGGAAAAGGATTTGGGAGTGATAATACAAGACCATGGGCAGTTTGAGGCTCATATTGATAAGATGTTTGGAGAAATGTATAATTTGATAAGAAATATTGGATTAGCCTTTCATTATATGGATAAAGATATGATGAAGAAATTAATTAGTACAGTAATTAGACCAAGATTGGAATATGCTGGAGTGGTTTGGTCCCCTTATAAAAAGAAGCATATAAGGAAGTTGGAGAGATTGCAGAGAATGGCAACAAAAATGGTTCCGGAATTGGCAGAAATGACCTATGAGGAGAGATTAAAAGAAATGAATTTGCTTATCTTGGAACAAAGGAGAAAGAGGAGATTTAATACAGGTTTATAAACTGTTGAACGGACTAGATGAAGTGGATTATGAGCAAATGATGTTGAGAGAGGAAAACTTAAATAGAACTACGAGATCGCATAGTAAAAAGATAGCCAAGGGAATATGCTTGAAGGATGTGAAGAAATATAGTTTCCCACAAAGATGTGTGGAGGTGTGGAATGGTTTGAGTGAGGAGGTGGTGTCAGCAAGGAGTGTGCATAGTTTTAAAGGAAAGTTGGATGTGTGTAGATATGGAGACGGGGCCACACGAGTATGATACCCAGGCCCTGTAAAATTACAACTAGGTGAATACAACTAGGTGAATACACACACACAGAACAGTGGACATCTGGAATAGCTTAAGTGAAATAAGTGAAAGGGTGGTTACTGCAGCCACCATACACATCTTTAAAGACAAGCTAGATGCATAGCTATAGATATGGAGACAGGATAATGTGCCATGCTGTACAGCACAACTATAGGTAAATAAACACACACACACACACACACTGCCAATAATGTACTGTAGTACAGTACATATCTACTTCATCCACCTGTGACCCCGTTCAAGCTCCCTTGTATCCAACTTGAGTTATAAGTATATCATAGAGATATATGTATATTGTACATGTGCGATAACTATTTATAATTAGTGAGGCGACACACACACGTGTGTGTGTGTTCACTGTTTGATCTGCTAAAGTCTCTAACGAGACAGCCAGACGTTGCCCATTACGGTGCGATCTGAGAGCTCATTATGTGTGTGTGTGTGTCGACTCCCTAATTATAAATAGTTATCGCACATGTACAATATACATATATCTCTATGATATACTTATAACTCAAGTTGGATACAAGGGAGCTTGAACGGGGTCACAGGTGGATGAAGTAAATATGTACCGTACTACGGTACATTATTGGTAGTGTGTGTGTATTTACCTATTTACCTAGTTGTAGTTTTACAGGGCCTGGGCTTTATGCTCGTGTGGCCCCGTCTCCATATCTGCACTTATCCAATCTTACTTTAAAAGTGTGCACACTCGTTGCAGACACTACTTTGTGTGTGTGTGTGGGTGTTTCACTGTTTGATCTGATGCAGTCTCTGACGAGACAGCCAGACGTTACCCTACGGAACGAGCTCAGAACTCATTATTTCCGATCTTCGAATAGGCCTGCGACCAGGCACACACCACGCACCAGGACAACAAGGTCACAACTCCTCGATTTACATCCCGTACCTACTCAGTGCTAGGTGAACAGGATTGTGTGTGTGTGTGTGTGTGTGTAGGAAAGAACTCAAAGCAATTATTCAAATCGTGGCTCCGTTTGTTTACAAAGGCGTTAGTTTGCGGTTCACTCAATGGATGGCACTGTTATCCACTATTCTAGCGGTATCTGGCATCTTTACTGGCGACACGAATTTCTTATGGTGAATGGCAATCTTTCCAGTCTTGTTTTATCTATAATAGTCTTTGCCCAAATGTTGCCAAGCTTTATCATCACGCTCTCTATCCCAACTCTATCACCTTTGTTTATCTTTTTTAAATATTATTTGCCCTCCCTTTTAATGGCTTAAATGTTTATTATAATTTTACTTTAATATATATATATATATATATATATATATATATATATATATATATATATATATATATATATATATATATATATATATATATATATATATATATATATATATATATACACACAAAGTATATATATATATATATATATATATATATATATATATATATATATATATATATATATATATATATATATAAATGGAATAACACACACACACACACATTACACACACACACACCCACGGAGAGGCTGTTTCGTATATATATATATATATATATATATATATATATATATATATATATATATATATATATATATATATATATATATATATAATGGAATAACCTGAGGAAGCAACGATTTGCCATCAGTAAATGAATTTATTTATCCTTTATTTTAAGGTTAATTCCAACATTACTTAACATATATTCCGCCGAGGTGGGTTTAAAAGCTGGGCGCTGATTGGCTGCACCCTTCTCTCGCTAGCACCCACGGAGAGGCTGTTTCGTATGTCCAGTGAGAAATGTTTTTATTTTATATGCTATAACTCACTTCATATAAGGGCTAGACAGATTTGGTTAACACCATAAGACTCAGCAGTGACTGTACAATCAAGATGTATTGTAGAAAATTAACAAAAGAAAAAAAGATAATGGTATTATGACGAGTTGAACTGCGACGATTTCATAAAAATGTTTATATCATTTTGTTTTGCTCGTTATTTTCAAAGGATGTTCATTGAATGCTGAAATATATTATTGCATCATATAGGAAAAACTCTAATGAACACGATAGTGTTATCAGAATGCAGGTAAGCCTCCACTTAATGAAAACACATAGTCATTTGTAGCCTAATGTTACTTACGGCTTACGGCGAGCCGCTCCGTCGTAGTGTTGTTGGTGGTGGAGCGGCTCACTAAGCCACGGCGAGTAACATGTGGCTACAAATGACTGTGTTTTCATTAAGTGGAGATTTACCTGCATTCTGATAACACTATCGTGTTCATGAGAGTTTTTCCTATATGATGCAATAATATATTTCAGCATTCAATGAACATCCTTTGAAAATAACGAGCAAAACAAAACAGGATATAAACATTTTTATGAAATCGTCGCAGTTCAACTCGTCATAATACCATTATCTTTTTTTCTTTTGTTAATTTTCTACAATACATCTTGATTGTACAGTCACTGCTGAGTCTTATGGTGTTAACCAAATCTGGCTATCCCTTATATGAAATGAGTTATAGCATATAAAATAAAAACATTTCTCACTGGACATACGAGACACAGCCTCTCCGTGGGTGCTAGCGAGAGGGATGCAACCAATCTGCGCCCAGCTTTTAAACCCGCCTTGGTGCCAGAAATATAGTATAAGGTATAGCGGCCAGCCACTACAGCACCTACACAAACACAACCCAACACGGAAAAACTCTTACTCGCAGAAACAATCATTAGATACTCTATTCACCTCTCTCTTGGGGACCTACAAAAACAAACAGACCTAATGAACTCTCTCTTAAAACATAACGGCTGCCCCACAATATCCTTCCCACAACAGTACATAGAAAACAACAAACAACATTACCAACAAAAATACACCGAACAAATGGAAAAGACTCCTCCAACCACTTCACTCCTACCACAGGATTCTTCCTCCTCTGGTGACACCAGTCCGTGCTCACCACCGGCCCTCCTTATTGCCGAAGAGACATCTGGGGAACCGCAGCCCCAGAAGCCCTCTCCACCGGAACCTGCTCCAAACACCGACACTAACAGCAACTCCACAAACACCACCACCAACAACAACGCCACCGCCACTAACAACACCACCACTAACAACACCAACACCACAAAAAAAACAACCCTTGATACAAAGCGACACCTCCTTGTTCCACCCCAACCCTCCCCTCCCTCTACACGTACCGCGTTAAGAGAAAGGAAAAACATATAAAGAAATATGATAACAATTATGCAATTAAACTGTCGCGTCTTCTGGAATAACAGACACCTTATCTCAGAAGCCATCCGATCTACCGATCCAGACATTGTTCTCCTCAACCACACTGGTCTTCCTCCTAAACCCCTCAAACATTACGGCTACAATACACGATACACGATAGGAACGGTCTATGACGGCGTAGCCGTCATGGTTAAAAACAACATAAAACACGTACACATAACCGACTGGCCATCAGAACACTTCCTTGCAACCAAAATTCACACTCAGCACGGGCAATTCCTAGTTGCCACAACATATGCAAGACCAAACACTGGACTTCCTCTGAACAGTTTAACTAACCTTTTCAACAACACAAACATACCAGTCTACGTTTTAGCTGACCTCAACGCTACACACACAGCCTTTCGTCACAACAACAACAACAGACACGGACAAGAACTCCTCATGCTCACACAACTCAAACGCCTCCGGTTCCTTGGCCCAGATTTTCCTACCTGCTTCACCTATCATGGATCTGGCAGACCCGACCTCATCCTCTCCAACCGCCAGTCCTTACCCTTCCATCACCACATCTCCCACGGACCACCCTGTGGCTCAGACCACGTTCCCCTTATCCTGAAAATATCCTCCAACCCCATCTCTATTCCTTCCCACCCCATCCCTGATTACCGATCCACTAACTGGGAACATTTCAAGGAAACACTTGCAGACATACATCAAACACCACATCTCGAGGGCCTACCACACACACAGATAGACAGGGCCCTTGAGCGACTTCACAACGACATCATAACATCAGCCGACAGACACATCCCAAGAAAACACCACAAAATCCACATTGACTTCAGACCCTCTATCAGAACACAGAGACTACAAATATGTTACAAAACACGCTTTTTTCAAAACCACAGAGACACACACATCCTCCGCAGACACATCATAAACAGCTTGCTAGATGACCACAGCGCCCACTGGAGAACTATGGTCTCCTGTTTGGACGGAGCCCGCTGCCAAAACCCCATTCAGTTCTGGCACATTGTGCACAGGCTGAGGGATGCCAGCGGAGAGATTCGAGTATCTCCTAGTGGACGGCGCATCTCTGACCCAGCCCAGGTAGCCGACACATTCAAAACACACTGGCAAAACATCTTCCATCCTCACCCTCTCCCTGCCCACGGGCCCAGTGTCGAACACATCAACAACATCACAACACACGTACAACAACACTTAGAAAATACGCTGCCTCACAACACACCACAGCTAACACGCTTAGATCCAAACCACTATCTCACAACACCCTTTGAGGAGGAGGATGTCTCCAAGATGCTCAGGCACACCCCAAAACGGGCACCCGGGCCAACAGGCATAACCTGGCCAATGATAAAAAATCTTCCCCCAGAAATTATAACCAGTCTCACAAAAATTTTCAACGCCTCCCTTTCCTCCGGGTACTTCCCAAAACCATTCAAAATTTCTAACATAACACTCATCCCAAAGCCCGGCAAAAATTTACATCTCCCTGAAAATTATCGCCCCATAAGCTTGCTGGAAATACTCGGTAAATCTTTCGAGCGGTTAATTAATCAAAGGTTAAGATCATACCTCGAAAGCAACGAAATGCTGGGTCCCCAGCAATTCGGCTTTCGTAGTAATGCTTCAACCGAAGACGCCCTTAATAGTATTATCACATATTTAGATGGAAACTCGTCCTATTATAAATCTGCACTAGTGACAAAAGACGTGAAAAAAGCTTTCGATACAGTCTGGCGCACAGGATTGAAATACAAAATTTGCAATAACTTTGATCTGCCCCCCCTAACCCAAAAAATCCTGTGCAGTTTCTTGGACGAGCGAGAAACTAGAATCAGACACCAGGGCGTCTTCTCCGCTTATTTCTCCCCCCAGGCCGGAGTCCCACAAGGCTCCGTACTCTCTCCCACCCTCTACAACATGTATACCGCCGACCTACCCCGTCCCACCCACAATGATTCCTTAACAATTCAATATGCAGACGATGTAACACAATTGGCGCGCGCCAGAACGTTAGATCGCCTTACTGACAAAATTCAAGAAGAGTTAACAACCACAAGCTTATGGGAGCTAGAATGGCGCATCCACTCCCATCCAGAAAAATCTAAGGTTACCTACTTTAACAACAAATCCAAACAGCCCTGCCAAATTTCACTATAAAAACTTTCCAAACCCAGTACCTATCCCAATAAGCAAAGTCAACACTGTCCTTGGCCTCACCATCGACAATCACCTTAGATTTCATATCCATATAAGTAAAAAAGTCGCCATTGCCTCAGGGGCCCTGAGCAACTTGGAACGTTTTCGCGACAGTACTTCTAAGCTGAAACTTCACCTTTATAAAGCTTTTATTCTTCCTCTAATAACATACTGCCCTCTTGCCTTGTCTCTCTCAGCCCCTTCCAATCTTCTAAAACTACAAAAGGTCCAGAACCGAGCAGTTCGTTTCGCACTTGGAACGAAGTGGTTCGATTTCCGGACCTCTTCATCTCTTCATGAGGAGTCCAACATCCTACCACTAAACATCACACTCTACAACAGAATAAACAAACAACTAAACACGTTTCCAGACAGACACACAGACACATACAACTTCCTGAAAAACCTTCCACGACCACACAGACGTCTACCCCACACCACCCTCCTTGACCCCACAGATGAACCTCCTGATCCTATCTACAGATAACGGACTCCTCTTCCCCTCTTTCATCATCCCCCATCTCACCTTTCTTTCTCTCCCTCTTACTAACTAACTCCTACTCCTATCCATCCTCCCTATCACTTCTTCACTAACAAACCTTATTTTATTTTCTCTCCATCCATCCTCCTTTCACTTCCTTTCACACTCTCCCTCTCACTTATCTTTACTACTAACAGTACCACTCCAGGTGTCAGAGTGGCATCACCCACACCCCCATCACATGTCCCTTCCTACGGGAGTGGGCCCGCGTGCCAACGCCTAGTGGTGTTTTCATATTTTTGTCTTATGGCTTTGTATTCATCTTTTGTTTTATGCATTATTTTTCCGTCTCGCAGCCTAGGCTTTAAGGGGCACCGGACCACCTCCAAGGGTCGGGGACAGCATTACCGCTCCTCCCAGTGACGGCACGGCATGGGGCCCCGGCCGTCTGCATGACGTTCCGGTAGTGGCACCCCCTGTGTCTGTTACTGCGGAGCGGCCAGTACTGATGGAAGGTACTGTGAACGCACAAAACGCGGGAACATTTTCATCACCTCCACAGAGGTAGTTGGGAGCGGCCAATGCTGGGCGAATGACGAGAACAACCGCACCTCCCTCTGACGGCGCGGCAATGGGGCCCCCGGCCGTCTACATGACGTTCCGGCAGCGGCACCCCCGCGTCTGTTATGGAGGGCCAGTACTGATGGAAGGTACTGTGAACGCACAAAACGCGGGAACATTTTCATCACCTCCACAGAGGACGCGGAACTGTTCGGTCATCTCGCCGTCACGTCATCCACCCTCACAAACAAACCATCTCCATCCAATTGACATTTTTAATCCTTTACTTATATCCATAGCAGGTTGATATCCCCAGAACAGGGTGATACTCCAGGACCGGACCACTCCAGGCGGACACCACCAAACACCAATATCCACTCATCACATGCATTTAATCACAAATAAAATATTCATAACCCCCCTCACCAACCTCGCTAATAAAGTTAAAACATATCCTACAACTCCAAATCACCAATTCTACTACTATCCGTGGTTCGGAACCCACGTAAAACTGTAGGTCCCTCCGCTATACGGAAGTACTTCTCACCCCATCCTCTCTATGTGTCATCCTTTCCCCTTCTACTATCACGTACTTCACTCTTCCTGCTTCACGGTGTTTGTTGTTTGCACTGAAAACGAGAGGGTTTGGCTGCCACTTCCGTGTGGGTGCGTCGCCCTCGTCCGTGGCATTGGCGGTCCTTTGCTCTTGCGTGCTCGGTAGTAATGCGCTCTGCTTGGCTCCCCCTGGTCTGGTGCCGGCCTCCCTTGCCGCGTCCATCTCTTCTATAAAGAACTTCTATAATAGACGTAGCGCTCAGTAACCACAAAAGTCCATCTTGCGCCTGGGTCAAGCCCCAGTGACTTTACCCTCTTACTGAAGCTCCCTTCTTATCACCCATCTATTCTTCTTCTGTCCCCACTTCCCCCTCCCCATTTTTCCTTTTCTGATTCTGTTCTGTTCTTCAAACTTACCATTGTTTACCAACACATGGCCATGGCGAGTCACACACAACACTGGATCGTCGAAGCCCGAAAACAACAACAACAACACACAACACTTCAGAAATCAAGGAATGAGAGGCTTCACTCAGTAGCAGTGTGGCTACCTACTGTTAACTATCTTTCTCTTGAGGGAGTGGGATGAACCACCCCTGTGTCTAGACGCAGTGTACTTGTAAATGTATCTTTAAGTACTGATGCCGAGGTAGCTGTGCGACTGATACAGGATAACCTATTATTTATGTTATGTTATGTTATGTTATGACGCGCCCTTGGCTCTCAAGAACCTAACCTAACCTAACCTAACCTAGGGAGTGGATTTGCCTAGACCGCACCCAATATCAGCATGTGCAGCGACTCGTGACGCCTCTAATTGAAAAACGGGGCACCAACATGAGGCAGCCTGTCAGTTCTGGGAAGCGGTTGATGCTCACTTTAAGATGCCTTGCAACAGGTGAGAATGTCATTCTTATTATAAAATTTTGAGCCAGCTCAAATGTCATGAAATAGATAAATACACGGTAAATCTTACCAATATCCCCTCCTTATAAATTCTTATGTCATCCCTCCCCAGTCCCAGCAAGCTTGGGGACCTGTGGGGAATCGGGGGTTTTAGGGGGGGAGGCATATTTGAGTGATATATGGACTTTGAAAAATCTAGGGAAATTTCCCCAAATGTTCGAAAATATCCCTAAATATAGGGACGTTTTACATAACCCTCCCTCCTGCAACACTAACCTAACCCTAACATAAACTAACCTAACGTAACCTAACCTCCCCGGCGGACCACCCCTACAACACTAACCTAACTCTAACCTAAACCTAACCTAACTGGGGGGTGCACCCCCCCAACCCCACTACAACACTAACCTATAGTCTGACCGGGCTTAATTTACGGCTGTGGTGGGGCGAGGGTAACTCTACAGTGCTGCCACGTTTCCCCAAAATGCGATGTGAAATGGAAGTTATTTTTGTACAAGGCATCGCAAATACCATCAATTCAGATGTATAAAATTTTGACTTGTATATATAGATGGTTGAATTAACAGTAACCATCATATGCATAAAAAAACTATATAGTACCATACAAACATGGCATACATATTCAATAGTGTTGGTGATATCAACTGTAATAACTTATAATGGTACTTAGCGTATGTTTAGGGTGCGTAATAATATCAGCGTTACAGATATAAGATAATGAGCATGGAAAAAAGAAATAATCTATTATCCAAAGTAAAAAAAAAAAAAATGTAGAAGTCTTGTGAGTCGCGGCAATATTGATGAACCCAGCCTCACTTTGTAGTACCAGATGTTACTATAATTATAAGATAAAATGCTCACATTTACTGGCTTTTACCGTAATTTCAAGACATAATCGCATTCATAATTTGTAAGTCCAAGCTAATGTGTAGTTTCTATTTTTACAAAATAGTAGGTACATGTCAATACCTAAGTGAAAAAAAAAAAAAAGCATTGTGAGCGGCAACTCTTCCACACCCAGCTGGTGGCCTTGACACATTGCTGGTGGCGACGTGACTGACCTCGTGCCACTCACTTCCTTATTGTTCTTTGCACAGACAGTATGGCACCCCATTCAACCCATTCCTCACATTTACACAGCCAGGCTAAAGAAATGGTCTTCCATGTAAGGCAATATTTTCAAGAGGAGAAGGATAAGGGAGCTGTTCTCCATGGCCTGTCAAAGGTTGTGTCTCGCACTGCTGTAGCAACAAAGCTTAGCGAAAGCACAGTAGAAAAAATTTCGAAAGTAGCAAGAGAAAATGAAGAAAATCAATGTCCCCAGTTTTACTCACCAAAGAAGAGGAAACGTGCAACACCGGTCTCTGATTTCTTTGATAACTTCAATGAAGGAGTCTTGCTAAGGACTGTACTCGGTTTTTACGAGAGAAAGGAAATTCCCACCCTGGACAAGATTTATGCAGCTGTTAAATCTGATCTCTCGTATCGTGGCAGCCGTGAAATATTAAGAACAGTACTGAAGAGAATCGGGTTTCGATATGGAAAGGTTGATGGACGAAGATTCTTAATGGAAAAAGATGATGTCACACATGCAAGGTTGATTTTCTTGCACGAAATGAAGAAACAGAAGTTCAGGGAAAAGCATCATCTACTTGGATGAAACCTGGATTAACCAAAATTACTCATTGTCCAAATGCTAGGTAGACAGCACGGCAGAGAAGGCCACGGGAGTGATGGTGCCCATGGGGAAGGGTTCCCGCTTGATTTTGCTGCACGCAGGAACGAGAGATGGATTTGTCCCTGGAGCAACCCTCGTTTTCCAAGCAAAGAATGCTGGTGATTACCATGAGCAAATGAATGCGGACACCTTTGAGAAGTGGTTTAAGTCCCAACTACTGCCCAACATTCCATCCTCTTCAGTCATAGTGATGGATAATGCATCCTATCACTCAAGGAAAGTGGATAAGCCACCAACTACTGCAAACAAGAAAGCAGAGATCCAAGAATGGCTGGAGAAGAAGGGTGTTGCAGTGCCAGACGGTCTACTTAAGACTCAACTCCTGCATCTTGTCACTCGCCACACTGCAGCCGCTGACACACAATATGTCATTGATAAGACTGCCTCAAAACATGGCCATAAGGTTGTATGCTTACCCCCATACCACTGCAACTATAACCCAATATAACTTATTTGGACACAGGTTAAAGGGTATGTGGCAAAGAGAAACACCTTTAAGATTGCAGACCTGAAGCCACTCGTCCAGGAGAGTCTCAACAGCATCACGGCAGACAACTGGAAAAATGCTGTGAGACACTGTGAGGGATTACAAGTGAATGATGAACAGAGAGATATGGTGATTGACCATTATCTCGACTCATTCACAATCACTCTCTCATCTGGTGAAGAGTCGTCATAACTCTTTTATGATATACAGAGGAATAGGACTACTGGGGACACCTCTTTAAAAAAAAAAAAAAAAAAGCACAAGACAAATACCTCATGGGTGGTGTGGAAAAATTGTCAAATTTAATTATATATATATATATATATATATATATATATATATATATATATATATATATATATATATATATATATATATATATACAGTAAAGTCCCGGGTTATGTCGGTCTCGAGTTCCGTCAAACTCGCACTTACATCAGTCCACTATAAGACAATTTAAGATTTAAAAAATGGAAAAATTCTAAATCGTAAAGCGCGGAGTTTATTGTTATTGTTGGCCGCCAGGCGTCACTAGTGGTTATTCACCACACCGCCCACCTCATCCTTGAATACAATAACACTCTACGTATCTCAATTCCACCACACTGTCGCCCCTGGCAAGAGTGTTCCTACATCTGCGTTTGCTGACTATCTTAGTATCTTGCTCAATGGCACCAAAAAGAAAACTCCTGAGTGATAGCAGTGATGCTAAGAAAAGGAAAACCATTACGCTACAAGAAAAAGTGGAAATAATTAAAAGACATGAGAAGGGAGGCAGCAGCTGTGTGTAAGGGAGTGAAGAAGAAAATGGGAAGCCCGTTACCATGACAACGGGGAGGTTGACGACCTTGAGGGCTCACGCACCTATCACAACAATAACAACTCCAGAGCCTTCGCCTGGACCACACGACACTCGCAGCTCACTTGCACCGTCTGCGCTTGTCTGCTGATCCCTATTGCCCTTTCCTATTGCATTTCCTGCCCCGCTGCCCACGCTTCTACTCCCACCGCACTGCACTACGCTCCCAGCTGTCCGCCCTGGGCGTCACAACATTCGACCTGCCTACCCTCCTGGCGGCCTCAGGCGTCCACCCCTCTGGCAACATGCAGTCCTTCGCGTTCGCGGCCCTAATCAACAACAAAAACAAGCTTGTGTTTCATATTTCTACATACTTGTAAATAATATAACAATATAACCTTTTACTTATATAACGCTTCTACTCCTACCGCACTCCAAAAAGCTCCCAGCTGTCCGCCCTGGGCGTCACAACATTCGACCTGCCCACCCTCCTAGCGGCCTCAGGCCGCCCCTCTCGGCAACCTGCAGTCCTTTAAGTTCGTGGCCCTAATCAATATATTCCTACATAGTTGTAAATAATATACCAATATAACAATATAACCTTTTACTTACCTGAATAACCATAAAAAAATATTGGTTGAAAACTCGATAATATGCTTTGAAAGTACAAAAACTCGAGTTACGTACAAAATCGACTTACGTCATGTTTCAGGAACGTAACTCTGACGTAACTCGGGACCTTATATATATATATATATATATATATATATATATATATATATATATATATATATATATATATATATATATATATATATATATATATATATATATATATATATATATATATATATATATATATATATATATATATATATATATATATATATATATATATATATATATATATATATATATATATATATAATTATAAATGACTGAGAGAGAGAGAGAGAGAGAGAGAGAGAGAAACAGTAGTGAAAACGTGGCAACACTGTACAGAGACTCTCGCCCCCCTATGGCCGTAAATTAAGGCTGGTCAGACTATAACCCTAACATAAATCTAACCTAACATAACCTTGCTTTGGGGCAGCTTCCCTTCCCCCATACCGGTTCTCTTATAGCTTCACACAATATGCCTTACACCAATTCCCCTCCTCACAATACCTTAACGAAAGGATGAAAGTCCTGGCTGGTCCTCTTCTCGATAGTACACTGAATTGCATCACAGGAGCAATGATTTCCCAGTAATCAAATTCACAACCTTTACAGCTAATGTCATTGGTGGCCATGGCTGAACTGCGCACACAGATGTCCTTGTGCACCTGTCTGTCCAGATGTGCCCCGCCTACGAATACATATAGTAAATTTACATTGGCGCAGGTCGTGGTGTTAAGAGGTGGTGGCATGTCATTGGACAAAAGAACTATAGACACAATAAGAATCCTATTCAGCAGTTACCCTCAAACCCCAGCTAGAAGCAAATGCAAGTCAGTGTACTGCTCATTTCTGAGTGTGATGGAGCTCCGTGGCTCGCCACAGCTTGCTGGACTTAGAGAAAACTCGCCGAACACCGCACATTTGAAGATTTGTGTACGACACTAAGGCCGTCCTCCAAATAAAACCACAAGAAACGTACTGTGCATTAAATATGAGTATTTTACTGCTTCGTTAGGAGATCCTATTGGTAAGATTATCCAAATACACAAGTACCTAAAGAAATGTTTATTTAAAGTGTGAGATTTCAAGAGCAAATATCTTGCAGGTAAACTTAGCAGAAAATGTACCAGTAATGTTGATTAGTTTAGGGATGAAGGCAGTAAACTTAAGGGTTAAGATTGTGTGGATACACTTCGTTGAAACTAATAACTATTAATGCTAGGATAGTCTGAGATTATTAGCCATTCACAAAATATTGATTTATATTTTATTAGGTTTGTCTTATTCTGACATACTAGTTATACAAAAGAAAAACTTGTCCCAAAGACATTTGTGCCTTTAACAAAAGGATATTACCACACATTTTTGCCACATAAACTCATAACACATTCTTTCTGAATTGATTTTGACGTGAAAAGTTTGGGAACCCCTTGGCTAAATACCCAAATAAGTTTTTGGTGTTGGATTTAATATTTTCACCTCATTGGAGTTTGGTTAGGTTAGGTTTTGTTAGCACAGATGAAGTTTAATTAAATTGTTGGTTGTGACGAAAGTATTTTCCTGAGTTTGTTAATTTATGGACCGTTATTATCTTTGTCAGGTGAGATGCAGAAATCCCTGGCTTACCAGTTTCCAGTAAGTCGCAACCTGGTATGCAGGATCATCCCAGAGGTGTGTCAGGCGATTTACCAAGTTTTAAAACCAACATACCTGAAGATGCCCAGCACCACAGAAGAATGGCAGCAAATTGCTAGCAATTATTACTGGCAATGGCTGTTCCCAATGTGCTTAGGGGCCCTGGATGGTAAAAGAATACTTATTCAAAAACCATCTAATACAGGGTCTCAGTTCTATGATTACAAAGGTCATTTCAGCATGATACTTTTAGCTCTGACTACAAACTCATTTATGTAGATGTTGGAGCTTGTGGCAGGGCAAGTGATGGAGGAGTTTGGAACAAGTGTTCTCTGAAAAGGGCTTTAGAAATGGAAGACAATGTCCTTAATATACCCCCGAGTAACAACACCCTTCCCTTTTCTGATAAACAATGTCCTTATGTTCTGGTAGGAGATGATGCTTTTCCTCTTCAATCCAACTTAATGAAACCTTATCCAGGAAGACAGTTAACTGATGAAAATAGAATATTCAATTATCGCCTTTCACGAGCCCGTAGAACATCAGAAAATGCTTTTGGAATTATGGCTTCACGTTTTCAAGTATTTAGATCACCCATCAGAACATCTCTTACCACAACTAAGGACATTGCACTTGCTGATGTCACATTGCATAACTACCTAAGAGTTAGCTCCAAGCAGTCGTATGTGCCAGCAGACATGGTAGACAGGGAGGATGTGCATAATCTTAACTTCCATCAATGTCAGTGGCACCAGCATCCTCCTGAGGCACTTGAAAGGCTGCCATTGCTAGCCAGAGGCCATACACGGGAGGCCAAGGAAGTCAGGGATACATTTAGAGACTATTTTAATAATGAAGGTAGTGTACCCTGGCAAGATAGGATGTGCTTCCTACATTAGGCTGTGTGTTTGTTGCGTATGTGTATATGTACGTGTTTTATGTATATATATGTGAACACAAGTTACAGAAATAAAAGATTTAATTTTAAAAACTTTTTATTAAATCTAATTAATTAGAGACATCCTACAAATTATTAGCTATTTTGGCTTTCCTGATGACCTCAATTACACTATTCATGACCTCCATTCCAACATCATGTTGAATAAAAGAAGGGAGGCCACTAATAAGGTCATCGATAATGTAGCAAATATTATTGGAGAATGTGCGGGGTGGTGGTGGTGGCTGGGTCGTCATCCTCATTGCAAATTCAAGGCTTTATCATAAGCCTTTGCTCTTCTGTTTCTCTTCGTACATGGTGATAACTTGTCATCTAGGGATTCTTGCACTGAAATGCTTGATGCCAAGCTTGTCAGCGCAGGCGATGGAGTCTCAAAACCTCCATCATTGTTACTAGCAGTGTCATTAACAGCAGCTGCAGTACCATCTTTGTGAAAAATGATATCCCCAAAGTCATCTACGAGGACACCTTCTGCCACAGAGATAGAAGGCTGTTCATCTACAGTACTGATATCCTGTGAACAGAAAAACTGTCCATCTGTAAGTAGTATTTTTGAGAGGAAGGTAAATGACTTGAATACATATGTTAATGAAATACTATAGATGATACTGATAACATAAAGGAAATACTGAGTAAGCCTGCCCTATAGTCTGTTCCAGCTATGAAATCCATTCTAGGTGTGGTAGATTCTGGAATTCCCATGAGTGTGGAGTTGCCTGTTCAACCATTAGGTATCACCTTAGAATTATTGTCTGCCTACCTGCCTATCCACAAGCCTCCTCTCTCTCTCTCTCTCTCATATATATATATATATATATATATATATATATATATATATATATATATATATATATATATATATATATATATACACACACACACACACACACACACACACACACACACACACACACACACTCCGCGCTCCTTGGAGAGCGGACGTGCCTCCTGCGCAGAACGGCATCTAACTAACACTCCACACGCTAAGCAATGTGCTTGAGTGAGAATAGTTATTGCTATTGAGGCGACCAGAGCGAGTGAACGAGTGTACAGAGTGAACGTAGCCTGGTGGCGTGTACATGGGAGTGATCGGAGGTGTGAGAACCTCCACACTCCAAACGACAGAGCGGGAACCACACAAAGGCCAGCCATAGCAGCCGCCAACGCATCCCACCACACACACGTAGCTACCAGGCCTGGCCCCCAGTGACCACACACCCACATGCTCCCAGGAAGAGTAAGAAAAATGGATAGACCGGTAAGAAATAAATTACCAAATTCAAAATATGTTGATGAGGCCCAGGAGCAAAGCCGAAAGTGGCCAGTCAAAGCATGAGTCCATCTTCAACAGGGCAACATTGCAAGGTAGATTGGTAATGTTGGAGAAGAGATTTGAGGAGTTGGTGAAGGAATTAAAAGTTCAGAGGAGTGAGGAGGAGCAGGATAGAGAATTCGCAAGGCTTTGAAGGAAAGAGTTAAGAGACTGGAGGAAAATGAAAACGATTGGTGGATGAGAATGCACACTTGAGAGTGGAGGTTGAAAAATACAAGAGATGGTTGGAGGAGAAAATGGAGAGTAGTAAAGGAGAAAGATGACTTTAAGGAAATGATTAGTGAGCAGAATGAAAGGTTTGAAAGGGAATGGGAACTGAAGAAAACACAATGGACTGAGTCGAGGGAAGCAGAGATGGTTGGATTACAAGAAATAATTAAAGATCAGTTGAAGGAAGACAAAAAAGAAAGGTCCAAGGAACTGGTTAATGTAATGAAGAATAAGGAAACATTGATAAGGGAAATAGCAGAAAAGAAGAAGAGTGTGTTAATATTTGGGATGAAAGAACAAAATATAACATATAAGCCTAAGAGAATTAAGGAAGAATTAAAAACGGTAAGAGATCTGTTCAAAAATCTAAATGATGATGAAAAAAGACCTACAAGAAGAAGTGGAAGAGATCCATAGACTGGGTCCGTATAAGGAGGAGTGAGCAGACCGATTAAAGTAGTACTGAAGTCACAACAATCTGCGGAGGATATCCTATATAGAACATCAAAGTTAAGAGAGATAGAAGGTTGTAAAGAGGTGTTTGTGAGAAAGAATAGAAATGAGGAAGAGAGAAGATATAAGGAATTGGTGGAAGAGGCGAGAAGGAAAAATGATGAGCGGTCTGAGGAGGAAAGAGAAAGTTTTTGGAGAGTTATAGGAGAGAGTCAGAAAGTGGTATGTGGAAAGAAGGAATATGGAGGAACCCCTAGAGGAGCAGTGGGTGGACCGTAATGTATACTAATATAGATGGGATACTGTCAAGTAGATTGGAATTGCAAGACTATATGATAGTGGAGAAGCCTGATATAGTGTGTTTGACTGAGACAAAATTGCATGAAAAACAAAGATAAATTTGGATAATAAATATAATATATGGAGAAAGGATAGAGAGTAAAGGTGGAGGAGGAGTTATGATTATGACGAAGAAATAAATAAATGTGGATAAGGTTTGGTATGGGAAGAACAACACAGAAGTGATAAGCATAAGGATAAAAAGTGATGGAAAAGAATTAATAATCATGGTGACCTATGTACCTCCTAAAACAAATTCTCGGACATTAAGGGAATATGACAATATGATCAAGGATACTTTACAGAGTTTGGAAAGTGTATTATCTGGAAAAAGAAAGGTGATACTAGTAGGAGATTTTAATTGTAAGGAGGTGGATTGGGAAAATCTAGTAAGTGGTGTTGGAGAAGAAGCATGGGGAGAGAGATAGATTTCTTAATCTAATGATGGAAAATATGATGGAACAGAGGGTGAAGGAAAATACTAGATATAGAGGAGATGATGAACCGGCTAGACTGGATTTGGTGTTAACAAGAGAAGTGTACCTATGTGGAGATATGTGGCTTGGAAAAGATGGAAAAAGAGCAGGAATATACTAAATAAGGAGAATTATAGAGTGGCGAGAAATGAGTATGTGAGGGTAAGGAGGGAGGAAGAGAGAAAATTTGAAAAAGATATTGTAGACAACAGTAAGGAACATCCAAAATTGTTTTACAGGTTCATAAATGGTAAACTTAAAACGAGAGAGTCCATTGAAAGATTAAAAGGAGAGCAAGGGATAGTAGATGACCCTAAGAATATAGCGGAATTGCTAAATAATAGGTTTCAGCAAGTATTTACTGAAGAAACAATGTTTGTAAAGCCTCAGAATGTACAAGGAAATGTGCACATGGATGACATTAAGATACCTAAAAGGAGTTATATAAAATGTTGGAGGAACTTAAAGATGATAAAGCGATGGGACCAGATGAAGTTTCAGGAAAATTATTGAAGGAGTGTAGAGAAGAATTGATTGATCCATTATATGATATTATAAGGTGTTCATTAGAAACAGGGAAGTACCAGTAGAGTGGAAGAGAGCTGAAGTGGTGCCCATTTATAAGGGAGGCAGTAAGGAAGAGCCTCTTAACTATAGACCTGTGTCTCTAACAAGTGTGGTCGGTAAGATTTGTGAGAGGGTGATAAAGAAATATTGGATACGGTTCCTGGAGGATCATAAGTTATTATCGGATCATCAATTTGGCTTCAGGAAAGGGAGGTCATGTGTAACAAATCTACTGAGCTTTTATTCAAGAGTGGTTGACAAAATACAAGAGAGAGAGGATGGATGGACTGTGTATATTTGGATTTAAAGAAAGCTTTTGACAAGGTACCTCACATGAGACTGTTATGGAAATTAGAGATTTATGGAGGACTGAAAGGAAAAGTGTTAAAGTGGATGGAAAACTACTTGAGATGGAGGGAGATGAGAACGGTAATAAGGGATGCAAAGTCGGACTGGTTGGTGGTGGAGAGTGGAGTCCCACAAGGCTCAGTGCTGGCACCAATACTTTTCCTTGTATATATTAATGACATGCCAGAGGAGTAAACAGTTATATTAATTTGTTTGGATGATGCGAAGTTGTGTAGGTGTGTGAAGAGTGAAGAAGATTGTGAAATTTTACAGGCAGACCTGGATAAGATTTGGGAGTGGAGCAAGAGGTGGCAAATGGAATTTAATCTGAGCAAAAGTCATGTGATGGAGATGGGGAAGAGTGGAAGACGGCCAAGAGGGTCATATATATAAGATGGGTGAAGAAGTAGTGTTGAAAAAGGTGGAAAAGGAAAAGGATTTGGGAGTGATAATACAAGACCATGGGCAGTTTGAGGCTCATATTGATAAGATGTTTGGAGAAACGTATAATTTGATAGAAAATATTGGATTAGCCTTCCATTATATGGATAAAGATATGATGAAGAAATTAATTAGTACAGTAATTAGACCAAGATTGGAATATGCTGGAGTGGTTTGGTCCCCTTATAAAAAGAAGCATATAAGGAAGTTGGAGAGATTGCAGAGAATGGCAACAAAAATGGTTCTGGAATTGGCAGAAATGACCTATGAGGAGAGATTAAAAGAAATGAATTTGCCTACCTTGGAACAAAGAAGAGAAAGAGGAGATTTAATACAGGTTTATAAACTGTTGAACGGACTGGATGAAGTGGATAATGAGCAAATGATGTTGAGAGAGGAAAACTTAAATAGAACTACAAGATCGCATAGTAAAAAGATAGCCAAGGGAATATGCTTGAAGGATGTGAAGAAATATAGTTTCCACAAAGATGTGTGGAGGTGTGGAATGGTTTGAGTGAGGAGGTGGTGTCAGCGAGGAGTGTGCATAGTTTTAAAGGAAAGTTGGATGTGTGTAGATATGGAGACGGGCCACACGAGTATGATACCCAGGCCCTGTAAAATTACAACTAGGTGAATACAACTAGGTGAATACACACACACACACACACACAGAGTGGACGTGCCTCCTTGCTCAGAGTGTGAATTAACACTCCACACGCTAAACAATGTGCTTGGAGTGAGAATCACTAGTACAAAAGGGCAAAGAGTGAGTGAAGAGTGTACAGAGTGAACATAGCCTGGTGGAGTGTACATAATAGCGATGGAGGTGTTGGAGCCTCTGTGACAGGAGGAAAAACGAACAAGGGCCAGATAAACAGCCGAACACATAACACACACAAAAGGTACCATGGCTGCCAGTGCACAACCACACACACCACAGGAAGAATGAAATGAAATGGATAGACCTGTAAGGAATAAGTTACCAAATATGCCGATGAGGCCCAGGGAGCAAAACCAAAAGTATCCATACAAAACATGAGTCCATCTTTAACAGGAGCAACAATGCAAGGAAGATTGGTTATGCTAGAGAAGAAATTTGAGGAGTTGGTGAAGGAATTAAAAGTTCAGAGGAGTGAGGAGGAGCAGGATAGAGAATTCCGCAAGGCTTTGAAGGAAAGAGTTAAGAAACTGGAGGAAAATGAAAAATGTTTGGTGGATGAGAATGCACACTTGATAGTGGAGGTTGAAAAACTATTTCAGAACATTAGATTGGGAGGAAATGTTACAAAGCAGAGAAATGCAAAAAAAAATATGAGATTTTTATGAAATATTATAAAGAAAGAGTTATGAAATTTGTACCAAAGTATAAACCGAGAGAGGAAGGAAGAAAGGATTGGTTTAAGGCAACTTGTGCTAAGGCTAAAGAAAAGAGAGATGTGGCTTGGAAAAGATGGAAAAAGAGCAGGAATATACTAAATAAGAAGAATTATAGAGTGGCAAGAAATGAGTATGTGAGGGTAAGGAGGGAGGAAGAAAGAAAATTTGAAAAAGATATTGTAGACAAGAGTAAGGAACATCCAAAATTGTTTTACAGGTTCATATATGGTAAACTTAAAAAGTGAGAGTCCATTGAAAGATTAAAAGGAGATCAAGGGATAGTAGATGACCCTAAGAATATCGCAGAATTGCTAAATAATATGTTTCAACAAGTATTTACTAAAGAAACAATGTTTGTAAAGCCTCAGAATGTAAAAGGAAATGTGTACATGGATGACATTAAGATACCTAAAAAGGAGTTATATAAAATGTTGGAGGAACTTAAAGAAGATAAAGTGATGGGACCAGATGAAGTTTCAGGCAAATTATTGAAGGAATGTAGAGAAGAATTGATAGATCCATTATATGATATTGTAAGGTGCTCATTAGAAACCGGGGAAGTACTGGTAAAGTGGAAAAGAGCTGAAGTGGTGCCCATTTATAAGGGAGGCAGTAAAGAAGAGCCTCTTAACTATAGACATGTGTCTTTAACAAGTGTGGTCGGTAAGATTTGTGAGAGGGTGATAAAGAAATATTGGATACGGTTCCTGGAGGATCATAAGTTATTATCGGATCATCAATTTGGCTTTAGGAAAGGGAGGTCATGTGTAACAAATCTACTGAGCTTTTATTCAAGAGTTATTGACAAAATACGAGAGAGAGATGGATGGATGGACTGTGTATATTTGGATTTAAAAAAAGCTTTTGACAAGGTACCGCACATGAGACTGCTATGGAAATTAGAGATTTATGGAGGACTGAAGAGAAAAGTGTTAAAGTGGATGGAAAACTACTTGAGATGGAGGGAGATGAGAACGGTAATAAGGGATGCAAAGTCGGACTAGTTGGTGGTGGAGAGTGGAGTCCCACAGGGTTCAGTGCTGGCACCAATACTTTTCCTTGTCTATATTAATGATATGCCAGAGGGAGTAAACAGTTATATTAATTTGTTTGCGGATGATGCAAAGTTGTGTAGGTGTGTGAAGAGTGAAGAAGATTGTGAAATTTTACAGGCAGATCTGGATATGATTTGGGAGTGGAGCAAGAGGTGGGAGATGGAATTTAATCTGAGCAAAAGTCATGTGATGGAGATGGGGAAGAGTGGAAGACGGCCAAGAGGGTCATACAAGATGGGTGAAGGAGTAGTGTTGAAAAAGGTGGAAAAGGAAAAGGATTTGGGAGTGATAATACAAGACCATGGACAGTTTGAGGCTCATATTGACAAGATGTTTGGAGAAACATATAATTTGATTAGAAATATTGGATTAGCCTTTCATTATATGGATAAAGATATGATGAAGAAATTAATTAGTATGGTAATTAGACCAAGATTGGAATATGCTGGGGTGGTTTGGTCCCCTTATAAAAAGAAGCATATAAGGAAGTTGGAGAGATTGCAGAGAATGGCAACAAAAATGGTACCGGAATTGGCAGAAATGACCTATGAGGAGAGATTAAAAGAAATGAATTTGCTGACTTTGGAACAAAGAAGAGAAAGAGGAGATTTAATACAGGTTTATAAACTGTTGAATGGTTTCGATGAAGTGGATAATGAACAAATGACGTTGAGAGAGGAAAATTTAAATAGAACTACGAGATCGCATAGTAAAAAGATAGCCAAGGGAATATGCTTGAAGGATGTGAAGAAATATAGTTTCCCACAGAGATGTGTGGAGGTGTGGAATAGTTTGAGTGAGAAGGTGGTGTCAGCGAGGAGTGTGCATAGTTTTAAAGGAGAGTTGGATGTGTGTAGATATGGAGACGGGGCCACACGAGTATGATACCCAGGCCCTGTAAAATTACAACTAGGTGAATACACACACACACACATGGCTTCAAACGCAAAAAGAAGAAGCAAGTTTCAACATGACAGCGCACACACACACACACACACACACACACACACACACACACACACACACACACACACACACACACACACACACACACACACACACACACACACACATCGATGGCGGATGTGGTCGCTGAGCTCCAGAGCAATCATCTCTAATTCTACAGTTGCCATTGCCTAAGAGTAACCAAGGTGGGAAAGGAGCTTGTAATGTTTGTCCCGTCTCCATATAGTCATGTTAACTGTTGATTAGCAAAATAATGTCCAGGGAAGGTGAATATAAACTGTAGCCTGCATTTGAGCCATCAGCTGAAGTTTGTTTACATCTGCGCAACATGGCGGCCGTGAACTCGAAAGATGAATCAGACTTCACAGGATTTCAAGGAATAATGGAGAAGAGCGTTTATGTGAAGAAAATTCTGGAGTTGGAAGGTAAAATTGAAAACTGTTTGAAAAGTATGGGGCCTGGAAACGAGTTATGACAATGTAATGAAAGAGTGCGCCGAAATGAAGAAAGAAAATGCAGTACTGAAAGAGGAAGTTAAGTTAATTAAAGTGAATTGCAACAAATGTGGAGAATCTTTAGGAAAAGTGATGGAGAAGCAGGCTGAATGGAAAAAAAGTCAGGAAGTGGAAAGAAAGGAGGTAAATTACAAAGTTGCAAGTCTGGAAAAGGAAATCAAAGAGTCTGGGGAGAAAACTTTGGACCTTGCTGAAATTATAGATCAACAGATCATAGAAGAGAAGATTGCTGAGAAAGTGGTGAAGGTTATTAAGTCAAATGAGACATTGGTGAGGGAAACTGTAGACAAAAAGAGATGTGTGGTGATATTTGGTGTGGAGGAGGATAAGACACCGAGTAAAATGGAGAGAGAGAAAACATAAAAAGGTGATAAATAATATCATTAATGTGGTGCAGGAGGAGGAAAAGACCTAGTACAAGAAATAGAGGACTTCCATAGAATTGGAAAGTTCACAGGAGAAGGTATGAGGCCAATAAGAATCAAACTTAAGTCACAAAAGGATGTAGATGAATTGGTGGAGAAGTCATGGAGGCTAGCCCAGCAGGAAACAACAAGGAAGATTTGGTTGAGAAGAGATCTCGGTGAAAAGGAAAGAGAAATGTTAAATGAGTTGAGAAAGGAGGCTTTGAAAAAAATGAAGAGAGGACAGAAGAGGAGAAGAAAGAGTTTTTCTGGAGAATCTTGGATATGAGACTGAGGAAGTGGTTCATAACCCAGAAAAGTACAGCAAGAAAGGACTAAAGAAACTTACGTATGAGCGGAATGTAATGTATTCCAACATAAATGGAGTGATATCGGGATTTTAGAACTCAACGATTACTTGAGGGACAAGAACCCAGATATTGTGGGTCTTACTGAAACAAAACTGAGAGAGGAGAAGACCTGATGATGGTTGGAGAAGGAAATATAATGTTTGGAAAAGAAATAGAGTAGGTAAGATGGGAGGAGGAGTGATGTTGCTGGTTAAAAAGATATAAAGGTGGATCAAGTGAAAGAAGGTATGGGAAAGGCAGAAGTGCTAAAGATCAGAGCAGAAACTAATGAAGGAAAAAGAGGCACTACATAGTGGTGTACGTACCACCTAAGACAAATGCATGGTCAGTACAGGAATATGAAGAAATGATAAGTGATACAGGAACATGTCTGGAAGAAATGTTGGGTGGCTGTGAACGAACTATAATGATGGGAGATTTTAATTGTAAAGAGGTGTGTTGGGAGGACTGGTCAATGGAAGGATCAGAGACAACATGGGGAAATACACTATTGACACTGGCAATGGAAAATGTGTTAACTCAGTGGGTCAAAGAAGATACTAGGTTTGGAGGAGAGGGAGCATCGTCAAGACTGGACTTGGTCTTTAGTACAGAGCCAATGGTCATTGAGGAGATGAGGGTGGAGTGCCCTTTAGCAAAGAGTGATCATGCAGTTTTGGAGTTCAAGGTGATAGATGAAGAGAAATCTAGAAGAAATGAAGAATATAAAGTGGGAAGATGGAATTATGCCAAGACAGATTTTGGAAACCTAAAGAAATTCTTTCAAGAGACAAATTGGATGAAATTCAAGAGTGCTAAGGAGCAAATGAAAAGTGGAAGGAATTTATAAAAATATACAAAGAAGGTGAGAAAAATTTGTACCAATAAGACAACATAGAGAAGTTGGAAAGCAGGACTGGTTTAACGATAGATGTGAAAAGGCTAGAACAAGAAAAGAGGATGCATGGAAGAGGTGGAGAAGGAAAAGACGGATTAAGCAGTGGGAAAGTTACAAAAGAGCAAGAAATGAATATGTGTTGATTAGAAGAGAAGAAAGAAAGAAACAAGAAAAGGATATAATTGATAAATGTAAAGACCAACCAAGGCTTTTTACAGACATGTGAACAACAACATCAAAAATAGAGAAAGTATTGAAAGTTTAGAAGTAAATGGAGTATGCAGTGAGGATCCCAGGAAATGGCAGAGGCTATGAATGGATGCTTTCGGAAGGTATTCACAAAGGAGACTGCTTTTGACAAACCACTGGTAATGGAACAGAAAGGGATTATGAAGGAGTTTCAAGTAACTGTGGAGGAGATCAAGAATATGATGGGGAGTTTAGAAGTGAGAAAAGCTGTGGGACCTGATGGGGTATCAGGATGGATTTTAAGAGAATGCAGGAGCAACTGGCAGAAAAAGTTTGTGAAGTAATTGATGCCTCATTAAGGGAAGGTGTAGTGCCCCAAGACTGGAAAAGAGCTAACATTGTCCCAATTTATAAATCAGGTAACAAGAGAGACCCATTGAACTATAGACCAGTGTCACTTACAAGTGTGGTAGCTAAGATGTGTGAGAGGGTGGTGAAGAATAGATGGACAGACTTCTTGGAGAAAATGACATACTTTGTGAGTGTCAATTTGGTTTTAGAAAAGGGCGTTCATGCACGACAAACCTGATATGTTACTATTCGAGGGTGATAGATGTAATACAGGAAAGAGATGGTTGGGCTGATGGAATATATCTGGATTTAAAAAAGGCCTTTGATAAGGTACCACACCGGAGACTGATCTGGAAACTTGAAATGGTAGGAGGAGTGCATGGCAGTTTACTAAAATGGATGGAAGACTTTTGGTAGGAAGAGAAATGAGAACAATAATTAAGGACAGACCATCAGAATGGGGCTTGGTGGAGAGTGGAGTTCCACAGGGATCAGTGTTGGCACCAGTAATGTTCAGGTCTACATAAATGACATGGTGGATGGGGTGTCCAGTTATGTGAGCCTATTTGCAGACGATGCAAAATTGTTAAGAAAAGTGAGATGTGACAAAGATTGCGAACTACTCCAGGAAGACTTGGACAGAATATGGAAATGGAGCTGTACATGGCAAATGGAGTTCAACACGACAAAATGCAAGAAATTAGAGTTTGGCAAGAGTGAAAGAAGAATCAGGAGTATGTACAAGATAGGAAATGAAGACATAAAACCAGTCATGAAGAAAAAGACCTTGGGGTGACAATTACCAATGACCTATCGCCAGAGAGACATATAAACAAAATAATTGGAGAAGTATTGAACTTATTGAGGAACATAAGAGTGGCGTTCGTATATTTAGATGAAGAAATGATGAAGAAAATAATTACTGCAATGATAAGACCAAGGCTTGAATATGCAACAATACAGTGGGCTCGAACTTAAAGAAACACATAAGGAAACTAGAGAAAGTACAGAGGGCTGCAACAAAAATGGTGCCTGACTTAAGAGATTTGACTTATGAAGACAGACTGAACAGAATGCAACTTCCGACCCTGGAAAACAGAAGAGAAAGGGGAGACCTGATAGCAATATACAGAGTGATGATTGGCATGGAAAAATGGATAGGGAAGATCTGTGTATGTGGAATGAAAGAATGTCGAGAGGGCATGGGAAAAACTAAAATGGCCACTTATAGGAGAGATGTGAAAAATATAGCTTCCCTCATAGAAGGGTGGAAGCATGGAATAGTTTAGACGTGGAAGTGGTCAACGCAAGGAATATTCATGATTTTAAGAAAAAGCTGGACATTAGTAGATATGGAGACGGGACAGTACGAGCATAGCTCTTTTCCGTATGTTACAATTAGGTAAATTAGGTAAATACACACACACACACACACACAACCTTACCTCATTCTCTCTCTTCATTTTTCCTCCCTCCCCTTTCCTCTCGAAAGATAAGCTACATGTGAGTGTCTAAAATATTAGCAAATGTCACATCTCTCTCTCTCTCTCTCTTTTCTCCCAAGAGAGAAGCATCCACTTTCCTCTTGAAAGTGATATAGTGACTAAAAAGAGAGATAATACACAAAGAGACAAGTATGACAAGCTTGATGAGTTTTTCAGAGAGATAACCGATATCATACAGGCGGGCTTTTTTAACATCCGCGAAGAGGTTAATAGTGAGATTAAAATGTGATATATGCAAAAACTGTTGTACAACCCACCGGTGGGTTGCATCACAACAGTGGATAGTAACTGATGACCCACTGGTGGGTTGTATCGCAGGGAATGTGTTAATTATTTTTTCTATTGTTTCTTAGTTCTTCATTTTGCCATTTAAAAATTTGTAGAAAAGTTTGGGTTCATCTTTGCTTTTACTCACCACATCTTTTTCAAAGTTTCTTTCTTCCTCTCTCCTTACTCTAATGTATTCATTTCTCGCATCCTTGTACTGCTGTCCATTATTGTCATTTCTCTGCTTTATAAGTTTCTTCTGAGCTTTATCTTTATCTGTTTTAGCTTCTGTGCATCTAGCATTGTACCAAGCGTGTATTTTTTTTCTTAACTCTATGAAAAAAGTACATATTTCTTTACTCTTTCATTATATTTCTGTAAGAATGTTTCATATTTCCTTTGTATCGTCTCTCTGTACATAATATTTCTCATTCAATATCAGCAAAAAATTTCCTTAATTTTTTAAAAATCTGTTCTTGCATAATTTAACCTCTCTTTTTTGTAATCAGCTCTGTATCTTATCCTATCCTCTTCTTGTATTTCCATCTCTAATGTCACATGATAATTTTTACCCATTTGACTAAGGTATTGTATGATGGAAGGGGGCTCTAGTTTCTTTGTGAATACTAGGTCAAGCAATGATGGTTCTTCTTACCCCCTGTACATTGTTGACTCCTCCACCCATTGATCCATTGTATTAACCACAGTCAACTGTAGCAACTTTTTGCTCCACTGTCCAGCATTATCCATTACTTCCATCTCTCTCCAGTTGACTTTTTTACAGTTAAAGTCTCCAACTAAATGTATTCTTTCATCTCTTCTTATCATATTATTTAGGCACTTAATCACCTCTCTTTGCATATCTTTATGTTCTTCAGTTCCCCATGTATTTGTCTTATGTAAGTTTGTAACACATATGTAACTATGATTTTTCTTTTCTTCAATTCCTGTTTTGATTGTTACTCCCATTACTTCCACTTTGTCATCACCATATTGCACATCCTCCACACATATAATATCAAAAACCATTATTAGCACTCCTCCTCTCCCTTTACCCTTCCTGTCTCTTCTCCAGCTATTATATCTCTCCTCTTTAAAGTTAACATGGATCTCTGCTCTTAGTTTTGTTTCAACAATGCATTACATCCAGCTTTTTTTTCTTTCAAATAATCCCTAATCTTCAACATGCTGGATGACAACCCATCTATTTTAGTATATGTCACTCTTAATTTCTTGCCTCCTCCATGACCTCCTCTTTCTTCTGTAGGTACCATTTCTTTAGTCTCACATCTGGAACCCTCCAGCAGAAATATTTTTTCTTGATCTCTGTCCTTTTCTCATTTTTTTCCTTAGCTTCATTTCTTAGCACTTTCTCTTTTTCCCTCTCCACTAGGTGGAGCGGTGTTTGTGCTTGGTGTCTGTGTGTGGTGCTTTTGAGTATTAGTGAAGTGAAAGTGTGTACTGCAAGTGTTAGATTAGAGTGCAATAGTGGTTAGAATCAGTGTTTGTGAGTTAAAAGTTCCCCCACCCTGCCGTCACCAAGTATTTTTATTTGTTTGTTAGCTATGTATAGTGTTCTTGTGAGTTAACAGATTGTAAATTAGTATGGCAGTAGCTACTGAGGTATATCAGAGTGTGATTGAGTGAAAGAGAGTGTTGAGGTGGGATTGGGCGAGTTTGTTGTGTGTGAGATGTGTGGGCATGACAGGAAGGTCATTGACTTTTCTGATGTATGGTGTGTATGCTCAAGAGCGAGAATTTAGTTCTTTCTCTTGAGCACCGAGAATTACAAGAGGAAATGAGAAAGATAAGTGAGGGAAAAAGTGCGAACGAAGTTCTCATCTTTGAGTTGAAGGAGGAGGTTAAGAGGCTTAGGGAGGCAGTGGAAAAAATTAGGCAGGAGATCAATGTTAGGCCGAAGGTTGGACCTTCTGAGGGCGACAGGGTGGCTTGGCCCTCTGTCGGGAAGAGCAGAGTGGGGAAGAGGGAGCAGACGAGCCAGACTGGGAAAAATAGTCGTCAGGATGGGCAGAGATGGCAGGTTGCGAGGGGAAGGAAAGCGGAGGCAGTTAGGGAGGATAGGACTAAACCTATTGAGTGTGAAAATAGGTTCGGCTTGTTGGAGGGGGAGAGTGAGAGTGAGAGTGGAGTGAATGAGGTGGTTGTGGCGAGTGAAAAGAGAGAGGAGAGAAGGGGATAGAGGAGAGGAGGAGGAGGGTTGTGCCTAGCACACCTCAGGTGTGTGTGGTGGGTGACTCTCAGGTTAGGTACTTAGATAGCATTTTCTGTGGGAAAGACAGGGATAGGAGGATGAACGTGTGTATGCCTGGTGCAGGTGTGAAGGCAGTGAGTGAGGAGGTGCAGAAGAGAGTTGGGGGGATGGAGAGGGAGGGTGTAGTAGTTTTGCACGTAGGTGGGAACAATGTCAGAGCAGGTGGGTCGGAGGAGTTAGTGGCAAGATTTCGAAATGTTAGGCAAGATAAGGAGAGTGGTAGGAGGTGTGTAGTGTCAGGAATCTTGCCTCGTGTGTATGTTAGCAGGGAATGGTTGTCTAGGGCCATTGGTGTGAATGATTGGGTAAAAGGAATGTATTCACCTAGTTGTATTTACCTAGTTGTAATTTTACAGGGCCTGGGTATCATACTCGTGTGGCCCGTCTCCATATCTACACACATCCAACTTTCCTTTAAAACTATGCACACTCCTTGCTGACACCACCTCTTCACTCAAACCATTCCACACCTCCACACATCTTTGTGGGAAACTATATTTCTTCACATCCTTCAAGCATATTCCCTTGGCTATCTTTTTACTATGCGATCTCGTAGTTCTATTTAAGTTTTCCTCTCTCAACATCATCTGCTCATTATGTGTAAGGATGTGGGTGTCAGCTTTGTGGATGTATGGGATAGGTTCTATGGGTGAAGGGATTTGTATGCTAGGGATGGTGTGCATCTGAGTAGGAAGGGTGTGGATGTGCTGAGTGGATGTCTGGAGGGAGGAGTTGGGATGGAGTGTAGGGGGTGAGGTAGCAAATGCATTCCAGAAGAAAGATGTTAGACATAAATTAGATAGGATAAACAGAGATAGTGAAAAGCTTAGGAAAGATTTCCAGGTGGAAATAGGAGAAAATAAGATTAGTATTCCAAATAAGGAGACAGCATCTAGGAAGGTAGCAGGACTTAAATGTTTTTATGTAAATGCCAGGGGTCTTAGGAACAAGAAGGACGAGTTATCTAGTTATATAGTTGAGGAGGACTTAGATGTTGTATGTGTCACAGAGGCATGGGTAAATGAGGAAAAGTTTAGGAAAAATAGGAGAGAATATGAAGTAGATGGATACATTACATATTTACACCAGAGAATTGGTAGGATAGGTGGAGGAGTAGTTATTTATGTAAAAAAAATCCTTCATTTCCAGTCAGGTTAATGGTATTAAAGTAGATAACAGAGTAGAGTCCTTATGGCTGGATGTTAGAGTAAACAAAAGTAATGTTATTAGAGTAGGAGCTTTTTATAGACCACCTAACCAGTCAGCAGATGTAGACAACCTTATGGTAGATGAGATAAATAGGGGGTGTACTAGTCAGACAATTATCTTAAGGGATTTTAATCTTAAGTCAGTAAACTGGGAGAGGATGGTAGGAGATGCTAGTGAAAATAAGTTTATGGAAAGTTTTCAGGATAACTATTTAGTGCAGATGGTAGATAAACCTACTAGGGGGAGGAAGGTTTTAGACATAGTACTAACAAATATTGAGCATTGTTAAAAGGAAGTTGAGGTAGGAGAGACTTTAGCAAACAGTGACTATCATATAATTAGATTTATCATTGATTCCAGTAGGGATAATATAGTGAATAAGACAAGAGTCCCAAACTATCAGAAAGGCAATTATGGTAGGTTACATCGGTTATTAGGAGAGGTAAACTGGGAAGATAGTTTTTGAAATAAAACTGCACCAGAGATGTGGGATATTTTTAACCCCTTCAATACGGTGACGCCTATGTAGGCGTCATGAAGCCCCAGTAGCATATAGGTGAGTGTGGCGTCATATTTCTTTCTGCGCTTTCTTCAGTTCAGTTGTCCCGATAATGTGTTGGATACCAACTACAGGTATGCTGTCCTTAAAATCTAATGCTCCTCCCACCATCCTTGTCTCCACCAATCACTAAAGATAAGCTACATGTGTTGTGTCTAAAATTACCCAATGGCATAGACTGTTCTCTCTCTCTCTCTCTCTCTCTCTCTCTCTCTCTCTCTCTCTCTCTCTCTCTCTCTCTCTCTTTTCCTCCTCCCCATCTCCCTTCCCTCCCTCCCCTCTCCCTCTGAGATATAAGTTACATGTGTTGTAACATTGTGGAAAACACACACACACACACACACACACACACACACACAGGGGGAACATAAGAGTGGCGTTCGTATATTTAGATGAAGAAATGATGAAGAAAATAATTACTGCAATGATAAGACCGAGGCTTGAATATGCAACAATACAGTGGGCTCCGAACTTAAAGAAACACATAAGGAAACTAGAGAAAGTACAGAGGGCTGCAACGAAAATGGTGCCTGACTTAAGAGATTTGACTTATGAAGACAGACTGAAAAGAATGCAACTTCCGACCCTGGAAAACAGAAGAGAAAGGGGAGACCTGATAGCAATATACAGAGTGATGATTGGCATGGAAAAATGGATAGGGAAGATCTGTGTATGTGGAATGAAAGAATGTCGAGAGGGCATGGGAAAAACTAAAATGGCCACTTATAGGAGAGATGTGAAAAAATATAGCTTCCCTCATAGAAGGGTGGAAGCATGGAATAGTTTAGACGTGGAAGTGGTCAACGCAAGGAATATTCATGATTTTAAGAAAAAGCTGGACATTAATAGATATGGAGACGGGACAACACGAGCATAGCTCTTTTCCCGTATGTTACAATTAGGTAAATACAATTAGGTAAATACACACACACACACACACACACACAGTGATACAGGAACATGTCTGGAAGAAATGTTGGGTGGCTGTGAACGAACTATAATGATGGGAGATTTTAATTGTAAAGAGGTGTGTTGGGAGGACTGGTCAATGGAAGGATCAGAGACAACATGGGGAAATACACTATTGACACTGGCAATGGAAAATGTGTTAACTCAGTGGGTCAAAGAAGATACTAGGTTTGGAGGAGAGGAGCATCGTCAAGACTGGACTTGGTCTTTAGTACAGAGCCAATGGTCATTGAGGAGATGAGGGTGGAGTGCCCTTTAGCAAAGAGTGATCATGCAGTTGTGGAGTTCAAGGTGATAGACGAAGAGAAATCTAGAAGAAATGAAGAATATAAAGTGGGAAGATGGAATTATGCCAAGACAGATTTTGGAAACCTAAAGAAATTCTTTCAAGAGACAAATTGGATGAAATTCAAGAGTGCTAAGGAGCAAATGAAAAGTGGAAGGAATTTATAAAAATATACAAAGAAGGTGAGAAAAATTTGTACCAATAAGACAACATAGAGAAGTTGGAAAGCAGGACTGGTTTAACGATAGATGTGAAAAGGCTAGAACAAGAAAAGAGGATGCATGGAAGAGGTGGAGAAGGAAAAGACGGATTAAGCAGTGGGAAAGTTACAAAAGAGCAAGAAATGAATATGTGTTGATTAGAAGAGAAGAAAGAAAGAAACAAGAAAAGGATATAATTGATAAATGTAAAGACCAACCAAGGCTTTTTACAGACATGTGAACAACAACATCAAAAATAGAGAAAGTATTGAAAGTTTAGAAGTAAATGGAGTATGCAGTGAAGATCCCAGGAAATGGCAGAGGCTATGAATGGATGCTTTCGGAAGGTATTCACAAAGGAGACTGCTTTTGACAAACCACTGGTAATGGAACAGAAAGGGATTATGAAGGAGTTTCAAGTAACTGTGGAGGAGATCAAGAACATGATGGGGAGTTTAGAAGTGAGAAAAGCTGTGGGACCTGATGGGGTATCAGGATGGATTTTAAGAGAATGCAGGAGCAACTGGCAGAAAAAGTTTGTGAAGTAATTGATGCCTCATTAAGGGAAGGTGTAGTGCCCCAAGACTGGAAAAGAGCTAACATTGTCCCAATCTATAAATCAGGTAACAAGAGAGACCCATTGAACTATAGACCAGTGTCACTTACAAGTGTGGTAGCTAAGATGTGTGAGAGGGTGGTGAAGAATAGATGGACAGACTTCTTGGAGAAAAATGACATACTTTGTGAGTGTCAATTTGGTTTTAGAAAAGGGCGTTCATGCACGACAAACCTGATATGTTACTATTCGAGGGTGATAGATGTAATACAGGAAAGAGATGGTTGGGCTGATGGAATATATCTGGATTTAAAAAAGGCCTTTGATAAGGTACCACACCGGAGACTGATCTGGAAACTTGAAATGGTAGGAGGAGTGCATGGCAGTTTACTAAAATGGATGGAAGACTTTTGGTAGGAAGAGAAATGAGAACAATAATTAAGGACAGACCATCAGAATGGGGATTGGTGGAGAGTGGAGTTCCACAGGGATCAGTGTTGGCACCAGTAATGTTCGCGGTCTACATAAATGACATGGTGGATGGGGTGTCCAGTTATGTGAGCCTATTTGCAGACGATGCAAAATTGTTAAGAAAAGTGAGATGTGACAAAGATTGCGAACTACTCCAGGAAGACTTGGACAGAATATGGAAATGGAGCTGTACATGGCAAATGGAGTTCAACACGACAAAATGCAAGAAAATAGAGTTTGGCAAGAGTGAAAGAAGAATCAGGAGTATGTACAAGATAGGAAATGAAGACATAAAACCAGTCATGAAGAAAAAGACCTTGGGGTGACAATTACCAATGACCTATCGCCAGAGAGACATATAAACAAAATAATTGGAGAAGTATTGAACTTATTGAGGAACATAAGAGTGGCGTTCGTATATTTAGATGAAGAAATGATGAAGAAAATAATTACTGCAATGATAAGACCGAGGCTTGAATATGCAACAATACAGTGGGCTCGAACTTAAAGAAACACATAAGGAAACTAGAGAAAGTACAGAGGGCTGCAACGAAAATGGTGCCTGACTTAAGAGATTTGACTTATGAAGACAGACTGAAAAGAATGCAACTTCCGACCCTGGAAAACAGAAGAGAAAGGGAGACCTGATAGCAATATACAGAGTGATGATTGGCATGGAAAAATGGATAGGGAAGATCTGTGTATGTGGAATGAAAAAATGTCGAGAGGGCATGGGAAAAAACTAAAATGGCCACTTATAGGAGAGATGTGAAAAATATAGCTTCCTCATAGAAGAGTGGAAGCATGGAATAGTTTAGACGTGGAAGTGGTCAACGCAAGGAATATTCATGATTTTAAGAAAAAGCTGGACATTAATAGATATGGAGACGGGACAACACGAGCATAGCTCTTTTCCGTATGTTACAATTAGGTAAATACAATTAGGTAAATACACACACACACACACACACACACACACACACACAAACAAAAACAACAATCTCTCTCTCTCTCTCTCTCTCTCTCTCTCTCTCTCTCTCTCTCCTTCCCTCCCTCCCCCTCTTCATCTCGAAAGATAAGCTACATGCGTCCCACTTGTGTCTAAAATATTAGCAAATGTCACTCTCTCTCTCTCTCTCTCTCTTTCTCCGAGGAGAGAAGCGTCCACTTTCCTCTTCGTAGGCGATATGGTAACTAAAAAAAATAGCAGCATAATACACAAAGATGACAAGTATGACAAGCTTGCACAGTTTCCTCTGCTGGGTGGCACTACCACCCGTATATCATACAGGCGGGCTTTTTTAACATCCGGCACGAAGGGGTTAAGGTTGTAGTAAAGGGTATAGTGATGCAGTGTGTCCCTTACAAAGATATAAGGCAGAGAAACAGGAAGCCATTATGGTGGACTCACAAGATAGGTAGACAGATCAGAGAGAAGAAGAGGGCATATTGAGAGTTGCAGAAAAGTGGGGAAGATGTAGATTTGATTAGGTACAGACAGGTCAGGGATGATTTGAGTAAGGTTATAAAAAAAAGTAAAAGGCAGGCAGAGATAAAACTAGCTAGAGTTGGGAGTAAAAGTCCCAAAAAAATTATATAGTTATTACAAGGTCAGTGATAAAAGAAATAAGGATAGGATTGGACCACTCATAAAAGATGGTGTAGTAGTGGATCAAAATGAAGACATAGAATTATTGAATGAACAATTTTCTTCAGTATTTACAAGGGAAAGAATAGGAAATCCAGTTACAAACAGTGTGACGAGTAGTTTAAGAGCTTTAGAAAATATTGTTATAAAACTGGGAATTATTAGGAAATTTATTCTTGAACTAGACGATAGGAAAGCTAGTGGTCCTGATGAGCTACATGCCAGAGTACTTAGGGAGGGTGTAGACAGTATTTCTGAAGCACTTAAGTTAATCTTTGAAAGATCACTTAGGTTTGCTGAGATACCTCAGGATTGGAAGTTAGCTAATGTTTCACCAATATTTAAAAAAGGTAGGAAGAATGATGCGAATAATTATAGACCGATCAGTTTAACTAGTATAGTATGTAAGATACTAGAAAAAATCATTAAGGAAAGCATTTAAATGAGAATAGATTAATTAGAGATACCCAACATGGCTTTAGATCAGGGAGGTCCTGTCTTACAAATTTGCTCGATATCTTAGAATATATTACCAAGGAGTTAGATGATGGAAATAGCATAGATGTTATGTATCTAGATTTTAGCAAGGTGTTTGATAAGGTACCACATAGGAGGCTAGTGTACAAATTGAGACTACATGGGATAGGGGGTAGGTTAGTTGACTGGATTAGTGAATAGCTTTCTGATAGGAAACAGAGAGTAGTATTAAATGGGGCAATGTCTGAGTGGAAGGAAGTGGTTAGTGGGGTACCCCAAGGATCAGTGCTAGGACCTCTTCTTTTCTTGGTGTACATTAACGATTTAGATATAGGAATTAGTAGCAAAGTATCAAAGTTTGCAGATGATACTAAGATAGCATATGCATTACAGGGTGAAAAGGACAATTACAGAATACAACAATACCTGGATAGGCTGATAGCATGGGCAGACAGGTGGCAGATGGAGTTTAATTCTAAAAAGTGTCAGGTTATGCATTTAGGTAAAGACAACACAAACTTTAGCTATGAGATGGAGGGATGTTGGCTAGAGGCAGTAGAGGAGGGAAAGGATTTAGGAGTAGTGAGAGACAGGACTATGAAATTTTCAAAGCAATGTTTAGAAGCAAGAAATAGGGCAAATAGGATCCTGGGTTTTATAAATAGAAATGTTAGTTATAAAAGTAAGGAAGTGGTGCATAGCTTATATAATTCCTATGTTAGGCCCCATTTAGAGTATTGCATACAGGCCTGGTCACCCCATTATAGGCAGGATATCAACATGTTAGAAGCAGTTCAGAGAAGAGCAACTAGGATGATACCAGCATTAAAGTGCCTGGAGTATAGAGATAGATTAAAGGAATTAAACATGTTTTCATTTGAGAGGAGATGTATAAGAGGGCATATGATAGAGTTATTTAAAATGTTCTCAGATACAAACTACATAGATGTTAGATCTTTCTTTACCTTAGAGGAGGGAAGTAGGACTAGAAATCATGACAGGAAGATTAGAAAGCAAGGCTGCAGGTTAGATACAAGAAAATATTTCTTTAGTCATAGGGTGGTAGACTTCTGGAATGCTTTGCCAGAGAGGGTTGTAAATAGCACTAGTTTGACAATGTTTAAAAACAGATTAGATAAGCACTTAAATTTATTAGATTTATAATTATGTATAGCGCTGCATGATAGGTTTTATAAGAAATTTACCATAGTTAAACAAGACATGATCCCCATGTATGGGGATCACAGATTGTAGAGGAATTCGCTGCAGGACTTAGCCCTGTTAATGGGCCAAATATTTAGAATTAGTATATAATGTATTGTGTACTTGTAAGTGTATCTTTAAGTACTGATGACGAGGTCGCTGTGCGACTAATACAGGATAACCCAGATGGGCCCTGGTGGCCCTTTGTTATCATATTATTTATGTTATGTTATGTTATATCTTTGTGTTCAGTATCATCGACCAGCTTCCCTTTCCTAGTCATAATTTCTTCCACCACCACTTGGGATCTCATTCTCACATTCATTGGTCTCCTACCTCCTTCACTGTATCTTCTCAACCTAATAACTTCCTCCACCTCCTGGTCCAGCTCCTGTGTGCTGTCCTGGACCTGTTTGATAAAAGTTTTAGCCAATTCTCTTTCCTCACGCTCTCTTGTGAACTTGTTTGGATTTTTTTTCCTTCATCCCCAAAATAATGAAACATTTCTTTTTATCCACTGCATCTCACACTAGATCTTCCTTCACCTTTATTACTTGTATTACAGCGTCTTTTGTTTTTTCCTGAATGTTTCTTTACTACCTCTGAAAATTTAACTTTTTCCTCTTCCTGTTCTTGCCTCCATGCATTTTGTAATTCCTTCAGCTTATTTTCACTCAATACAATTGCTACTCTGTCTGCAATACCATCTTGTACTTATGGAGTCTTCGTAGTCGTGACATGTAGCTTTTAGTATATAATTTTTTTTTCTTTACCTCCTGCATCTCCTCCTTTAATCCCTGATTTGTTACACTAACCTTCTCATATTCGACTAATCTCAATCTTAGTTCTGTGTTTTCTGTTATCAGTCTCTCCTGCTTGTCCATTAAACTCGACATCACTTCCTTCATGTACCTTAACTCTCTTTCCACATTGATCAACCTCCTAATATTACCTCTTTCATCCCTAAATCCAGAAAAGTCCTTGTCCATAGTATCTTCAGTCAATATCCTCAGTCCAACAGGTGTTTCAATACACTGCTGGTATTCAGAAAATGGCATATGTATTGTTGTCATACGTCTGGCCACACCACTCAGTTCCATCTCTCTCTCCATTTTTCCGTCTATACGATCCAAAAACTTTTTTTTTCTTTACCTCCTGCATCTCCTCCTTTAATCCCTGATTTGTTACACTAACCTTCTCATATTCGACTAATCTCAATCTTAGTTCTGTGTTTTCTGTTATCAGTCTCTCCTGCTTGTCCATTAAACTCGACATCACTTCCTTCATGTACCTTAACTCTCTTTCCACATTGATCAACCTCCTAATATTACCTCTTTCATCCCTAAATCCAGAAAAGTCCTTGTCCATAGTATCTTCAGTCAATATCCTCAGTCCAACAGGTGTTTCAATACACTGCTGGTATTCAGAAAATGGCATATGTATTGTTGTCATACGTCTGGCCACACCACTCAGTTCCATCTCTCTCTCCATTTTTCCGTCTATACGATCCAAAAACTTATTCATTATGGAGACAGGAGAACCCTATGGCCCACTATCCCCATGCACATATGTCTAGGTCAGGTTCCAACTCCTTGTTGAAGCTTTCCTTGCGAGTTGCTCAGCACGTCTTGTTGGCATGGTGTGTGTGTGTGTGTATTTATCTAGTTGTATTTATCTAGATGTATTTACCTAGGTGTAGTTTTACAGGGCCTGGGCTATACGCTCGTCTGGCCCCGTCTCCATATCTACACTTATCCAGTTTTTCTTTGAAACTATGCACACTCTTTGCTGACACCACTTCCTCACTCAAACTGTTCCAAGTCTCAACACATCTTTGCGGGAAAATATATTTTTTAACATCTCTCAGACATCTTCCCTTCCTCAGTTTTCTACTATGCGATCTTGTGCTTCGAATGTCATATTCTTCTCTCAGGATCAGTTTCTCATTATCCACTTGATCCATTCCGATAATCAATTTATAAACTTGTATCAGATCCCCTCTCTCCCTTCTCAGTTCCAGGGTTGGTAGGATGGATGGATGGATTTTATTTTTTGGCGCCGCAACAACAATGGTCATATGGCACCTCTACATAAAATTAAATGAAATCAATGTGTATATATATATATATATATATATATATATATATATATATATATATATATATATATATATATATATATATATATATATATATATATATATATAAACTAATTAAAATTAATTAAAAACAATACAGTAAAAGGGTAAAAAACTAAAATAAATGATATAACTAAAACTAAATAAAACTTAAAACTTGAAATACATAGCAGTTAAAAACAATACAGTAGTTAAAAACTAAAAAGACAATAAAACTAAATAAAATATTAAAATACATATAATAAAATAGGAATAAAATTCAAAGCTTTGGGAGAAGGCTCCAGGGTTGGTAGATCCATAGCCTTTAGTCTCTCCTCATATGTCATCCCTTCAAATTCTGGAACCATTCTTGTAGCCATTTTTTGTAGTCTCTCCAACTTCCTTATGTGTTTTTTTTTATGGAGGTCCACACAACTCCATCATATTCCAATCTGGGTCTTATTATAGTACTTATCAATTTCTTCATTATTTCTTTGTCCATGTAGTGAAATGCTAATCCAATATTCCTTAGCAAATTATATGTCTCTCTGAAAATTCTATCAATACGGCTTACCGGTTGATTGTTTTCTTCCATCGTCACTCCAAAGTCCTTTTCCTTTTTTACTTTCTCCAGTTCTACTCCATCTCCCATCTTATAGATTCCCATTGGTCGTCTTTCACTCTTTCCTATTTCCATGACATGGCTTTTGTCCACATTGAATTCCATTTCCCACTTTTTACTCCATTCCCAAATCGTATTTAGGTCTTCCTGCAGTATTTCACAATCCTCTTTTTGCTTTTATAACTTTGCATAGTTTTGTATCATCCGCAAACAGATTTATGTAGCTGTTCACTCCATCTGGCATGTCGTTTATGTATATGAGGAAAAGTATTGGTGCTAATACTGACCCCTGCAGCATTCCGCTTTCTACTGCTCTCCACTTGGACTTCATATCTTTAACAACTGTCCTTATATCTCTCCCCCTCAAATAACTTTCCATCCATCTCAATGTGATTCCTTTTAAGCCACCCTTCTCCTCTAACTTCCACAGTAATCTTGCATCCACCTGTTCTCTTAGTCCTTCCAATGCCACTTCATAACACTTACACTTTTCCTTTTTTTTTTTTATTTCTTCCAATGTTACTTACATCTCTGTTCACCATCATCACTTCCTCCAATTTACCACATTTCTCCTTCAGCCATTCAGTTTCTTCAAACAGCTGATCCTGCTCTTCCAACATTCTGACTAGCATTTCCCTTATGTACCTAACTTCTCTTTCCACTGCTATTATTATTTTCATGTTGGTATTTTCCTCTCTAAAGCCAGAGAACTCCCTTGCACCACTAAACTTTCCCAATTGCCTTAACCTCAGCAGAGTCTCAATTATCCTGCTGGCCTCACTCCTGGCTCTCAAGCCATTGCTTTTGTTTACATCACTGGTTGTGCCATCTACACTTATATTGTTTTCCATTATTGTGTGTATTGTTTCACTACAGCAATATATCACAATTTGGAGACAGGAAACTAAAAATTAGCCCCCATTCCCCCTGCAATACATCACCAGGCTGTTTTCCTTGGAGTAGTAAGAATCCCATTAGGAGCAGCTGTTCGTACATCCATTCTGAGTGATTGCCATCATGTGTGTACTTACCTAGTTGTATTGTACACGGTTCAAGAGGGTCTCACAGTATCCTGTCCTCATTTATCCAATTTTTCTTTAAAGTTATGCACATTATGTACTGTAACAACTTCATCATTCAATGCATTCCACTTTTCCCACGTTCTATTTTTTCAATGTCATTTACTATTTTATACATTGTTATGTATAAAATAGTAAATATAAGTAGATAAAATGTGTATTTACCTAGTTGTAGTTTTACAGGGCCTGGGCTTTATGCTCGTGTGGCCCCGTCTCCATATCTACACTTATCCAATTTTTCTTAGAACTATGCACACTCGTTGCTTACACCACTTCCTCACATAAACTGTTCCAAGTCTCAACACATCTTTGTAGGAAACTATATTTTTTTAACATCTCTCAGACATCTTCCCTTCCTCAGTTTCTTACTATGCGATCTTGTGCTTCTAATGTCATATTCTTCTCTCAGGATTAGTTTCTCATTATCCACTTGATCCTTTCCATTAATCAATTTATAAACTTGTATCAGATCACCTCTCTCTCTTCTCTGCTCCAGGGTTGGTAGATCCATAGTGTCATATTCTTCTCTCAGGATCAGTTTCTCATTATCCACTTGGTCCATTTCGTTGATCAATTTATAAACTTGTATCATATCTCCTCTCTTCCTTCTTTGTTCCAGGGTTGGTAGATCCATAGCCTTTAGTCTCTCCTCATATGTCATCCCTTCAAATTCTGGAGCCATTCTTGTAGCCATTTTTTGTAGTCTCTCCAACTTCCTTATGTGTTTCTTTTTATGAGGGGTACACACTACTCCTGCATATTCCAATCTGGGTCTTATTATAGTACTTATCAATTTCTTCATCATTTATTTGTCCATGTAGTGAAATGCTACTCCAATATTCCTTAGCAAATTATATTTTTCTCTAAAAATTCTATCAATATGGCTTACCGGTTGATTGTTTTCTTCCATCGTCACTCCTAAGTCTTTTTCCTTTTTTACTTTCTCCAGTTCTACTCCATCTCCCATCTTATAGATTCCCACGGGTCGTCTTTCACTCTTTCCCATTTCCATGACATGGCTTTTGTTCACATTGAATTCATTTCCCACTTTTTACTCCATTCTTGCAGTATTTCACAATCCTCTTTTTGCTTTATAACTCTGCACAGTTTCGTATCATCTGCAAACAGATTTATGGAGCTGTTCACTCCTTCTGGCATGTCGTTAATATAAATGAGGAAAAGTATTGGTGCCAATAGTGACCCCTGTGGCACTCCGCTTTCTACTGCTCTCCACTTGGATTTCATATCTTTAACTACCGTCCTTATTTCTCTCCCCTCAAATAATTTTCTATCCATCTCAATGTGCTTCCTTTTAAGCCACCCTTCTCCTCTATCTTCCATAGTAATCTTGCATGTGGCACTTTGTCAAACACCTTTTTTAAATCCAAATAAATACTGTCAACCCATCCCTCTCTCTCTTGTACTCTATCAACTATTCTAGAATAGAAACTCAATAAATTAGATACACATGACCGTCTTTTCTAAAACCAAATTAGCTATTTGATATTAATTTGTTGTCTTCAAGGAACTCGATCCATTGTTTCTTTATCATTCTTTCACACATCTTGCATATTACACTAGTTAGTGATACCAGTCTGTAATTTAAAGGTTCTTCCTTCATTCTGCTTTTATATATGGGAACCACCTCAGCTCTTTTCCATTCTACTGGTACTGTTCCATTTTCAATTGAGCATTTTATGATGTATATAGGACTTGCTAGTTCTTCCCTACATTCTTTCAGTATTCTGCCTGAGACTTCATCCGGTCCCATTGCCTTCTCTTCTTCCAGTTCCTTCATTAACTCTTATTTCAGGCTTGGTTACTTTAATATCTTTCATATAGACTGTCTCTCTATTACCCTGTGGACTTTCAAATTTAGATTCCTTAGTAAAGACCTCCTGAAATTTATTATTTAATAGTTCTGCCATACATTTTGGGTCTTCCACCATCCCGTTCTCTACTTTTAACCTTTCTATTGTTTCTTTTTGCCTAATTTTTCCATTTATGAATATGTAGTACAATTTTGGTTGCTCCTTACATTTTTCGACAATGTCCTTTTCAAAGTTCTTTTCCTCTTCCTTCCTCACCTTAACATATTAATTTCTTGCTGCCTTGAAGTTTTCCTTATGTATTGGATTTATATTTCTCCTCCACCTTTTCCATGCTCCATCTCTTTTCTCCTTTGCCATAGCACATCTTGCATTAAACCAATCTTTCTTTCCTTCTTCTTTAGGTCTATATTTCGGGACATATTCCGTGACTCCTGTTTTGTATATTTCCAAAAATAAGTTATACTTCTCTTGCATCGTCTCTGAGTTTTCCATCTCCTCCCAGTTTACGTTTTTAAAATAGTTCTTGAGATTCTCAATATCAGCCTTTCTGTAATTTAATCGGTCTCCTTTGTATGAATCGTCTCTATCTTCCTTTCCCTCTTCCATATCCATTTCTAATATTACATAGTCACTCTTTCCCAATGTGCACTTATATCTTATATCATCATTCATTTGTATACCCCTTGTAAAAACTAGGTCCAATCTCGCCGGCTCGTCGTTTCCTCTGAATCTTGTGCATTCCTTTACTCTCTGGTCCATCATATTATCTATCATTAGGTTCAAGAATCTTTCTCCCCAGGCTTCTTCCCCCATACCACTTTCATAATTTTCCCAGTCCACTTCTTTACAGTTGAAATCTCCTACTAATATCACTTCTCCTTTCTTTAACGATTCTCGTTAGACTCCTTATTGTGTCATCTATCATGTCTTTATATTCTTGATTGGTCATGAATTTGTTTTTGGTGGCACATATGTTACAATGATTGTTAACTCTTTCTTATTATTATGCATCTTAACGTACAGTACTTCTGCTTTTCCTTCCCACATTCCACTTGGTTTATCACCATCTCCTTACTTAACATTATCATGACTCCTCCTCCTCCTTTACACCCTCTGTCTCTCCTCCATACATCATACCTATTATCCAAGTCTATTTTGATTGCCTCATTTAGTTTTGTTTCAGCCAGGCATACAATATCCGGTTCTTCTTTCTTTATGTAATCTCTTAATTCTAATTTACTTGATAAAACCCCGTCTATGTTCGTATACATAATTTTTAGTCTCTTGCCTTTATCACTTTTAGTTAAACTTGTTCCACTTTTTCCTCTTCCTTCTCTTTTATATACCATTTCCTTATCCTGTAGATTATGTTGCAGGTCTTGGATCCAATGAGGAATTATCACTTATTCAGTTATCGAGAAAATTAACTATTCTAATGCTTCTACTTTTCGGTCAGGGTGGTCAAACTTTGCGTTTACTACCTCAGTGACGCAGTTAAATGTTCATGAAACCAAGATCAAACTTCACACTTGGTAAGTATTCGTTTAATCTATAATTTCTTTCCAATCAATACTACCAAAATAACTTTTTAATACTCCAAAATTTGACGTCTCTTGTGTTTGTGTCCCTCATTATATTCCAAAATTTGCCAATCCTCCAATTCAATTTCTAGGACGACATTATCACTTTTTCCTATTGGAGTATGATATTTGATGTTTGGACATGGCTCCGGTTTTTTTTTGTAAATACCAAAACCAGCATTGATGGATCATCTTCCCCTCTATATCTTGTATAATCTTTCACCCATTGATCCAATGTGTTTACCATTGCCAGTTGTAGCACATCATCCTTTGGTGGTACATATGCAACTATGATACTCCTTTTTTCCCTCCCATTGGTCCTTATTGTTATACTTAAAACCTCTGCCAGTCCATCTACGGACTGTGTCTCTTCCACATACATATTCTCTAAGTCATGATTAATACTCCTCCTCTTGCTTTTGCCTTTCTGTCTCTTCTCCAAACATTGTATCCTTGCTTTTTAAAATTCACTTGGACATCTTCACATAACTTTATTTCTGTCATACATACAACATCTAGCCCTTTCTCCACTATATAATCTCTCACTTTCAAACTTCCTGATATAAACCCATCTATGTTTATATACAGGACTCTTAATGCTTTCCTTCCCTTTCCCGAATATACCATTTCCTCAGTCTCATGTCTAGCACTCTCCAGTAAAACTTCTTTTCATTCTCTGTCCTTCCTCTGTTTTTGCCTTAGCTTCACTCTTCAGTTCTCTCTCTTTTTCCCTTTCCACCTGGTTCATCTCTTTGTGTACACATCATTGTGTGAGAAGTTCTTGTTACAGTCATAAAAAGTCAACCTGCAAATAATGATTAAGATGAATATACAATCTCACTCTAACTGATCTTACTAAGTTATTTATTAATTAGTGTTCATGATTCACATAACCACAAATCACAAATCATAAAACTGAATTAAACTTGTAGCTAGCTGAGACATATTTCTTAATTTAAAGGTATTTGGGAATATCCAATGAATTCATAGAATTTTGTGCAGACATAACTAGCACTAAGTGAATAATGATATCTAAACTGCAACTTAAGTTACAGCAGGAGCTATAAATACTGAAGCTGGGAAATGGATATATTGCACCAGACTAAATGCAGAATACACCAACTTCTAAGTCTCAATGCACACAGTACATTAATGCAAGCATCATGAAGGAAGTATTTATCATTAGTGCTGTATTGATTTATCAGTTCTTGCCTTGATGAGGGTCTTCTCCCTCACCTGTCACAGTTGTATCTTCTACCCCACCCCCCCACACATAAAAAAAAAAATTCTGGTGGTTAGCTAATTTCAGATCCAACAAAACTGGCAGGAAAAGAAACTGGCAGAACTCATATAGGTGTAAAGCAATAAACTTTTCAATATGGCATTTGAAAGAATGGACAGTGGTGGATGAAAAATAGTTTTTTAAAGTAAAAACTTTTTTTGTGAATATACTTACCCATATGTAATTACATATGCCTATATGCCATTATTCCCACACTCAACACAGAAAATCAACCAGCACCTCTATATATAGAGATCATGCCTATAGAAGTTCCACTTCATCTCCATGCGCATGCGCACCAGGAACCACCAGCCCAGCTGGCCAACCATACCTCAGATCCTTTCTGCCAAAATTGACAGAAACACAGAGGGGAGGGAAGAGGGGAACCTCTTACTATGTAATTACATATGGGTAAGTATATTCACAAAACAAATTTTACTTTAAAAAAAACTATTTTGTTGTTACATATACTAATTACCCATATGTAATTACATATGCCAGATTCCCAAGTATAGGTGGGAGGGTGTAACAGAACCCCGAAGAGAGCAGACATGATCTCCAAAATACCCAAAAATGGAAAAATTACGTATCTGTAAATCTTGTTGCTGACAACAAGGAAAAACCAGAATGAAACTAAACCAGCATCAGCGCTGAAACTATCGGCCCAAGGGAAAAAGTATCTAAATACCTATGAGTAACATCTCTTAGGTACGAGTAAAAGGAGGCAAAGATGGTCATACTCTTCCACGTGCCAGCCTTGAGGACCAAGACCAGACTCTTAACTTTTCTAAAGAGAACACTGGTCGCAATAGCCCGAACCTTATGTGCGTTCACTTTCAGAAAGCGCAACTGCTCCTCCAAGACACTCACATAGGCTCCCCAAATCACCTGACAAATCCACTTAGACAAGGTATGAGAGTGGACAGCTCGTCTGGGATCCGAAACTGTGACCAACAACCTAAAGCAGGACGGCTGACAATCCCTAGTCCTGTGAAGATACTCACAGACTGCCGGAACCGGACAAAGAAGGCGGTCTACCTCATCCTCACCAACAGAATCAAGAAGAGCAGGAATCGTGAATTTGTCGAATGAATGCTGGCCTGGACACTGAGTCTTAGCCAGGAAATCAGGGGCAAAGGAAAAGGTCATGGATGTCCATCCCTTGGAGTGACGCATCTCAGCCGACAGGCTGTGAAGCCCACTAACCCGATGAGATGATGCAAGCGCCAGAAGAAACACGGTCTTAAGCGAGACATCCCTCAGTGAGGCTGACCGAAATGGCTCATAAGGAGGACGTAACAAGGATCAAAGGACCAGAGAAAGGTCCCAGGCAGGTAACTGAGGCAAACGAGGTGGACAAGAGACTACAAAGGAGAGGAACAGAAGAAAAGTCTGGATCGGTGAAAGGTCTATGCCTGACTGACGCATAACAGGAGCTAGGGCACAATGATAACCCCTAATTGCTAATGCTGACAGGTGCTTTGACTCAAAAAGGAAAATGAAAAAGTCTACCAGCTGCTCTACAGAGGCAGAGCACGGATCCAAACCCCTCGACTTACACCAACCACAAAAGACTCTTCACTTTGCCTGATAAACTGAGGTAAAGGACTGCCTGACTGGTCGGGACATGAACTTAGCAGCCTTGCACAAAAAACCTCGCACTCGGAAGAGATGCTGGAGAGTCGCCACGTGTGAATATGGAGCTTTTCCGGAGAACCGTAGAAGAGGGGATGGTGAGGTTGTCGAAGAAGAGACCGCCACATGGGAAAAACCCAGGGACTGTCCACGAGCAGGTCCAGCAACAGGGGAAACCAGTCTCCCTGAGGCCAAAGAGGAGCCATTAGTGTCATACGCACAGCCTGCGACTCGCGAATCCTCACCAGAACACGGCGGATCAGAGCAAAAAGTGGAAAGGTGCACAGATCCAGACCGTCCCACGGAAAAGAGAACGCATCCTGTCGCCAGGCTCCCTGATTCAGAAGAGGAGAAACATACAGGGGCAGACGGCGAGTCAGTGCCGTGGCAAACAGATCTATCAGAGGAGATCCCCACACCTGGAAAACTTTCCTGCAAATTTCGGGATGTAGGATCCACTCTGAACCGACACACTCCCAATTGAGAACATCCGTAATTACATTGCGGAGTCCTGGAACGAAAACAGGGCACAGAGAGGTGGACTGGCTCTTACACCATCAGAGAACTGTCTCTGCTAAGGTCGACAGAGGTTTGGAACAAGTGCCCCTGGACCTCCTGAGATAGGCAACCACTGTTGAGTGGTCGGACATCACAGACACCACCGATCCTGACAAGGCCTGCTGAAAATTCTGGAGAGCCAGAAAGACTGCCAAAAAGCTCCAGATGATTTATGTGGAGCTCCTGCTCCTCCACAGTCCAGACTCCCGAAGCCAGAGAATCTCCCAGGTGAGCTCCCCACCCAAGCTGGGAAGCATCTGAGAACAGGGTTTGTTCCGGGGGCGGCACTACAAACAGGGCGTCTTTCAGAAGCTGATCTGGAACCAACCACCAAGCAAGATCTTGCAAACACTGACGACTTGGAGCCACTTGCCACAAATCTGAGTCGGAAGCAGCCCGTCAATGCCTCTTTCACCACTGCACAGCCTGCATCCGCAGGAGCCCACCTGGCACTAACCGTGCTAGGGACACAAGATGTCCCAGCAAAGACCTCCAGAGGGACACTGGTGGAGCCTTGGCTAGCAGAAACTGTCGGGCAACTGCCTGAAATCAGTTGACCCAATCTGGCGACGGGAAGACTCGGGCTCTGACGGTGTCGAGAACCATACCTAAAAACTGCTTCCTCTGGCTGGGAGACAGATCGGATTTGACCCAGCTGACCTGAATCCCCACTCAAGAACATAGAAGCAGAAGAGACCGGACATTGTCGAGGCATGAAGCCCAAGAAGGACCAGAAATCAGCCAATCGTCCACATAACGACGTAAGGGTATGCTGAGGTGATGGGCCCAAGCTGACATGGAAGCCATCACCTTGGTAAAGACCTGAGGATCCGTGGCAAGGCTGAAGCACAGGGTCCGAAACTGGTAAACTCTGCCCTGCCAGACGAACCGCAGACAGGAACCTGATAGTAAGCGTCCCGCAGGTCCAAGGACATCATCCACTCGCCCTCGGCCATTGACTCCAGCACTGACGAAACTATCTCCATGCGAAAGTGGGTCACCACCAGGAAACGATTTATGTCCGAAGGGTTGCAAATCGATCTCCAGCCCCCTGTGGACTTGGGCACAAGGAAGACACGAGAATTAAACCCGGCCTGAGGGTCTACCATCGGTTCTATAGCTCCCTTTATCAGCATCCCAGAAACCGCAGCCTCCAGAGCTGAATGACGGTCGAGCCCTCCCTGTACGCTGGAAACTCCACAGGCGTGCTTGAGAGGAGCAGATCCCTGTTGAAGGGAAGAATGTAACCATACCGAAGAGTCTTGACCACCCACACACAGGTGCCGATGTTCTCCCACTCCTGCCAGTGCCGCTGCAGATAAGCCCAACTAGCAGCAGCACCTCTGCAGTGTCCCTTGTGAGACCCCCGATGGCCCCTTGAGTGGCCACGGAAGATTCCTCGAGTGAAAGGAATCGCTCACCTTAGGAGCAGGAGGGGGCAGAACCAAAGGAGACGCAACCTGCGCAAGGTGTCGGGAACCAATGGCCCCAACGGCCTTAGCCCTGACGCCCTGAGCTGAGGAAGCCAAGCCATGAGCAATCTGGGAAACGAGTGACCGTTGCGAGGACTCAAGCTCCCTCTGCTCCATTGCTGCAAGAGTATGACCATCAAAAAGGTGGGGGCCAACGGGGGAAGACATCAACTGCCATCTCTCCCGGTCACCGTAAGTAGTAGGGAGGTTTCTCATCACAGCCTGCCTGCGTAACATCATCATCCTTAAACGGAGCATTTCACAAGGCAGCATAATATCTAAATTTGCCCTGGCAAGAGCTCCCAGGCAGTCCAAACCCCTATGGGGGGCAGCACTGGAAAGGCCAGCAAAGGCCCCAAGACCCTGATCTGTCCAGGATGTGATATCAACCAGACTACTCAAAACATCCTCTAAATGAGTAGCCATATGCCAGGGAAGACTCACAGACAGATCTTTACTCTCCACCAAATGAAGCAGCTCATCATTGAGAGGAGGAGCCCCACAGGAATCTTCTTCTAGAGTGTACCACCTCTCCGCCCTTGAAGCCCACCTCCTGGGCAAGGCGAATTTGGGAGAAGCTGGATTAGAGATCCCCAGGGAACAGCCCAGTTGGTCCCTGCGAACCTCCAGAGCCAGAGGAGAACGAAGCAGCACCAAGGGAGTGGTGCTAGGCTGTGAAGTCCCAGAGGTGCGCTCAACCCCAGTCTGAAGAGTGGAGGCAAGAGAAGAGGGCATGGAGAGACCCAAGGACTCTCTCACTGAGGTAAAAAGCTCATGAAAGGAGTATGCACCCTCCTCATCCGGAGAGCCAGCCTCCCCTGAGGGAACGTCATCAAAAACCTCATCCACCTCTTCAGAAAACGAAGGCCAACCCGTGGCAGCAGCCTGACTAACTACTGCGCCACCAGGGTCCGCGCCTCCATCAACTGGCCGGGGCAGAACCTGCAAGGGCATTGACCCACGCAGCCAATCAACATGAGGCAGGCCCATGGAAGACACGCCCCGAGCCTGCAAAATTGCCATCACCCGGCAACCCACCAAGGAGTTGTGGTGTATGAAGTCCTGTTTCTCTGCCACCAACAAGGCCCAAGGAGGAGACTGGTTTGGCAGGAGCTAGCTCCCCACAATCACCCAAGGCCTTACCAGAGAGAGGAGCAGCAACTAGACTCAATCCACTGATCCCAGGACTGGCCATGGAAGAAACAGGATCAGCAGGAGCCTACAAACCACTCAATCCTGAAGCACGCAAGCTCATTCCACCAAGACCTGAAAACTCCCTGGAAGCACCTAACACAGCGGGAGTCTGCACCATATTCACTACTGGGACCACAGTAGGGAGCGGGGCCGCACTGAAGCTCACACCCCCGAAGCCAGAAAAGTCCGAGGAAGAGCCTGAAACAGCAGAGGACTGGACCCCCCTCCCACTCAGAGCCAGACTAAGGAGAGGGGCTGCACATATGCTAATTCCACCGAGCCCCGAAAACTCCGTGGAAGGGCCAGGAACAGCGGGAGAAGGCACACCACTTGCTACCGGCAGCAGGATAGAAAGCAGGGCCGTACGCAAACTCATTCCTCTGACCGCCAACTCCGGGACAAGGCTTGGAACAGAGGGAGCCTGCCCCCCACTCACTCCCAGAGCCAAACCAGGGAGAGGGGACACACAGAGACTCACTCCACTACTACCAGAAGCCACCACCAAAGAGCCTGAGCTGGGGGGAGACCGGGACCCCGCTACACCCAGCACCAACCTGGGGGGCGGATGCACACTCGCTCTGCTGTCTGCAAACCCTGAAAAAGCGGAACCGCAGGCAAGGGGCAACAAAACCACTGACAACTGGTCAATAGAAGCTTTCATAGCAGCTAGATCAGCCTCTACAGCAACAAACCTGCTGGACCAAGGGGCCTCAGAAGCTGGCTCCTGCCGGCAAGAACACTTCTCACTGGAATCGCCAGACGACTTGGCCTGCTTCTTCTCCTTAGCAGAACACTTCTCAGCATCCTTCACATACGCTTGGAACTGGAGAAGGGAGGGGTGGAAACACTCACTACACCGGTCTTCGGCTGAACACATGGTGGGCCGACAAGACACACAGCAGGAATGCGGCTCTAAAGCCTCGCCCGGCAACTACCTCTTGCATCCAACACAACTCTGAGCGGCCATGGCAACTCAGGGAGAAGTAGAAAAGGAAGCGGCAAAGAAACGGGCACAAAAGAAAGGTAGGAAGAAGTGAGAAGAGGCGCAGGTGAACACCATGCCGAGCACAAAAAGGATCTGAGGTATGGTTGGCCAGCTGGGCTGGTGGTTCCCAGTGCGCATGCGCACGGAGGTGACATGAAACTTCTATAGGCATGATCTCTATACAGTAAGGTCCCGAGTTACGTCAGAGTTACGTTCCTGAAACATGACGTAAGTCGATTTTGTACATAACTCGAGTTTTTGTACTTTCAAAGCATATTATTGAGTTTTCAACCAATCATTTTTTTATGGTTATTCAGGTAAGTAAAAGGTTATATTGTTATATTGGTATATTATTTACAACTATGTAGGAATATATTGATTAGGGCCGCGAACGCGAAGGACTGCAGGTTGCCGAGAGGGGCGGCCTGAAGCCGCCAGGAGGGTGGGCAGGTCGAATGTTGTGACACCCAGGGCGGACAGCTGGGAGCTTTGTGGAGTGCGGTAGGAGTAGAAGCGTTATATAAGTAAAAGGTTATATTGTTATATTATTTACAAGTATGTAGGAATATGAAACACAAGCTTGCTTGTTTTTGTTGTTGATTAGGGCCGTGAACGTGAAGGACTGCATGTTGCCAGAGGGGTGGACGCCTGAAGCCGCCAGGAGGGTAGGCAGGTCGAATGTTGCGACGCCCAGGGCAGACAGCTGGGAGCGTAGTGCAGTGCGGTGGGAGTAGAAGTGTGGGCAGCGGAGCAGAAAATGCAATAGGAAAGGGCAATAGGGATCAGCAGACACGCGCAGACGGTGCAAGTGAGCTGCGAGTGTCGTGTGGCCCAGGCGAAGGCTCCGGACATGTCTTTTAATTATGTCCACTTTTTCTTATAGCGTAATGGTTTTCCTTTTCTTAGCATCACTGCTATCACTCCGGAGTTTTCTTTTTGGTGCCATTGAGCAAGATACTAAGATAGTCAGCAAACGCAGATGTAGGAACACTCTTGCCAGGGATGATGGTGTGGTGGAACTGAGGTACGTAGAGTGTTATTGTATTCAAGCATGAGGTGGGCGGTGTGGCAGGTAACCACTAGTGACGCCTGGCGGCCAACAATAACGATTTATAAATTTTCATTTTTTTAAATCTTACCGACCGACGTAACCCGGGACCTTACTGTATATAGAGATGCAGGTTGATTTTCTGTGCTGAGTGTGGGAATAATGGCATATAGGCATATGTAATTACATATGGACAATTAGTATATGTAACAACAACAGCCTCCTCAGGAAGAGAGTTCCAAAGAGTGATGCCATGAATAGAGAAAAAGCAAGCTCAGAAATCCATTGAGTAATGTGGCCAAAAAATCTTTTTACTGTGACCTCTAGTTCTATCATAATTTGATCGTTCAAACAGACAACTCAAGTGAGGACACAAATCATTCATTCATATGGATTAGTTAATCAAGAGTGATGTCATCTAGAAAAGGTTGTCTGAGGGATCCCAAATAGGCTGAGCACTGTCCGTTGAAAGTTGTTTGAGGTGACCATGTGGGATACTTCATTGCTTGCAATTATTTCAGAAACTATGCCTGATATCAAAAAAGTGTCAAAAGCAAAAAAGGTCTTCTATTAAAAACAAGAAGAACATACTGAAACAATTTTTTTATGTCTCTGTAAAAACTTAAGGTGGACTTTAATTTAAAGGGTTAATTAACAATGATAATTACAAAAGTTGCTGGTGGGCATTTTGTTAGGTAATCTGATGTATTAATATTGTGGTTTTAATAATCTGTCTACAGTTGCTTAAGGTATTGCTACTTAAAGGGATTTTGTTACTCTAGATCTTACACATTATTTTCTTCTCTGTGATAAGCCTTACTTGTAGAGGGAATAACTATGTCTCATCATAAACTGTATTAAGCAAGCAAGTAGTTACAAGAGTTAAAATGTAAATTATCAACTGGCCTTACATCAGTGCACTGAAACCATGAAGAGTGGTACATCCAGACTGTGAATGGTGCATTAGGACCATGCAAGAGGTATATTACACTTTGTATATGGTGCATTCAGTCCATAACTGTTCCAGGGTATTTAGGAAAATTACAAACTCTAGGCTAACCCACCATGAAGGGTGGTACTTTCAGACTGTGAGTGGTGCATTAGGACCATGCAGGTGGTATATTACACTTTCTGTATGGTGCATTCAGTCCATAACTCTTCTAGAGTATTTAACAATATTACAAACTCTAGCCTAACCCACTCAATTAAAAGCTAATTAAAAGCTATCATATATTAACATGACAAAATCAACAAAATATACCAAAATCTAGCCTGATCTTATTTAACTAAAACAAACTATCAATATAGCCAGATTGTGGAAGTACTATGCAATAATCTATGCCACCAGTTGTTAGGGATTGGGAAGCCTATCAGGTAAGAAGTATATGTGTTGTGTGCTTGGGATCCAGACTATGAATGAGGGCCTCAAATTCAACCTCATGTCATGACATCCATCATAAAAGGGGCACTACTTAGCCACAGTACAGTTTTTAATGGGTTACACACTGTCTTATTTTTCTATGTAACATCATGGTGCACTGGTGCTGATTTTCCTCACAGTACCTTAACCCATACACTCAAAGTTACTTCACTCACCTTTCAACAAGCTCCTTTTTTCTTCTTGATAGTCGAACAGTTTTCTTCCTCAGCTTGTCCTTCAGCTGTTGTAGTGTCCAGGTATCGTAATCCATTGTTCACGACGTAGTGGAGGTGAACGCCAAAGAAAGAAGAAACTGGTTGTCCAACAATGTGTTTTCCCTGAGTTCGACCAGCACGGGCAACTCAAGTGTTTTTTTGGCTATTACTTTCACCAGGGCACTCGAGTTGCTGATCTTTAACTATAATGGTTGTTTCCATATACAGTGGAAACTCATTACTCGAATGTCTAGATACTCGAACTTTTCAATACTCCCCACTGCCACCATTGTCCCATTCTCATACCAGGATTGCGGTAATACCAAAAAAAAATACCGGTATTCCGGTATACCGGATACCGGTGCACATCCCTAGTCCTGCCACAGTCTTGAGAAAAACAACATTCTTCTGCTTTCTGTTGGTAGTTTTTCATTTAGAAACTTACAGTGACACCAAAGAGGCTTATTAGTGATGAAAATAAGGAATCTAGTGAGAGTGCAAGTGTTAGTGAGCCACAGCACTCCATTAGTGGATTCACAGGAATCACACCAGGAGAAAATTTACAAACATGTTTTCATGGATGGTGACTGGTCCTCCTGTGATCTCCCTCCTCCTCCCCACCCTTCTTCCCTCCTCTTTTAAGTTATCCATCACCCAACTTTCACTTACAGTATGTACAAATAAAAATTGTAAAAAAAAAAAAAAAAATTAAACTTGAGGTTTGCTAAGATTAGAATGAATTACCTGATTTAAAGATATCAAATGTTTTAATACTCCAACAGCCATTTGGAATAAATTAAGTTTGAGTATTGAGTCTCCACTGTATTTGAAAGTTGATCTATGTAGTTTCAACTTTTGAGTGACATAAGCATGTTGTCTTTATGTTTATTATTGTCAGGATTAATACACTTTCAATCAAGGGTGTACTCTTTTGGAAATCTGGGGGTAACCAAATAAATCTTAATGTCAATTTACTAGAATATCAACTTGAACATATTTGCTCATGAAATGAGTTTGATTTTACCTGTGTTTCTACTTAGATGGAATAGTGTAAAAGAAATTATCATATCAACTTTTTGCATTATGCTTGTAGAATGACATTTTAAGTATCATTCTACAAGATACAATGTGAGTGAAGTGGGACACAGATTGTGCTGCTATCTGAAAACTCCCCATTCTTAATCATTCATACCTTTCTCTGGTAAATTCTGGAACTCCCTGCCTGCTTCTGTATTTCCATATTCCTACGACTTGACTTCTTTTAAGAGGGAGGTTTCAAGACATTTGTCTCAGACTTTCGTCTAATTCTTTAGTATTCTTTTAAGGAGCTTGCATTCAAGTAGGACTTTTCTTTAATGTTTTGTTGCCCTTGGCAAGTTTCCCTCTTACGTAAAAAAAAAAAGAAAAAAAAAGTTGATTGTTATTCAATTTTCAGGAATGTATCTCAATAATAAATTGATGGAAAATTGTACCGTGATAAATAATTTTAACTGTTTCTATTTCACAGATTTTCACTTGATGCAGGTGGTTCTGGAATGTAAAACCAGTGATAGATGAGTGAGTATCATAAATAGCAGGAATGAGTTTTGATGAGTGGCTGCAGAAGCATGGATGGCTCTAGGATCGCGGTGCATTTGTTTATGGTTTGTTGGTGATCGATTAATGAAGCACCTAAATTGAAAAACGAACAAGTGATATCAATTCATAAGTTGCAAAAGCAGATTACAGAATATCAAGCCGTCAAATAGTGAGGGAAACCTGTATATTATATATTTATCATTCATGACCCTTATGGTTTCATTCAGTAGCTTTCCTGAACAGCAATGTAGGTCTCATAAAATGGCCTTTTGGGCCTTAAAATCAGGGAAATTTTTCACAGCCACCTGCTTTATCCATTCATATATTGCTCACCACAGTATTATGCCAGGTGAGCGCTCCAGCATAATGCTGTGACAAAAAACATTGGCCAGGGCATCTTTTTCCGTCACAGCATTATGCCAGGTACCGGCCATTAGTATTTTTTTTTTTTTTTTTTTACGTAGGGAAGAGGGCCAGCCAAGGGCAAAAAAAAGAAAGTTAAAAAAAAAGCCCACTTGAGCGCTGGCTCTCCAAAGAGTACAAAAAGTGCCAAAACCGTCAGCCAGAATTAAGGGAGCAAATGCCTCGATACCTCCCTCTTAAAAGAAGACAAGTTGTAGGAATTTGGAAATACAGATGCAGGGAGAAAGTTCCAGAGTTTACCAGTGAAAGGGATGAATGATTGAGCGTACTGGTTAACTCTTGCATTAGAGAGTTGGACAGAATAGGGATGAGAGGAAGAAGAAAGCTTTGTGCAGCGTGGCCGCAGGAGGAGGGGAGGCATGCAGTTAGCAAGATCAGTAGAACAGTTACCATGAAAATAGCGATAAAATATAGAAAGGGATGCAACATTTCGGCGGTGAGAAAGAGACTGAAGACAGTTAGTCAGAGGAGGGGAGTTGATGAGACGGAGAGCTTTCGATTCCACCCTATCAAGCAAAGCTGTGTGACTGGAACCCCCCTAAACATACGAAGAGTACTCCATACAGGGACGGATAAGGCCCTTATACAGAGTAAGCAGTTGGAGGGACGAAAAAAACTGGCGGAAACGCCAGACCGAGGATATTCATTGTGGAAGAGGAAGACAGTTGAGTGTCATTGAAGAAGAGGGGATAGTTGTCTGGAAGTTGTGTCGAGTTGATAGATGGATGAATTGAGTTTTTGAGGCATTGAAAACTACTAGATTTTCTCTGCCCCAATCGGAAATTTTAGAAAGATCGGAAGTCAGGCGTTCCGTGGCGTCCCCGCATGATCTGTTAATTTCCAGAAGGGTTGGACGTCTCTGAAAGAACGTGGAAAGATGTAGGGTGGTATCATGAGCGTAGGAGTGGATAGGGCAAGCAGTTTGGTTAAGAAGGTCATTAATGAATAATAGAAAGAGAGTGGGTGACAGGACAGAACCCTGAGGAACACCACTATAAATAGGTTTAGGAGAAGAACAGTAGCCGTCTACCACAGCAGCAATAGAGCGGTCGGAAAGGAAACTTGAGATAAAGTTGCAGAGAGAAGGATAGAAGCCGTAAAAAGGCAGTTTTGAAATCAAAGCTTTATGCCAGACTCTATCAAAAGCTTTTGATATGTCTAATGCAACAGCAAAAGTTTCACCGAAATCTCTAAAAGAGGATGACCAAGACTCAGTAAGGAAAGCCAGAAGATCACCAGTAGAGCGACCTTGACGGAAGCCATATTGGCGATCAGACAGAAGATTGTGAAGTAACAGATGTTTGAGAATCTTCCTATTCAGGAAAGATTCAAAAGCTTTAGACAAGCAAGAGATTAAAGCTATAGGACGGTAGTTTGAGGGGTTAGAACGGTCACCCTTTTTAGGAACAGGCTGAATGTAGGCGAACTTCCAGCAGGAAGGAAAGGTAGAAGTGGATAGACAAAGTTGGAAGAGTTTGGCCAGGCAAGGTGCAAGCACAGAAGCACAGTTTTTGAGAACAATAGGAGGGACCCCATCAGGTCCATAAGCCTTCCAAGGGTTTAGGCCAGCAAGGGCATGGAAAACATCATTACGAAGAATTTTGATTGTAGACATGAAATAGTCAGAGGGAGGAGGAGAGGGAGGACAAGCCCAGAATCGTCCAAGGTGGAGTTGTGAGCAAAGGTTTGAGAAAAGAGTTCAGCTTTAGAGACAGAAGAGATGGCACTGGTGCCATCAGGATGAAATAAAGGAGGAAAAGATGAAGAAGTGAAGTTATTTGAGATGTTTTTGGCTAGATGCCAGAAGTCACGAGGAGAGTTTGAGTTTGAAAGATTTTGACATTTCCTATTTATGAAAGAGTGTTTGGCAAGTTGAAGAACAGACTTGGCATGATTCCGGGCAGAGATATAAAGTGCATGAGATTCAGGAGATGGAAGGCTCAAGTACCTTTTGTGGGCAACCTCTCTATCATGTATAGCACGAGAACAGGCTGAGTTAAACCAAGGTTTAGAAGGTTTAGGTTGAGAAAAAGAATGAGGAATGTACACCTCCATGCCAGATACTAACACCTCTGTTATGCGTTCAGCACAAAGAGATGGGTCTCTGACATGGAAGTAATAATCATTCCAGGGAAAATCAGCATAATACCTCCTCAGGTCCCCCCAACTGGCAGATGCAAAACGCCAGAGGCACCTTCGCTTTGGGGGATCCTGCGGAGGGATTGGAAAAATAGGACAAGGTACAGAAATGAGATTGGGATCGGAGGAGCCCAACGGAGATGAAAGGGTGACAGCATAAGCAGAAGGGTTAGAGGTGAGGAAGAGATCAAGAATGTTGGGCGTGTCTCCAAGACGGTCAGGAATACGAGTAGGGTGCTGCACCAGTTGCTCTAGGTCATGGAGGATAGCAAAGTTGAAGGCTAGTTCACCAGGGTGGTCAGTGAAGGGAGAGGAAAGCCAAAGCTGGTGGTGAACATTGAAATCTCCAAAAATGGAAATCTCAGCGAAAGGGTAGAGGGACAGAATGTGCTCCACTTTAGAAGTTAAGTAGTCGAAGATTTTACTATAGTCAGAAGAGTTAGGGGAGAGATAAACAGCACAGATGAATTTAGTTTGAGAGTGACTGTTAAGTCGTAGCCAGATGGTGGAAAATTCGGAAGACTCAAGAGCGTGGGCACGAGAGCAAGTTAAGTCGTTGCGTACATAGACGCAACATCCAGCTTTGGAATGAAAATGAGAATAGAGAAAGTAGGAGTAGGAGAGAACAGAGAAGGGGCTACTGTCTGTTGCCTCAGACAGCTGTGTTTCGGTGAGGAAAAGAAGATGAGGTTTAGTAGAGGAGAGGTGGTGTTCCACAGATTGAAAATTAGATCTAAGACCGCGAATGTTGCAGAAGTTAATGTAGAAAAAGTTGAGGGAGGTGTCAAGGCATTTGTGGTCTTCAACAGGAGAGGTGTCCGACCTGGGGACATTTCTGGTCCCCTCCCCAGAGGGGGACTCCGAGGCGTTGTTTATTTTGGGTCCCATTTTTCTTTTAAATTTTGATTTGGAGTGAAGGGTGTATGTGTGGTAAGTGCATATAGTTTTGTGTGAAGAAGGAGAGCTGTCTTTAGAGGGTAGGCTGTGACTACCCCCTTGAGTTGTGAGACACAAAGGGAAACATTCAATGAGATCACAACTAGCTTTAATGGAAGGTTCACAGCACCTCCTAAACTAGTGCTATTAGATCTCACTGGGAGTAAGTTATTGTTTCGGTAGGTGTCTACTACCTCCTCCCTATAAGTATGATGTTACTGCCTTCCAACACACACCACAGTACCACTTCATTGCCCACATAGCTTTCATGGTGAGAGGAAGTGTTGCACCATTGTTCTCATTCCCATCATCTTCTGTCTCTGTTTCCCTTGGTTTCTGGGCTATACCTTGGTGATTATAGGTAAAAAGAAGTGCTAACGGCTGGTACCCTGCATAATACTGTGATGGAAAAAGACCCTACGTGTATGAAAAGCCATTGCTTTTCATCACAGTATTATGCAGGAGTGCTCACTTGGCATAATGCCGTGATGAGCACTGTATACAATACCAGCAGGTTCTTATCTTACTGTGTCTAAAGCCCCCAAAAGTTGTAATACATGGTTGTTGTTTATATACAATAGTATTATGTGCAATATTTTAATATCATTGTTTTAATCTGATATATAGATTGACTCTTTTTGTGTATTTTTAAGATGATATACGCATAGTTTTATATACCAAAATATATGGTAGTTCTTTTACATTAATTTTACTATTTTTTTTTTTTTTATTCCACAAAAAAAAAAATAAATAAATAAATAAATAAATAAATAAATAAATAAAAAAAAAAAAAAAAATCATGGTATCTCCAAGTGGTTATTCAATACGACAATTGTTAAGTTACAACAGTCTGTACTCTAAATCTATCATGAATTGCAAACTTGAAAAACAAAGATCTACAACTACACTCACCTGTAGATTTTGAAATCTTCACCTGTAAAAATTTTTCTAGATGTTTCAAGCTTGTATATGTTAACAAATGCATTGCCTTGTGACAGAGCTCCAGAGTGTAAATCCAAGATGGATGCCCCACCAGAAGACCCTCCAAAGGCAAGGCCTCGCTCAGCAATATTACGAAGAGCTGCTACTTCGCCTGGTTTTATCAGGGAATCTGACACCATTCTACCACACTTTCTTGGGATACAGCCTGAAAATGAATGTAAATTTCACTATTCCTTTTGTAGAGAAATTTAATTGGTTTATTATTTTAAGTAATGTTAATGTTATGTAATTAATTGCATTGATTGGACAATCATTTAACTTGAGTATTGTATGAACTCACCAAGGTTTTTAAAAATGTAATTAGATAGATGGATAGACAAATAAGTAAATAAAAAAAAGCAAGGCCAATAAAGTATTTCCAGATAAACTTTTCATCTCTCTGATTAACTTAACCTTTAGAGGATAGGGACATTCCACATGGACATCTCTCCCATATGGGTTAGTCTTGACAACTCAGCAATCACCTATTTTCAGTTCTGCCTTGAATAATTGATTAAAGCATAATAGCATCACATTTATCAATCTTTCTTCTTTAATCTCCTGCAAATCTGAATTCTCTAGGTAATGTAGTGTCTGTGGTGAAGTGAGGAAAGTAATTTTCAGCACTTTCTCAGCCTTTGTTCAGACACTTGCATGCCATGCAGCAGCCTGGGTGGGGTTTCAGCTGTGGGGCCCCAAGCCTCATTTATTTTCTTCCATCTGAGTCACTGTCATATTAATGCCTAAATCTATCATTTTGTAGATACATTATAGGAAATAATATTGTTGTCTGTCACTTACAACACACTATAAAAAAAATTGTAACCATTACTGTTGGGAGGATGTACATGAGTGAAATACTGATTTAGTGTTTTACTTTTTTTTTTCTAGCATAGCCATTTTCAAGACCTGAGAGAGTAACTTCTAACTCTCTCTCTCTATGGTATTTTCAATAAGAGTTGGTGTTTTGGAACAAATTTGCCATTATTTGGAATGGAAGCCATTGGCCACTTATCATTGTCTGGTTAATGAGAGGAGGAGGAATGATTATTTGCACCTGTAGCCATTAACATGGTTCACAGGATGCTCAGAGGAAAACATCATTGTGAGGGAAGAATATCTTCCCTCACAATGATTTGTGCAGGAATTTTAAATTAAGCCCACAAAAAGCATATTATCTATAGATGTCACCTGCCCTCTACAATGAATCAACTATGGATGCCACCTACCATTTAGGAGTAAAGTGGGATATATTAATAATTATGACCAAGTTATCTGCAAAAGTTATCTTCTGTCATATTGTAACTTATCAATAAAGTAAGTATTCTTGATCAAATTATGGCAACATCAAGGGATACATAAGCACAGAGAGAGAGAGAGAGAGAGAGAGAGAGAGAGAGAGAGAGAGAGAGAGAGAGAGAGAGAGAGAGAGAGAGAGAGAGAGAGAGAGAGAGAGAGAGAGTCTTGTACCTTGGTGATAATTTTACCCAACACATGATGACACCTTTCCTTTTAATTTAGTTTAACCAGCAAAAGGGCATATGCACATCCTCGCTCAAGATACACCATCTATATCTGATTAAAGCAGAATTTGGCATCCAAGCAATAATGCAATAGAGTTTCATAGAGAAGTCTGGAATAAGAGAACTAAAAATTCATCTATGGGGAAAGTATTATCACTGTAAGAAAATACCTAGTAAGAGACTAAAATTAATTTTTTGTTGTGCTGAACCCAATGCAACGAAAGTTCATCACATTTTCAATCAGACATCAAGAAACCAATTAGATCAATAACTATTGTTATATTGATAAAAATAACCAAATAAAAATTATACAGAGACTTATATATGAGTGTTTTTCTTCTTTATTTAATGTGGTGATGGCTTCCTAATAAATCCTAATAAATCCATTGTTGCTAGATACGGATATTGGGTCTCTTGACCCTTTCTCAGTAGGTGGTATTGTTCCTTCTGTGAAGGAAGTAGGAGTGATAGGTCGTACTGTCTCGCTGGCTTTATACCCACCTGCCAGTCATGGCTAAGGCCAACCTTGAGCTGCAGCAATGTTGATTGGCTGGTTCCGTGCATGTCTCATCTCCCTCTGACTCCACCAGGCTAGTCTGCTTTGATTGTCTCATGCTCGGCAGTGCTTGTAAATCTACTGTTTGGATATTTAGCTTGGGACTATTTCATTTAATGTGGAGAGCTTCTAAGATTTTTAGTCTTGTATTGTTGGGGCATCCATCAATGACTTTGGTGTTGTCTTCTATTATTTTTCTGGTTATAGCGATGCCGTGGTGACTTTTTTGGAGCTCCGGATACTATGTAGTGTTAGTCATCACAAGAGCTTCGTGGTTGTCATGCTGTTATAGGTTATAGGTAGGATTTCACAGTTTCCTTGGTTACATGTGAACCTATACATGACATGTGACATCTGCATTTCTTCTTTCTTGGTGTCTGGACTGTTTTTCAGGAGATGGTGGTTGGTTTTCTTGTTTTTGTAATATAACTGGGGCTTTAGTTTTTCTGGGTCCGTTGGATTTATATTCTTGATGATTCATGTTATTACTTGTTCATCTTCCTTGTGTGGCGATGAAAAGAATGCTCTGTAGAAGATGTCAACATTTTTTTTTTTTCTGTGGGGACGTTTGTACCAATCATTGGTTATTTTCTTTGTCATGCAGATGATGTCATTCTCTCTGAATCTGTTGTTGACCAGTAACTGGGTTGACCGTTCTATTTCTTGGTGTACTTGATTCCAGGTACTGCAATGCATAATTGTTCTTCAGATGTATGCACCAATGGTGAACCTTTATACCTCGGTGGGCATTCACTTCTTCCATTGAGCCAGTTACCGTGGTTCGTAGCTTTGACATGGACTTCTGTGTTGAAAGACTCGTTAGTCTGCTTGACAAGGATATCAAGAAAGGGCATGCATCCATTGGTGCTATTTTCTATGGTGAAGTTAAGGAGGTGAGGTCTAAGCTGTTCTATGTTGGCTTGGTTCTTTGTTTTGATGAATATCATCCAGCCTTCCAAAAAAAGCACCCCTATGTTTTTTCATGTCTTTTCAGGTAAGAAAAAAGATAATTATAAATAATAATTATTGCACAGAAACATAATAAAACATAACAAAAGATATCAATAGATAAACTACTCTTAAAAAGCATATTTATTTTGGAAGATGCACTCTGCAGGACATTACCCTACCACATTCCCAACCCTCACTTGGGACTGTTGATCAGCTGGGGTGTACAAATAAAGCCACCCACAAAAGACTGGGTGCTCTAATAATCACAGAATAACTTGTTGACAATTCTGTGAACATTATTCATTGAATAAATGAAGTTTTAAGTAAGAGAGAGAGAGAGAGAGAGAGAGAGAGAGAGAGAGAGAGAGAGAGAGAGAGAGAGAGAGAGAGAGTTTTTTTCTATATTGTTCTACCCCCTCCATGAGAAGTGTCTATGGAGGAGATAGGGGGAGATAGGAGAAATTTGTTTTGCCTTTTCAGTTACGTACACATACATACTTTATCAATGCATGAACACATATGAAATAGCAACAAAAGTTTATTAAGTGTTCTTACCTTGAAGATACAAACTTTTTGGCTAATGATGGTACTCGTAAATGGTGGAGGAAAAGAAAGGATGCAGGCACCATTTAAACATAAACATTAAACATACGTAAATTAAAACTGTACTTTCTTTAGACAAAAGATCAAGAGATATTAGCTCACTTAAGGTTGGACCAATGCGCCAAGCCGCCAACTACAACAGCAACATCCCCAAGTGTGACTCATACCTCAAAATTTTGCTCGAATCTTGAAATTTTAAAAATTTATCGAATTGTAGCTAGTACAGGTAACTCGACTTACGCATGTTTGATTTACGCGTTTTTGTTATGACACAACCAAAAAAATATTATAGTCATACCTCGCCGAACACGAATTCGCCAAACACGAATATCGCGTATACACAAATCTGTAAAATATACAATATTTCGCCGAGCATGACTTTGACTGGCGGTTGCACGATTTGGTCTCCATTTCAATCTCCCGCTGGTCTTGGTGGATGCACGCAACCTCCCCTCCCAAGCGTTTTGGAGTCGCCCCACATAGTTGGGGGAGAAGGCTTTGATGACATGACTGAGGAAGATGTGGATGATGTGATTGACTCACATGATGCTGAGCCTTCACTTGAAGAGTTGCTGCAGCTGGAGGAAGAAGAGGCAAGAGGAGGTGCTGATGATGAGGATCTTGATGATGATGAAGAGACCAAGCCTGTCTTCACCATCAAGGCTCTTCGTAATTTGCTGAAAGTCATGGAAGATGCATCATCCCTTTTCACTGAAACTGATCCCATCCTGGAGAGGAGCATTAAGTTCAAGAGGGGTGTTGAGGAGCTTCTTGTGCCCTACAAGGAGACCTTACGCCATATGGAAGCACCTGCCAGTCAGAGGCCCATCATTTCGTATTACAAGCCCTCTCCAACCAGCAAATAAACTAAATAAGTACTAGTACTGTATTTAAATAAAATGTTTGTTTGGTACTTCATATATTGTTTTTTTTTCAGTCTTTTTGGTAAAAAGTGTTTTTTGGGGAGGATCTGGGAACCTAATCCCTATTTTTCCATAGGGCCTATTATTCGCCCAACACGAATCTCGCCGTGCACAATGAGCTCAGGAACCTAACTGTCGTGTTGGACGAGGTATGACAGTAATTAATTTAATTTGCACGATTGGTTTGCTTATATGCGATTTGGCCCAACCGCATTTTCAAACTGAGTGGCAGAAGCAATTTCAAACTGCGTGCCAGAGAGTTCCGCAGCTGGCCGATAGGTGGGAGCTCTGGGGCTGGATCCAAGAAGCAGGTTGTTATCTATGTTGGTACAGACAACCTTCATAGCAACCTCCTGCTCACATACCAACCTTCATAAAAAAGCATCTACAAAGATTCATTGCTGTTGGCGGGTGGAGGTTGGTAGCCCGCCTAAAAGTGCTCATTGGCTGCCAAGAGCTGGATCCAAGAAACTTTAACAACATCAGAGCAACCTCCTGCCGCAAAATGGCATCCATGAACGCTTGGAGGGACGGTAACGAGGTTGCTATCAAGTTGCTTTATTTTTTGGTATTCCATGTAAGATTTCACTTTATGCATTACAAAACAATCCTTTCTTACGGGCAAGGTTTGTAAAAAGCTAATAGAAATGTTGTTTTGTGAACAGAAATGCATATATAAGACAGTAACACCACCTCAAGAGGTGGTTTTCTCAGCAATGTGAGAATAACCTGATAGCAACCTCGTCACTGTCCCTCCAAGTGTTCATGGATCCCATTTCGAGGCAGGAGGTTCCTCTGACGTTGTTAAAGAATCTTTGATCCAGCTCCCACTCTTCTTGTGCCTCATTTACAGTCTGCCAGCACTGAATACAGATGGAATCTCTTCAATCTGCCAATAATTCACCAAGATGGCCCCAAAACGTCCTTCATCTTCTGCATGTGGTGCTATTTTTGATAAGAGTATTTTTGATAAAGTGGTAAAGCTCAGAGGAAGATGGTGACTAGCTGTGGTGTGAGTGCTGAAAGCAGTGACGTAGTGAGTGTTCTGTTTACGTATTCTTTGTTTTGTTGTTTTCTCTTATCATTTTTTGCTTTCTCTTAATATTTCTTGGTTTTCCCTTTACTTTGAATATACTTCTTGTATTTAGAATGGTAAATAATAAAAACATGTTAATTTAGCCAAATAAATAGAGTATTTTGTACAATTTTTTTTTTTACCACATCCCGCATCCCCCCTATTATCTATTGTTTCTTATGAGAATTACATGTTTGTTTTACGCGAATTTTGATATATGTGATGCCTCTTGGAACGCATCTATCGCATAAATCGAGTTACCTGTATCTCAAAAACCTCGTATCTCAGGCAGCTCATATCTCAAGGTATCACTGTATGTATTTACCTAGTTGTATTTACCTAGTTGTAGTTTTACAGGGCCTGGGCTTTATGCTCGTGTGGTCCCGTCTCCATATCTACACTTATCCAATTTTTCTTTAAAACTATGTACACTCTTTGCTGATACCACTTCCTCACTCAAACTGTTCCAAGTCTCAACACATCTTTGGGAAACTAAATTTTTAACATCTCTCAGACATCGTCCTTCCTTAGTTTCTTACTATGCGATCTTGTGCTTCTAAAGTCATATTCTTCTCTCAGGATCAGTTTCTCATTATCCACTTCATCCATTCCGTTAATCAATTTATAAACTTGTATCAGATCCCTCTCTCTCTCTCTGCTCCAAGGTTGGTAGATCCATTGCCTTTAGTCTCTCCTCATATGCCATCCCTTTAAATTCTGGAACCATTCTTGTAGCCATTTTTGTAGTCTCTCTAATTTTCTTATGTGTTTCTTTTTATGGGGAGTCCACACAACTCCTGCATATTCCAATCTAGGTCTTATTTTAGTACTTATCAATTTCTTCATCATTTCCTTGTCCATATAGTGAAATGCTACTCCAATATTCCTTAGCAAATTATACGTCTCTCTGAAAATTCTATCAATATGGCTAACCGGTTGATTATTTTCTTCCATTGTCACTCCCAAGTCCTTTTCCTTTTTTACTTTTTCTAGTTCTACTCCATCTCCCATCTTATAGATTCCCACTGGTCGTCTTTCACTTTTTCCCATTTCCATGACATGGCTTTTGTCCACATTGAATTCCATCTCCCATTTTTTGCTCCATTTCCAGATCTTGTTTAAGTCTTCCTGTAGTATTTCACAATCCTCTTTTTGTTTAATGACTCTGCACAGTTTCGCATCGTCCGCAAACAGATTTATGTAGCTGTTCACTCCCTCTGGCATGTCATTTATATATACGAGAAAAGTATTGGTGCCAATACTGACCCCTGTGGCACTCTGCTGTCTACTGTTCTCCACTTGGACTTCATATCTTTAACTATCGTCCTTATTTCTCTCCCCCTTAAGTAATTCTTCATCCATCTCAATGTGCTTCCTTTTAAGCCACCCTTCTCCTCTAACTTCCATAGTAATCTTTCATGTGGCACTTTATCAAAAGCCTTTTTTAGATCTAAATAAATACAGTCAACCCATCCTCTCTCTCTTGTACTTTATCAACTATTCTAGAGTAGAAACTCAATAAATTTGTCACACATGACCGACCTTTTCTAAAACCAAATTGGCTATTTGATAATATTTGTTGTCTTCAAGAAACTCAATCCATTGCTTCTTTATTACTTTTCACACATCTTGCATATTACACTAGTTAGTGATACCGGTCTGTAATTTAAAGGTTCTTCCTTCCTTCCGCTCTTATATATGGGAACCACCTCAGCTCTTTTCCACTCCACTGGCACTGTTCCATTTTCTATTGAGCATTTTATGATGTTGTATATTGGACTTGCTAGTTCTTCCCTACATTCTTTCAGTATTCTGCCTGAGACTTCATCCGGTCCCATTGCCTTTTCCTCATCCAATTCCGTCATCAACTTTTTATTTCAAGCTTGGTTACTTTAATCTCTTTCATATAGACAGTCTCTCTATTACCCTGTGGTCTTTCAAATTTGGATTCCTTAGTAAAGACCTCATGAAATTTACTATTTAACAGTTCTGCCATACTTTTGGGTCTTCCACCATTCCGTTTTCTCCTTTTAACCTTTCTATTGTTTCTTTTTGTCTTATTTTTCCATTTATGAATCTGTAGAACAATTTTGGTTGTTCCTTACATTTTTCGACAATGTCCTTTTCATAGTTCTTTTCTTCTTCCTTTCTCACCTTAGCATATTCATTTCTTGCTGTTTTGAAGTTTTCCTTATTTTCTGGATTTCTGTTTCTTCTCCACCTTTTCCATGCTCCATCTCGTTTCTCCTTTGCCCTAGCATATCTTGCATTAAACCAATCTTTCTTTCCTTCTTCTTTAGGTCTATATTTCGAAACATATTCCCTGACCCCAGTTTTGTATATTTCCAAAAATAAGTTATATTTCTCTTGAACCGTTAATGAGTTTTCCATCTCCTCCCAGTTTACGTTTTAAAATAGTTCTTGAGATTCTCAATATCAGCCTTTCTGTAATTTAATCGGTCTCCTTTGTATGATTCATCTCTATCTTCCTTTCCTTCTTCTATATCCATCTCTAATATTACATGGTCACTCTTTCCCAATGGGCACTTGTATCTTATATCATCGTTAATTGGTATATCCCTTGTAAAACTAGGTCTAATCTTGCCGGCTCATCGTTTCCTCTGAATCTTGTGTTTTCCTTTACTCTTTGGACCATCAAATTATCTATCATTAGGTTCAGGAATCTATCTCCCCAGGCATCTTCCCCCATACCACTTTCATAATTTTCCCAGTCTACCTCCTTACAGTTGAAATCTCCTATCAATATCACTTTTCTCCTTTCCTTAATGATTCTTGTAAGACTCCTTATTGTGTCATCTATCATGTCTCTATATTCTTGGTTAGTCCATGAGTTTGTTTTTGGTGGCACATATGTTCCAATGATTGTTAACTCCTTTTTGTTAATATGCATCTTAACATACAGTATTTCTGATTTTCCTTCCCCAAACTCCACTTGATTTACCACTATCTCCTTCCTTAACATCATCATGACTCCTCCTCCTTTACCCACTCTCTCTCTCCTCCATATATTATACCTTTTATCTATGTCTATTTTTATTGCCTCATTTAACTTTGTTTCCACCAGGCATACAATATCTGGTTCTTCTTTCTTTATGTAATCTCTTAATTCTAATTTACTAGATAAAATCCCATCTATGTTTGTATACATCATTTTTAATCTCTTGTTCTTATCATTTTTAGTTAAACTTGCTCCATTCTTTTCTCTTCTTTCTCTTTTATATACCATTTCCTTATCCTGTCTCCTATAATTCTCCAAAAAAATGCCTTCTTCTCCTCCTCTGACCTTTCATTATTTTTTCTCTTGCTTCTGCCACCAGTTCATTGTGTCTCTTCCTTTCCTCCTCGTTTCTATTTTTCTTTATATATATATCTTTGCAACCTTCTGTTTCTCTGACTTTCGTTTTTCTATATAGTACTTCTTCTGCTGCTGCTTGTGATTTTAGTAATATCTTAATTGGTCTCACTGTTCCTTCTTGATATGGTCCCATTCTATGGATTTCTTCTACTTCCTCTTCTAAGTTCTGTCTATCCTCGTCATTCAGATGTTTTAGTAGGTCTTTTACTGATTTCATTTCGTCTTTTTCCCTTCTTGGTCTATATTTAACATTTTTTCTTTCAGTCCAAAAATAATTACACTCTTCTTTTTTCCGCAATTTCTCTTACTAAATTTTCTTTTTCTTGAGGACTCCTATCATTTTGCTTGTCATATTTTCATCTCTTTCTTTTAACTGTTCTTGAAATACTTCTTGAAATGATTCCTTGTCTTTCTTATCTTGGATTCTCCATGCTTGTACTTCTTTTTTAATCACGTCTTGTACTCTTTCTTCTTCTTTGTTAACTAGATCTTTTAGCTTTTCTTTTTCTTTCTCGGCTTTACCGAGTCCTTCTTCCATCAATTTCTTATAGTTCTCTTTTTGGACTTTTAATTCTTCATTTTCGGTTCTTAGCCTAGTTTCGTTTTCTTCCACTCTTTTTATCCTTTCTTTCAATTTCTGGAGCTCTTTATCCTGTTCTTCATTCTCTTTCATTCCCATACTCTCCTTTATCAATTTATCTAATTTACGTTCGATAGTTAAGACTCTATCAAATAGTGAAGTTTGCGCCGTATCAAAGCCTTCAAATTCTCCTCCTCCTTCACCAACATTGTCATCATCAGCTTTCATTCTTTCCCTTGTCACATACCTGCATTTAGATGGAATATCTTTCTCACTCATTATTATTTAACACTGTATTCATGAAAGGAAAAATGAGTCCACACTTATCGCCCAGGCCACTGTAAACCCAAACAAAGATAGTGAAGATCAGCTGATTCTCGGGAGCGACGGTATCGCGTCCTTCCTCTGCTGCGTCTCGTCTGTGTGTGTGTGTATTTACCTAGTTGTATTTACCTAGTTGTAGTTTTACAGGGCCTATGTATATATATATATATATATATATATATATATATATATATATATATATATATATATATATATATATATATATATATATATATATATATATATATATATATATATATATATATATATATATATATATATACAGTAAGGTCTCGGTTTACGTCAGAGTTACGTTCCTGAAACATGACGTAAGTTGATTTTGTACGTAACTCGAGTTTCCGTACATTTCAAAGCATATTATCGAGTTTTCAACCAATCATTGTTTATGGTCATTCAGGTAAGTTAAAGGTTATATTGTTATATTATTTACAACTATGTAGGAATATGTAACACAAGCTTATTTTTGTTGTTGATTAGGGCCGCGAACGCGAAGGACTGCAGGTTGCCGAGAGGGGTGGACGCCTGAGGCCGCCAGGAGGGTGAGCAGGTCGAATGTTGTGATGCCCAGGGCGGACAGCTGGGAGCGTAGTGCAGTGCAGTGGGAGTAAAAGCGAGGGCAGCGAAGCAGGAAATGCAATAGGAAAGAGCAATAGGGATCAGTAGACAGGCGCAGACGGTGCAAGTGAGCTGCGAGTGTTGTGTGGCCCAGGTGAAGGCTCCGGAGTTGTTATTGTTGTGATGGGTGCGCGAGCCCTCAAGGTCGTCAACCTCCCCGTTGTCATGGTAATGGGCTTCCCATTTTCTTCTTCACTCCCTCACACACAGCTGCTGCCTTCCTTCTCATGTCTTTTAATTATGTCCTCTTTTTCTTGAAGCGTAATGGTTTTCCTTTTCTTAGCATCACTGCTGTCACTAAGGAGTTTTCTCTTTGGTGCCATTGAGCAAGATACTAAGAACTTGAGTCAGTAAACGCAGAAGTAGGATAACACTTGCCAGGGGCGACGGTGTTATTGTATTCAAGCGTGAGGCGGGCGGTGTGACGGGTAACCACTAGTGACGCCTGGCGGCCAACAATAAGAATAAATCCAGCGCTTTACGATTTATAAATTTTCAATTTTTTTAATCTTAAATTGCCTTATAGTGGACTGACGTAACTACGAGTTTGACGTAACTCGAGACCGACGTAACCCGGGACTTTACTGTATATATATATATATATATATATATATATATATATATATATATATATATATATATATATATATATATATATATATATATATATATATATATATATATATATATATATATATATATATATATATATATATATATATATATATATATATATATATATATATATATATATAGGCAACCGCTTAATGAAGGTTCACATAATTAAATTTCGCTACAACAAAAGTTTCGTTTTACTACCATCTGCTCGTTTAACGAACACCAAACTTGCTTTAACGAAGTTTTATCCAGGTAACTTTTTCCAAGTTTGAAAGCACCGCCGTATCACGCAAGCCGACAGGCTTTTCAATACACCAGCGCCTCTCGTGGACAACACGCGCACCACTCACTGCGCCTGTTCAAAACAGTAACAGCGTCAACAGCAGCTTGTCTTCCCTTGCTCAACTTACCACCAAAACGCCTTGCAATGTTGCCTAGCATTGCTAAGAAGACCAGGAAGTCTCTTACTCTCGAAGTGAAGCTGGATATTATACACAGACACGAGAGGCGAGAAAACTAATAGCATTGCTCGCCACCATCTTGACTCCATCTACTGTCTCTACCATTTTCAAGTCAGCAGACTCTTTTAAGAAAGCTGGTGAGACCGTATCTTCCTTGTAAGCTAAAAGAAACACCTGAACTCATGACTCTACAATGGATAAAATGGAAAGCCTTGTGAAAATGTGGTACATAAGTTTTGTATGTGATACAATGATGCACCTTTTGTTTACATTCCACAAGTTGCCGGTTAGTGTTTTTCCCGTTTCACTCTCCCTCCCTACATAAATTTAAGATCATCAACATTATAATGTTACGTACATACATACATTAGTGTACATTATAATGACTTAAATTAAACTGCCTAAATGTTTAACTTCATAATTTTTACTTTCATTAAATCTTTCACTGTACTATGATGCACTCTCGCTTTGCTTACTCTCAATGGAAGTTCAAAACAGGGCTTAAACTTGTTATTATTGGTTCGCTTAACGAAGTTTCATTTAACGAAGGCTTTTTTAGGAACGTCACCCCTTCATTAAGCGGGGGTTGCCTGTATCTTAATTCTCTTTCTACATTAATAAGCCTTCTCATATTACCTCGTTTATCTCTGAAACCCAGGAAATCCTTTTCCATAGTATCATCAGTCAGTTTCCTTAAACCAATAGGGGTTTCTATAAAGCGTTGGTTATCAGTCGGCGTATGTTTTGCTTCTGCCATGTGCCTGGCAGTGTTACTTGGTTCCATTTCTCTCTCATTATTCATTTCTTATATTTGATCTAATACTTATTTAATTTGGAGATAGGAGAACCTATGGCTCCCTCTCCTTTTGTAGTAATCTCTGCGAGCTGCTCAGATGCGTGTGTCCTGCTCGACGGCTGCACTCTGTGTGTGTGTGTGTGTGTGTGTGTTTTTTTACCTATTTGTGAATACAGGGCCCGAGCCGTAGCTCTCTATGTCCTGTCTCTTTGTCCACACTTGTCCAATTTTTCCTTCATTTGACTGACACTCGCACACACCACATCCACGCTCAGTTTGTTCCATGCATCAATGCTCCGATACAGGAAGCTATACTTCTTGATGTCGCTCGTGCAGGAGTCCTTCAGTATTTTCTTTGGGTGTCCTCTTAGGTAATTACTGGATGCCATCGTGATCAGGTTCTCCCTATCCAATATGTCCACTCCATGTACTATTTTGAACATTGTTATCATATCCCCTCTGACTCTTCTTTCTTCCAACATCCTTAATTCCAGCCTATTTAACCTCTCCTCATACAGTACCTCTTTAAAGTCTGGTATCATTCTTGTTGCTAACCTCTGCACTCTTTCCAGTTTCTTGACATGTTTCTTCATGTATGGTGACCAAATTACTGATGCATATTCCAACTGTGGCCTAATCAGGGTGGTCAATATCTTCTTTATCATGTTCCCGTCCAGATAATTAAATGCCCATCCTATACTTTGGAGCATGCTGTACGTTTTTCCAAATATTCTATTAATATGCTTTTCTGGAGACAGATTATTCTGTACAGTCACTCCCAAGTCTTTTTCTTCACTGACTTCAATTACAGTTTTCCTCCCCAGCTGATAGTCTTTATATGGTCTATATTTACTTCTACCCATTCTCATTACACAGCTTTTGTTGGTATTGAATTCCATTTGCCATGTCCTGCTCCATTCATATATTTTGTCCAAGTCCTTCTGCAGTATATTACAGTCATGCATATTCCTCACTCTCCTCATAATCTTTGCATCATCTGCTAACATATTCATATAACTTCTCACTCCCTCTGTCATGTCATTTATATAGATCAGGAACATGATTGGACCAAGCACCGAACCTTGGGGAACTCCACTGGTTACCTTCCTCCACTCTGACTTCACTCCCTTCACTACCGTCTTCATTTCTCTACCTGTCAAATAATTTCTCATCCACTCCGTCAGATTTCCCCTTATTCCTCCGATACTACATAACTTCCACATCAGTCTGTTATGTGGTACTTTATCAAATGCTGTTTTTAAGTCTAGGTATACACAATCAACCCATCCATCCCTCTCTTGTAAAATATCGACCACTCTTGAGTAGAAACAGCAAATTTGATACACACGATTTCCCTTTTCTAAAGCCAAACTGTTTCTCACTTAGTATTTCTTTGTTTTCCAGGAACTCACACCACTTGCTTCTGATCACTTCTTCACATATCTTACACATAATGCTGGTCAAAGAAACAGGTCTATAATTCAATGGTTCCATGCGACATCCACTTTTGTAGATTGGTACTACATTTGCCCTTTTCCATACTACTGGCATCTGTCCTGTGTTGATAGATGTTCTTGTTAAATCTAAAATTGGATCTAGCAACTGCTCTTGACATTCTTTTAACATTTTTCCAGACACACCATCTGGTCCCATTGCCTTGTTAACATCTAATTGACTCAAAACTTTTGCAATGTCACTCTTTGTTACTATAATTTCTTGCATCCATCTTGTCACAGGTAACAACCGTCGACTGAATTATGTTTCTTCTGTGAATACTTTGCAGAAATTCTCATTCAATTTTTCAACAATGACACTTGTATCTTCATATATATAATCTCCAACCTTTAATTCATCAACTGTTTCTTTTTTCTGTAATTTACCATTAATGAATTTATAAAACATTTTGGGATCACTTTCACAATTCTCCACTATTCTCTGTTCAAATTCTTGTTGTACCCTTCTTCTCACTTGAACATATTTATTTCTTGCATTCCTATATGCTTCTCTCTCCACTTCCTCATTATTTCTCTTGTATTTTTCCCATGCCTTTCCCTTCTCCCTTTTTGCCTTGTCACAGGTTTTGTTAAACCATTGATCTCCCTTTAAGATTTTCTTAGTATATATTGGCACAAAGTTCTCTGTGGCCTCACTAATTATTTCCATAAATTTTTCATATTTTAACTGCATGTTTGTTTCCTGGTATATTTCGGACCAATCCACATTTCCAAAGTAATTTCTCAACTCCTTATATCTTCCCTTAGCATAATTTAGGCATTCCTCCTTGTATCCAACTTCATTATCTTTGCTGAACCCCATCTTTACCTCAAATTTCAATAATTCATGATCACTCTTCCCCAAAGGACACTCATGCTCAATCTCATTTTCTAGATTTACTCCCTTTGTGAATATCAAGTCCAGTCTTGACGGGGCATCACCCATCCTTCCACTTGTTGGATGCCTGTGTCATTAAATTTCCCACTGCATAATTTAATAGCTGCTCACCCCATTCTCCACCATTCCCCACTTCAAATTCCTCCCAATTGACGTCTTTACAGTTGAAATCTCCAACTATAACCATTTTTGCTTTCTTTGCAGTTTCATTTCTCATTCTTTCCAATGTGCTTTCCACCATACTACTATACTGATTATTTGACCATGCACTTATTTTTGGTGGTACATACACAGTTACAATATTGATATCTTGCCTTCCATCAGTCACCACCACACCCACCACTTCCTTCTCGTCTCCTCCAAGGCACACATTTTGCACTATTAAGTCTTTTCTTGTTAACACAATTGTACTGAGTAGCAGTACTGGAGTGGGATTATTACCCATTATTAGGGTATTTATTTAGTCCAAATCCTCATCTTCCCTTTCATATGTGTAGCTAGGAATTCTTATATAGGGAGTCCCTGTAGGGGAGAAGGAGATGACGTGTGCTGCGTGCGCAGTCATCATGGCTGCCACCTTATAAGGTGAGGAGCGTGGTAAGCCGCCTCAGAACATCACCCGCTCTCGTCTCGAGGTACACTCTCCAACATTCTCCAGGAAGAGCTGCACACGCCACGTGGTCTGATAAGAGCAACTCATGAGATAATCACTATGTTTACAGCACCGTTCCTGTGGAACCTTCTGCCACTTCCAGCACAGCAGGCCCAACCAGGCAGAGAGACAGAAAGAGAGAGAGAAGCAGGACGCCGCGAGGGACGGGCCGCCATTTTTACCTCTCGGGACGCCACCACACGCACCCTCACGCCCTCTCATCTCCAGCTGAGTTACCCACGGTTTCCCCCCCCATAGGTCTCCCATCTTATAGATAGGCTAGGTAGGGAGTTACATGACTGTGATGGGTTGTTATTGAATTAAAGGGTCTATTTTGTTAAGCTTGGTGTGTTCATCCCTCCCCCCTTGGATTCGTTACATCTTTCTTTTCTTCCCTTACTCGGCCTAAGCTTCACTTAGGCCCAGTACCAGAGACTGAGCCTCACAAAGGTTTAGTAAAGATGGTGGCAGCGGTTTAGATGTGTTTTATATAGGCACATCGACCCACGTAACTCTCTGTAGAGACAGTAATAATCAGTGCTTATCCCCCCCCTTGTTTAGTAGTGAAGTGGTGTTTCTCCTCCGTTTATTTTTTTTCTTATTTTTGCCTCATGTTTCGAGTGGCCATTATGGAGTCACAGCGACAGGAAAGAGGAGGAGGAGGAGCAGTGAGAGTTAGGAGCGCGTCCCTTTCCCCCCCATGATGTTTGTGTTAGTGGTTCGGCGGTAGCACGGGGGCCCCCCACACTCCCCCACAAGTAATTACCTTTGGGTGGTAGTTGGCGCCGTGCCGGTCCCCCTTGCTACCCTCCCACCTCTAGTTTATCCATGCGGATAAGCTAGGGGAGGAGACCAAAATTTTTCTTTTTTTTCCAGTTTAGGGGTAATTTTTTTTTACATTTCCCATTTGGCTCATATGTTCTGGCATGTTTTTTTCAATAAGTTGTTTTCTTATGCATTGATATTTTGGTGTGATTAGCTTCTTGTCTCCACAGGAAGGTACGTTGTTTTTATAATGAGAATTTAAGTTGTGTTTTGGTGAAACAGAAAGCCACTGTTCACCCAATTTTCATTTTGTTTAGTTTGTGACAAGTTGTCAGGTATTTTTTCTTTCGTTATGGATGAGTTGGCGGATTTTCTGAGCTTAAGGGCGGAGTGGACACCTAAAAAGGAAAATGAACCAGTAGTTAAAACCGAAGATGATACGCTAGTTAACCAGATAACGAGCGTAAGTCCGTCAGGTGAAGAGGCAGTAAATAACTTAGAGATGGAGGTAGATGCCTTGCGTGATTGTGTCTACGATTTGTTGCAGGAAGTTAGAGAGAACAGGGAGAGGCCTGCGAGTAACCCTGTTAAATGCCTCATGAAGCCCCGTGACATCCCCGTCCTTGAACTGCGTCACTTGAGTGGAGTAGAAGGAGTTGGCCGGTTAGCTGTTTTTTTCTCACAGGTGGAAAGTTGCTCAATAGATAATAGAGAGAGGCAACAGATAGTTAAAATGCGTGTGGAAGCCCCATTAGCTTTACTGGTGCAAACGGTAGTGGAGAAGGAAGTAACCTGGGCACAATTTAAGCAATATCTTACAAAGGAGCTCATGGACCAGAATGAGGAAAGGTTATTTGATTCTCTGAATGATTTAAAATATTCGGTGGAAGACGACCCCATCGAGTTTATGACAAGGTTGAAATGTAAACTAGCTTTGGTTACCGTAAGGACCGATGCTGATGACGTGCCGTCTCAGGACAGGTTGATAAAGAACAAACTGATAAAAGGAATGCCGAGAGACTGCAGGGAAAGACTAGAACTGTACCTGGACGAAAAAGTATCGTTAACCAGGTTTCTGACCAAATTAGATACTGAAAGACTGGTGGTAATGACTCGGAAAGAGAGTAGCGTACGAGCGGTTAGCCTGGCCCCAGCCCACCTACCGACTGCCCCGCGAGCAGCGGCGGCGACTACACCCCATCCGGCCGCCACATTAACACCACCCGCTAGTAGATTAGACCGGGTAGATCAAAGATTACAACAATGGCGCAGAAGAGAGAAATACTGCCCATATTGCCGAGCTACTAACCACTCAATAGCCGAGTGCTATAAAAGACCACAACCTGGCTCCTGTTATGATTGTTTACGGCTCAATTGTCGGCGCAGCCATCCATCGTGCCCCGGTAAAGTAAACACAACACGGAATAGGATGTTATGACAATCCCCAGTAATCAGCGTAGATATCAATAACCATGTACTCGAAGCAATGTTAGATACTGGCAGTGATGTTTCATTAATTAAGATCAGTGTAATTAATGAAATGGGAATTCCAGTGAAACAAAGTTCAAAGATTCTCCCTTTGCAAGGAATCACCGGTAAGCAGATCAGAGTATTAGGCCAAGCTTATGTAACAATAGCCAGTAACAGTAACCATCCCATCATTGCTCAAGTAGCGGTAGTTCCCGATGAATATCTCAGAACACACGTATTGTTGGGAATGAACACGATCAGTCAGTCAACTCTCACTCTAGATCACCAAGCTAAGCGGATTCATTGGAACAATCTTGTTTATCCCTTAGTATTCGTGGAAACACCATATGGAAAAGTCAGAATGGTGAGAAAAAAACCTCAGTCTCCCTCTCATAACCAGCGATTCGGTAGAGTAACAACCAAAACACTAGTGGACTGTTACGAAACGACCCTAGTGGAAGTAAAAAGTAAGTGAGGAACCTAATACTGTAATAATGATTGAGGCTAAACATGCCTGTGTTCAAGATGGATTGCCAACTATAATGCGAGTGACTGAAACATGCAGTTTTCATCCCCGTCATTAATAACACCAAAGTTAGGTTAGTGTTACGACCAGGAACCTTACTGATAAAGTATGAAATAATAGACGAGGGACAAATAGAGATAGAAGACTCACTCCTAATCATCGCTAAAATAAGTGAAGCCATCGGGTCAGATAATGATTGTGTGCCCACAAACCAAACCCGGTGGGAAAAGCTCAAAGTAATTCTCGACTCGCGAGACTGGTCACATCTAGAGAAAGAACAAGAGCTTAGTTTATTTCAGCTCATTCAGAAACATCAAAAATTATTTATCGTACATCCTGGCGAATTAGGACTAATACAAGCAGATCCAGCCCACATTCAGGTAGACGACCCAACACCCTGTCGTACACCACTCTATCGATACCCAGAGAAAGCGAGAGAAACTATTCAGCAGATTCTACATGATTTAGAAGGTAAGGGAATAATTGAGGATTCCACAGCAGCATGGTTATCTCCGATAGTTTTAGTAAATAAGCCTAATGGAGAAAAAAGACTCTGCCTTGACTATCGAAAAGTAAACAAACAACTAACCATGGATATTCATCCTTTACCCAAACTTGACGAGCTGGTAGAAAGTGTGTCAGGCAATGATTATTACACCACCTTAGATATGCGTGAAGCGTATTATCAGGTAGCACTGGACTCGGCGAGTAGAGATCTCACGACGTTCAGTGACGGTGTCTCGCTTTATAGGTTTAGACGCTTACCATTTGGGTTAAGTTGCTCCCCAGCGATATTTGCCCGACAAATGAACCACGCATTAGCTCCCTTACTTAAAGAAAACTGGGTTAAGAATTACCTGGATGATTTAATTGTTTATGCCACAGATTATACCACCTTAATCCACAGATTGGATGGATTATTCAGCCACTTAGCATCTGTAGGGATTAAACTCAATTTATCCAAGTGTAGCATTGGGCAGAGACAAGTAAAGTTCCTCGGGCACATTGTATCAAAAGAAGGCTATAAACCAGACCCAAGTAATGTGGAGGCCGTAAAACAGATGAAACCTCCAACTAACGTGAAAGAGACCCGTAGGTTTATAGGAATGGTGTCATTCTATCGAAGACACATTGAAAACTGCTCAAAGATACTGGCCCCATTAACCGAGCTCACAAAAAAAAGAACACCGTTCTATTGGACAGGTGAATGCCAGAAAGCTTTTGAAACACTGAAGGAGAAACTAATACACTCTCCAATACTAGGAAAAGCCGATCTCAATCGAGAGTTTGTCCTCGAGACGGATAGTAGTGCCACACATGTAGGGGCAGTGTTGATGCAGTATCATGGGAAAGAACCAAATGTCATAGGATATTTTTCGAAGAAGCTTAGACCAGTGGAGACTCGATATTCAACAACAGATCGGGAAGCGTTAGCTGTAGTACTAGCCTGTAGAAAATTTCACCATTATCTATGGGGTGTCCGAGTTTTAATTCGAACTGACCATCAGCCACTAGTCTCAGTTTTTCGCCAACGAACAAAATCTCCACGTATGAACAGATAGATTCTGGAGATGCGTGATTTTCAGTTTAAAATAGAGTACAAAGCAGGCAGGAAGAATGTAGTGGCCGACCAACTGAGTCACCCTGTTCAGGTAGTAAATGTGGTAGGTCAAGATTCATTTCTAGGTTTGACCACCGATGAATTCATTCAAGCTCAGATAGCAGAACCTAGATGGAGAGAGATGAAGGAATATTTAGAAGGAGGAAAAATACCACGTGCCAGATACTCCCCTGTCGTTTTGAATCAGTTTATTGTTCACGATTGAGTGTTATATTACTCCAAACAAAAGAAAGATGGAACCATCCTATATTTATTGGTTGTACCCCAGACACTAAAGAAACAAGCTATTGTATTGGCCCATGAAAAAGAGTCTGGACATTTAGGACAACTAAAAAGCATGTTAATAGCTGAAGAATATTTTTACTGACCAAATCAAAGATCAGACATAAAGAAATTCATCAGAGAATGTATAATTTGTCAACAGTGTAAAACTGCACCAGCTTTACAAAAGACATACCAGGAATTGCCTCCTGTAAATCAACCTTTGGAAAGAATTAGTATCGATATTACTGAAATGACTCCAGCCAGAGGAGGTTATAAGTACGTATTAACCATCATAGATCACTTTTCAAGATTTGTAAAGTTGGTGAAGTTACGGTCCAGACATGCTGAGGAGGTAGTTAGGGTTATTAAGAGTTACTTGGGAGACTATGGGGTACCGAAGGTACTCTTAGCTGACAATGCGTGCGAGTTCCGCTCACAACTGTTGACAGAACTCTGTCGTACGTATGGGATAGAGATGGTGTTTTCCACCCCATACCATCCATGTGGGAACTCTATCACCGAACGGTTACATAGAACCATGAAGTCAGTGCTAGCGTCTCTCGGGAAAGGACAACTGCACAGGTGGTCCGAGTGCCTCACGTAGTGTCAGCAGATCCTTAATGCGGCCGTACACGAGACCACTGGCGAACAGCCCTATTTCCTTTTCTTCCGGCACCATGCTCCTCGCTATGTGGGAACTACTTTGCCCCAGGTGGACGATGAAATAGACATTAATACAGCCTTGGAGGCAGTGAGACAATCATCCCATGCAAATAGCAGGAAGTGGTTAGCTAGAGCGAACATTGGCCGGAAAGACCAAAGAGTCGAGGTAGATGATTTGGTGTGGATAAAAAGGGAACAGTTTGGTTCGTCAACTGATAGAAAACTTGGTCTCAAGTGGATTGGACCGTATAAGGTTAAAAAGGTGAATTTAGATGGAGCGTCATATGAAGTGGAAAATGTGTTCAATGGCAAAATACTCCATAGAGCAGCTGACCGAGTGAGTAAATATGTAACCGATGAAGGGTACGTGGTAGACATAGAAGAAATTGTAGTGCCTTCCGATGAGGAGGAAGAAGACAATGAGGTAGAGGAGCCCAGACCGACTCGTGAGAGACGGCCAGTAAGGAGATTTATAGAAGAATACTAAGTGTATAGACCCCTAGGGACATTGGAATCTTGTGACTGCCCTGTACTTCTTTTGCAGCTACATCAGACCCGCTGCTGGGGAAGGAGACCGCCACTGTTGGGGGTGGCTGGAATGTTCAGGAGGAGGGGCCTCCTGAATCCAGTCCCCACAGAATAAGGCCTTGGAGAGGACTACGTCGGCCTCTCTACTCCACTCCTGTACGCCTGGACTGATGGGAAGTGGGTGGCGCAACACCAACTGGGAGGTCAGGTCCTGCCGGACCGGTAGAGACTTCAAGGTCTCGCACTAAGTGGGAAATTGTAGAGTGTGAAATGTTGAAACGAAGGGCAGTAATACCACAGATAACCTGGACACTGTAAATAGCTCTAAATGGTTATGTGTGCTCATGGTGGTGTATCGCGATTACGTGGATTGTTATGTGTGTGTTACTTTTTTTTTTGTTGTAAAAGAGAAGACGAGGATTTGTTTTCCCTGAGGAAAAAGCCATGTACCGAGGAGCAGTACTGGAGTGGGATTATTACCCACTATTAGGGTATTTATTTAGTCCAAATCCTCATCTTCCCTTTCATATGTGTAGCTAGAAATTCTTATATAGGGAGTCCTTGTAGAGGGAGAAGGGAGATGATGTATGGCTGCGTGCGCAGTCATCATGGCTGCCACCTTATAAGGTGAGGAGCGTGGTGGCTTCGCCCTCAGAACATCACCCCGCTCTTGTCTCGAGGTACACTCTCCAACATTCTCCAGGAAGAGCTGCAATACGCCACGTTGTCTGATAAGAGCAACTCATGAGATAATCACTATGTTTACAGCACCGTTCCTGTGGAACCTTCTGCCACTTCCAGCACAGCAGGCCCAACCAGGCAGAGAGACAGAAAGAGAGAGAGAAGCAGGACGCCACGAGGGACGGGCCGCCATTTTTAACTCTCGGGACGCCACCACACGCACCCTCACGTCCTCTCATCTCCAGCTGAGTTACCCACGGTTTCCCCCCCCCATTAGGTCTCCCATCTTATAGGTAGGCTAGGTAGGGAGTTACATGACTGTGATAAGTTGTTATTGAATTAAAGGGTCTATTTTGTTAAGCTTGGTGTGTTCATCCCTCCCCCTTTGGATTCGTTACATCTTTCTTTTCTTCCCTTACTCGGCCTAAGCTTCACTTAGGCCCAGTACCAGAGACTGAGCCTCATGAAGGTTCAGTAAACAATTATTCCACCTCCACTTTTATTCACTCTATCTTTTCTCCACATTCTATAATTTCCCCCTCCAAACCAATCTATTTGTATATTCGGTCTCAATTTAGTCTTCACTATACACATAATATCTGGTTTATCCCTTATCAGATGGTCCATACACTCTAATCTTTTTGATAGGAAGCCGTCTATGTTAGTATATGATACTCTTATGTCTTTCTTCCTTATCTGCTCCTTTGTCTGGTCTTTTACTCCCTCTCTTTTGTCCACCACTTCCACACGTTGTCATTTCTTATTTTCCAAAAAAACTTCTTTTCTTCTTCTGTTCTTGCCTCATTCCTCTCTCTTGAGAATTTTTCAGCTTCCATACATTTCTCAATACATGCTACTTGGGATTTTAATGTTATCTTCATGGCTCTAGACTTTCCTTCTTCATACTTTCCCAATCTCATATATACAACTTCTCCAAATGCATTTTCTTCTTCCGAGATCTTATTCAGCATGGTCTTAATCTTCTCTTCCTCATTAATTTTTCTCTCCTGCCAGTTTCTTATATTATCTTCCTTTAATCCACTCACTACCACACACTTTTTCTTTTCTGCAATGTTTCTCACCATTGTTTCCTCTTGCTGTAAAACTTTAACAATCTCCTGTTAGGCCAACTCACTCTTTTCTTTTTCTTGTTGTTTAATTATTTCTCTAAAACTGTTATGCGCTTCTTCATTGTTTTTTTTCACCTCCAGCCTAGTGTCTCTTTGTTTACTTTTCTTTTCTCCTTCGTTTAGTTTTCTTTCCATCTCGGTTATTTTTACAGTTAATTCCTTACACTGTTTTCCCAGGAGCGCATTGTTACTTTCCAATTCCAACATTTGTGTCAATAACTTGGCATTTTCCCTGGTAAGCATTATGACTTCCCTACGGAAGGCCTCATTTTCTCTTAGGACTCTATCCAACTTTTCCTCTATTACCACTATTGTTCCAATTCTTTTTTCCATATTCTCAATTCTTGTGTCCAAACTCACCTCCCTCAGTCATGGGGAATCCAAAAAACCCACAAATTAATCCCTTCTCGCTTCCACCATTTTTACGGGTATCAGCTGTTTGTGGGTTGGTGACCGCACAAACAAACTTTTCACACACTTCACCTCTTCCTATTTTGCGACATTCCTCACTTTCCCCCACTCATCACCTCATTGGACCATAGAGACATTCCTATTACTGCTCGGACCCTATATATTCACGTATACGTAGATATTTGATGCCGTGGCTGGAGCCCCCGCTCTGACTTCTTGTCAGCTCGGCCGTCTGGCGGTGTGTGTGTATTTACCTAATTGTATTTACCTAATTGTAACATACGGGAAAAGAGCTATGCTCGTGCTGTCCCGTCTCCATATCTATTAATGTCCAGCTTTTTCTTAAAATCATGAATATTCCTTGCGTTGACCACTTCCACGTCTAAACTATTCCATGCTTCCACCCTTCTATGAGGGAAGCTATATTTTTTCACATCTCTCCTATAAGTGGCCATTTTAGTTTTTCCCATGCCCTCTCGACATTCTTTCATTCCACATACACAGATCTTTCCTATCCATTTTTTCCATGCCAATCATCACTCTGTATATTGCTATCAGGTCTCCCCTTTCTCTTCTGTTTTCCAGGGTCGGAAGTTGCATTCTTTTCAGTCTGTCTTCATAAGTCAAATCTCTTAAATCAGGCACCATTTTTGTTGCAGCCCTCTGTACTTTCTCTAGTTTCCTTATGTGTTTCTTTAAGTTCGGAGCCCACTGTATTGTTGCATATTCAAGCCTCGGTCTTATCATTGCAGTAATTATTTTCTTCATCATTTCTTCATCTAAATATCTGACGCCACTCTTATGTTCCTCAATAAGTTCAATACTTCTCCAATTATTTTGTTTATATGTCTCTCTGGCGATAGGTCATTGGTAATTGTCACCCCAAGGTCTTTTCTTCATGACTGGTTTTATGTCTTCATTTCCTATCTTGTACATACTCCTGATTCTTCTTTCACTCTTGCCAAACTCTATTTTCTTGCATTTTGTCGTGTTGAACTCCATTTGCCATGTACAGCTCCATTTCCATATTCTGTCCAAGTCTTCCTGGAGTAGTTCGCAATCTTTGTCACATCTCACTTTTCTTAACAATTTTGCATCGTCTGCAAATAGGCTCACATAACTGGACACCCCATCCACCATGTCATTTATGTAGACCGCGAACATTACTGGTGCCAACACTGATCCCTGTGGAACTCCACTCTCCACCAAGCCCCATTCTGATGGTCTGTCCTTAATTATTGTTCTCATTTCTCTTCCTACCAAAAAGTCTTCCATCCATTTTAGTAAACTGCCATGCACTCCTCCTACCATTTCAAGTTTTCAGATCAGTCTCCGGTGTGGTACCTTATCAAAGGCCTTTTTTAAATCCAGATATATTCCATCAGCCCAACCATCTCTTTCCTGTATTACATCTATCACCCTCGAATAGTAACATATCAGGTTTGTCGTGCATGAACGCCCTTTTCTAAAACCAAATTGACACTCACAAAGTATGTCATTTTTCTCCAAGAAGTCTGTCCATCTATTCTTTACCACCCTCTCACACATCTTAGCTACCACACTTGTAAGTGACACTGGTCTATAGTTCAATGGGTCTCTCTTGTTACCTGATTTATAAATTGGGACAATGTTAGCTCTTTTCCAGTCTTGGGGCACTACACCTTCCCTTAACCCTATACTTCCCACCCGGACGAATTCGTCCGGTAATTTATAACAGGACTCTATGGGCAATACACTGCATATATGATCTTGTTTCCCAAGCCGACGAATTCGTCTGGTATTTGTGCATCCCGCCACACGTGACTCTGCCCACTTTCTATTGTTTACAGCTCAGTATGCGCCTGACAATTAAGGGAGGTGGACGTGCCTGATTTTGCTGCAGGCAATATATGATCTTGTTTCCCAAGCCGACAAATTCGTCTGGTATTACCACCGTTTGATCTTTCACATGATTGACATGGTGATTGTCAACAGCTGGCTTCTCTATAGAAGGGATGCTATCCCATATGGACGAATTAGTCCTCTAATTCTGTATCATTTAATATATGTAATATGATGAAAATTTCAAAATGATTAGATATTATTGATGGAAACAAATGCAAAGAACAGCAACATTATTTTTTTCTCAAAAAAAGGAAAACTTGGGAAGTATAGGGTTAATGAGGCATCAATTACTTCACAAACTTTTTCTGCCAGTTGCTCCCTGCATTCTCTTAAAATCCATCCTGATACCCCATCAGGTCCCACAGCTTTTCTCACTTCTAAACTCCCCATCATATTCTTGATCTCCTCCACAGTTACTTGAAACTCCTTCATAATCCCTTTCTGTTCCATTACCAGTGGTTTGTCAAAAGCAGTCTCCTTTGTGAATACCTTCCGAAAGCATCCATTCATAGCCTCTGCCATTTCCTGGGATCCTCACTGCATACTCCATTTACTTCTAAACTTTCAATACTTTCTCTATTTTTGATGTTGTTGTTCACATGTCTGTAAAAAGCCTTGGTTGGTCTTTACATTTATCAATTATATCCTTTTCTTGTTTCTTTCTTTCTTCTCTTCTAATCAACACATATTCATTTCTTGCTCTTTTGTAACTTTCCCACTGCTTAATCCGTCTTTTCCTTCTCCACCTCTTCCATGCATCCTCTTTTCTTGTTCTAGCCTTTTCACATCTATCGTTAAACCAGTCCTGCTTTCCAACTTCTCTATGTTGTCTTATTGGTACAAATTTTTCTCACCTTCTTTGTATATTTTTATAAATTCCTTCCACTTTTCATTTGCTCCTTAGCACTCTTGAATTTCATCCAATTTGTCTCTTGAAAGAATTTCTTTAGGTTTCCAAAATCTGTCTTGGCATAATTCCATCTTCCCACTTTATATTCTTCATTTCTTCTAGATTTCTCTTCATCTATTACCTTGAACTCCAAAACTGCATGATCACTCTTTGCTAAAGGGCACTCCACCCTCATCTCCTCAATGACCATTGGCTCTGTACTAAAGACCAAGTCCAGTCTTGACGATGCTCCTCTCCTCCAAACCTAGTATCTTCTTTGACCCACTGAGTTAACACATTTTCCATTGCCAGTGTCAATAGTGTATTTCCCATGTTGTCTCTGATCCTTCCATTGACCAGTCCTCCCAACACACCTCTTTACAATTAAAATCTCCCATCATTATAGTTCGTTCACAGCCACCCAACATTTCTTCCAGACATGTTCCTGTATCACTTATCATTTCTTCATATTCCTGTACTGACCATGCATTTGTCTTAGGTGGTACGTACACCACTATGTAGTGCCTCTTTTTTCCTTCATTAGTTTCTGCTCTGATCTTTAGCACTTCTGCCTTTCCCATACCTTCTTTCACTTGATCCACCTTTATATCTTTTTTAACCAGCAACATCACTCCTCCTCCCATCTTACCTACTCTATTTCTTTTCCAAACATTATATTTCCCTTCTCCAACCATCATCAGGTCTTCTCCTCTCTCAGTTTTGTTTCAGTAAGACCCACAATATCTGGGTTCTTGTCCCTCAAGTAATCGTTGAGTTCTAAAATCCCGATATCACTCCATTTATGTTGGAATACATTACATTCCGCTCATACGTAAGTTTCTTTAGTCCTTTCTTGCTGTACTTTTCTGGGTTATGAACCACTTCCTCATTCTCATATCCAAGATTCTCCAGAAAAACTCTTTCTTCTCCTCTTCTGTCCTCTCTTCATTTTTTTTCAAAGCCTCCTTTCTCAACTCATTTAACATTTCTCTTTCCTTTTCACCGAGATCTCTTCTCAACCAAATCTTCCTTGTTGTTTCCTGCTGGGCTAGCCTCCATGACTTCTCCACCAATTCATCTACATCCTTTTGTGACTTTGTGTGTGTGTGTGTGTGTGTGTGTGTGTGTGTGTGTGTGTGTGTGTGTATTTACCTAGTTGTAGTTTTACAGGGCCTGGGCTTTATGCTCATGTGGCCCCGTCTCCATATCTAGACTTATCCAATCTTACTTTAAAAGTATGCACACTCGTTGCAGACACTACTTCATTTAAACTGTTCCACGTCTCAATACATCTTTGCAGGAAACTATATTTTTTAACATCTCTCAGAAATCTTCCTTTTCTCAGCTTTTTACTATGCGATCTTGTGCTTCGGATGTCATATTCTTCTCTCAAGATCAGTTTCTCATTATCCACTTGGTCCATTCCGTTGATCAATTTATAAACTTGTATCAGGTCTCCTCTCTCCCTTCTTTATTCCAGGGTTGGTAGATCCATAGCCTTTAGTCTCTCCTCATATGTCATCCCTTCAAATTCTAGAATCATTTTTGTAGCCATTTTTTGTAGTCTTTCCAATTTCCTTATGTGTTTCTTTTTATGAGGGGTCCACACTACTCCTGCATATTCCAATCTGGGTCTAATTATAGTACTTATTAATTTCTTCATCATATCTTTGTCCATGTAGTGAAATGCTAATCCAATATTCCTTAGCAAATTATATGTTTCTCTAAAAATTCTATCAATATGGCTTACCGGTTGATTGTTTTCTTCCATCGTCACTCCTAAGTTCTTTTCCTTTTTAACTTTCTCCAGTTCTACTCCATCTCCCATCTTATAGATTCCCACAGGTCATCTTTCACTCTTTTCCATTTCAATGACATGATGGCTTTTGTTCACATTGAATTCCATTTCCCACTTTTTACTCCATTCCCAGATCTTATTTAGGTCTTCTTGCAGTATTTCACAATCCTCTTTTTCCTTTAGAACTCTGCACAGTTTCATATCATCTGCAAAAAGGTTTATGTAGCTGTTCACTCCTTCTGGCATGTCGTTAATATAAATAAGGAAAAGTATTGGTGCTAATACTGACCCCTGTGGCACTCCGCTTTCTACTGCTCTCCACTTGGATTTCATATTTTTAACTACCGTCCTTATTTCTCTCCCCCTCAAATAATTTTCTATCCATCTCAATGTGCTTCCCTTTAAGCCACCCTTCTCCTCTAACTTCCATAGTAATCTTGCATGTGGCACTTTGTCAAACGCCTTTTTTAAATCAAAATAAATACAGTCCTTACATTTTTTGACAATGTCCTTTTCAAAGTTCTTTTCCTCTTCCTTCCTCACCTTAACATATTCATTTCTCGCTGCCTTGAAGTTTTCCTTATTTGCTGGATTTCTATTTCTCCTCCACCTTTTCCATGCTCCATCTCTTTTCTCCTTTGCCATAGCACACCTTGCATTAAACCAATCTTTCTTTCCTTCTTCTTTAGGTCTATATTTCAGGACATATTCCCTGACTCCTGTTTTGTATATTTTCAAAACTAAGTTATACTTCTCTTGCATCGTCTCTGAGTTTTCCATCTCCTCCTAGTTTACGTTTTGAAAATAGTTCTTGAGATTCTCAATATCAGCCTTTTTGTAATTTAATCGGTCTCCTTTGTATGAATCGTCTCTATCTTCCTTTCCCTCTTCTATATCCATTGTCTAATATTACATGGTCACTCTTTCCCAATGGGCACTTATATCTTATATCATCATTCATTTGTATACCCGTTATAAAAACTAGGTCCAATCTCGCTGGCTCGTCGTTTCCTCTGAATCTTGTGCATTACTTTACTCTCTGGTCCATCATATTGTCTATCATTAGGTTCAGGAATCTTTCTCCTCAAGCTTCTTCCCCCATACCACTTTCATAATTTTCCCAGTCCACTTCTTTACAGTTGAAGTCTCCTACTAATATCACTTTTCTTCTTTCTTTAACGATTCTCGTTAGACTCCTTATTGTGTCATCTATCATGTTTTTATATTTTTGATTGGTCCATAAGTTCATTGTATCTCTTCCTTTCTTCCTCATTTCTATTTTCCTTTATATAGATATCCTTGCAGCTTTCTGGTTCTCTAAGTTTTGTTGTTCTATATAATATTTATTCTGTTGCTGCTTGTGATTTTAGTAGTATTTTAATTGGTCTCGTTTTTTCTTCTTGATATGGTCCCATTGTTTATTTTTTCTACTTCCTCTTCCAAGTTCTGCCTATCTTCGTCGTTTAGATTTTTTAGATGTCCTTGACTGATTTCATTTCTTCTTTTTCTCTTCTTGGTCTATATTTTATATTTTTTTCTTTTATTCCAAATACGACTACACTCTTCTTTTTTTCTGCAATTTCTCTAACTAGATTTTTTTTTGTTTTGAGGACTCCTATCATTTTGTATGTCATATTTTCTTCTTTTTCTTTTAGTTGTTCTTGATGGATGGATGGATTTTATATAAGGCGCCGCAACGGCTAAGGTCATTTGGCGCCGCCGACAAAAAGGTTTAAAAGAAAATTTATAAAATAACTAAAAGCAGTAAAAAACAATAGAATTAAAAATAGCTAAAACTATAAAAAAAAAACAATGAAACTATATAAAACATTAAAATACGTAAATAAAATTCTAAAGTTCACAAATAAGGGAGAAGGCCAGCTTCTCCCAAAAAACCGAATACATCATGGCCAAGGGCCAGACACGCTGGTCCAAGGACCTGAGATAGGTGATAGACACCGCTATCTCTACCGCGACAGTGGTAGAAGTAGCGGTGTCATAACTTGATCAAACAAAGGGCACTCTACCAACAGGTGCCGTACGATGAGCGGCACCAAGCAGTCATCACAATAAGGTTGAGGGTCCCTGGTCAGGAGGAACCTCTGCGTAAGGTACGTGTGACCTATACGCAGTCGCGCCAATAAAGTCTGTGCCCTACGATCCCGGACATGGGTGTATGTCCAGTGAGGGATAGAGGAAGTAGTGATCTTTCCCATTTTCGAGGTTGCAACCCCCGTTAGCCATCTCCTCTGCCAAATTGCTGCATCTGCCTCACGAATTAGAGGAAATACATCTCGAAACGGAACAGGGGCAGGAGATGGAGCGCAACTTGCTGCCTCTTTAGCGAGGCGGTGTGCGTGTTCATTCCCTGGAACACCAACGTGACCAGGGACCCAACAGAACCCAACACGATATCCTTGTTTGGTAAGAAGATATAGCCACTCCATGGCTGATAAAACCAAAGGATTAAGGGAGACAGTGCAAGAGAGACCAGTAAGAACAGTGCGACAGTCACTAAAAATTGTAAAAAAGACAAAACAGGAAGAGTAAAAATTATCTGTAAAGCTAAGACTATGGCTGAGAGCTCCGCAGTAAAAATGGACGCCACTGAAGGAAGACTGCCACACCGATAAAAAGAGGGGAAAACCACACTAAACCCAACGCCTGCATCGGATTTGGAGCCATCAGTAAAAACGGGGATATCATCAGAATGAATAAAAAAGTGTTCTAAAAACATTGTGTGGGACAGAGCTGGCAGAAAATCCTTCTTGCCATCCATGGCAGGAGGGCATAATGAAACAACTGGAAGCTGCCAATAACCAACTCATGGGAGCCGGAAAGAGTAGACAGGAGTGGGGTCGATAGATAAGTCCGCCATAAGATTTGCCACTCGAAGGCTAAAAGGGTTAGGTAGACTCGGTCGAGTGACATATGCCTGCGAACGTGAGTCCTGCAATTTTGACAGACAAGGGACAGAATCGGGAAGACGGTGGGTGCGAAACCAACACCGGAGCATCGAGGGCTGGCGCCGGAGGTCAAACGGCCAGAAACCAGCATCCACTAGAAGGCTATATATTGGAGATGTCCGAAATGCACCTGTAGCCAAGCGGACCGTAGCATGATGCACGGGGTCAAGCGTGCGTAGTCATGTATCCGTTGCGGATGAGTAAATCTCACAGCCGTATTCCAGCTTGGGAAGTATAAGTGTACAGTCAAGGTGTGACTTAAAACCCGAAGAAGGGATAATGCCTGCCGTCAAGACGCCTTAAGAGAACGGAAATGGGGAACCCAGGTGAGACAGTTGTCAAATAAAAGGCCAAGATATCGAGACGCCTCCACGCATGAGAGGCGTCTATTGGCTAAATATAAATCGGGATCTGGATGGACGCCACGCTTACGACAAAAATGCATGGACACAGTCTTTGAGGTGGAGAAACATAAACCATTTATGTTGGCCCAACTGGACACCCTATTGATTGCCAGTTGGAGCTTTCGCTCAATCAGTGACATGCTAGCAGCACCAAAAGAAATACATAAATCATCAACATATAAGGAGCTATGAACGCCATCTGGTAGAGTATCTATGACACCATTTATGGCGACTGCAAATAGAGTAACACTAAGAATACTTCCCTGTGGGACACCATCATCTAAAGCACTAGCCTCGGAGAGAACACTTCCAACACGAACCCGTAAAAGACGTCTGGATAAAAAACTACTGGATAAAAATCGGAAGGTGGCCACGAAGACCAAAATTAAACAAGGAACATAAAATCCCATGACACCAAACTGTGTCATAGGCCTTCTCCAGGTCAAAAAATACAGTAACCTGGTGGTGGTGCTTAGCAAAGGCTTCACAAATAGAGGACTCCAAGGATAAAAGAGCATCAGTAGTAGACCTCATCTTTCGGAAGCTATACTGTACCGATGACAAGTACTTCCCCCTCTCCAAGTACCACATGAGTCTTACATTTACCATCTTTTCTAACACTTTACAAATACAAGATGTCAAAGATATAGGATGGTAGTTCGTAGCCTGGAGATGATCTTTCCCAAGCTTCGGAAACGGGAGAACCACTGCCACAGCCCAAGAAGATGGAAAGTCACCGGTATGCCAAATCATATTATAAAGATTTAATAAAAAGTTAAAAGCACTGTCAGACATGTGACGCAAAAAGGTATAAGGAATGTCGTCAGGACCAGGAGAAGAGTCATGACACTGGGACAAGGCAGTCCGCAACTCGGAGGCAGAGAAGGAGACATTATAGGACTCCTCTCCAGTGGAAGAAAAATTTATGCCAAGAGATTCCATTCTCTGGCGGTAACGTGCGCCTGGGGCTGCAGGATCCTTCCGGGAAACACTGGCAAAGTGCTCCGCGAAGAGGTCGGCAACATTCTTAGGATCTGCCACCGTTCACCCAGCAGACAACAAAACTGGTTGGGGAGGAGCAGAATACTTCCCAGCAATTCGGCGGACTTTGTTAAAGACATCCATAAGAGGGAACGGAAGATACATAAGATTTCCAAGAGGCTTTTTGTGCCTCTTTCAAAACGCGGCGGGCCCGAGCTTGGCAGCATCGAAAAGCTTCCAGGCACTGCGAGGCCCCACGATGTCGCCAGAGACGAGAGAAAGCTGCCCGTTTCTCTCTCACAGCGTTTGTGCATGCTGCATTCCACCAAGGAATGGGACGCTTAGTAAAGCGACCGGATGTCCTAGGGATTGTCTGAAGCGTTGCGGAATGTTAAAAACCAGTAAAATAATCAACAGCCTCAGCACAAGTAGAAAAGTCAGCCAGCGGACGGATAAAAGAGCTATGATCTGTGAATCAAGGCCAATCTGCTTTGTCTAAAACCCAGTGTGGGGGCCGGGACTGTGGCTCAGAGTTCACAGATTCTAATAAAATCGGAAAGTGGTCACTACCGTGTAAATCTGGTAGAACCCGTCAATTAAAATCAAGGAAATAAATAGATGTACACAGAGAAAGATCTATAGCTGTAAAAGTCCCAGTAGGACTGTGGAAATGTGTAACGTCCCCAGAATTTAAAACCTCCAATCCCTCATCCTCAATAAAAGAACCTATTAAAACTCCACGAGGATTACTAGCACCTTCATCCCACAATGGATGACGGCCGTTAAAATCTCACAACAAGAGGAAAGGCGGAGTCAACTGACGCACCAGGCTGTCAAGCTCACCCCTGGAGACAGGAACCCGAGGAGGGAGATATAAAGTGCAAATAGTGTAGGATCGTCCCATAAAAACCTTAACAGCAACCACCTGAAGGGGAGAGTTGAGTTGCAAGGGGACAACAGGTATGTCTTGACGGACTAGGATAGCTGTGCCACCGTGGTGACCCTGGTCAGGGAAAGGAGTGCTAAAAAAGGCACGATAGCCAGGACTAGAATAAGTACTATCACCTAGCATAGTCTCTTGTAAAGCTACACAGGCTGGAGAGGAAAGGTGGAGTCAGCTGACGCACCAGGCCGTCAAGCTCACCCCTGGAGACAGGAAGCCGAGGAGGGAGATATAAACTGCAAATGGTGTAGAATCGTTCCATAAAGACCTTAACAGCAACCACCTGAAGGGGAGAGTTAAGTTGTAACAGGATAACAGGTATATCCTGACGAACTAGAATAGCTGTGCCACCATGGTGGCCCTGGTCAGGGAAAGGAGTGCTAAAAAAAGGCACGATAGCCAGGAGGACTAGAATAAGTACTATCACCTAGCATAGTCTCTTGTAAAGCTACACAGGCTGGAGAGAACTCAGACAATAAAACTTGGAGTTCCCCTCACGAGGCACGAAGGCCTCTACAGTTCCACTGTAGAAGCTTGAAGATGACTATTTAGGTGCAGTGGACAGGCGAGCCTTTTGAATGGGCTGCCCGTGACTCACCTTACTAGAAATAATCAACCGACGAGAAGATACCGGGAGTTGAGATGTACGGGGTCGTTGGACCGCAGCCTTTCGGCCTACCAGTGAGTGATGCGAACCATCATCACTCCTATCAGTCATTGGAAGACGAGGATCAGGCTGGACTGCACTTTTTGATACAGCGGGTCCACGAGGGATGGCTGTGACAATATCATCGGACGTCTCCATGCTAAGACCGTCCTCATCACAAGAAGCCCAATCTGAGACGGAGGGCGCCACAGAAGGCTGGACAGAAACAACTGGCGCTACCACTGCAGAACGGTCCCTGGAGGACTCATGATCATGTACACCGGGAGAAACCTTAGATTGTTTAGGCTGAGCTAAATCTATCGACTCCACAGAGCCGCAGTGCCGTTTGGTCAGGCCCTTCAAAGGCTTAGGCGATACAGAGGCAAATGGACATCCACTAGATGGGCGACTTTGGTCATATCCAAATTATTCCCGTCATTTCTTACAGATGACTCAACTGAGTCGTCAGACAAAAGAGCAAACCTGTTAGCCAGATGAACAGGACCACCCGCCCCAACAGAGCGAGAGGTAGCAAAAGGAGTTGTCTTTGGACCGGCAGACTCAGCTGAAGAGCGTGCGGCCAAAGAAGCATAGGATGTCGCACCAGTACCGTCCTTCTGGTGGTAAAGGAGTTCACAGTGGGCGCTACCTAGGCTGATGAAATGAGTGTTAGCAAGCTGTAGAATGTCCTGCTCCAGGCCTAGAACGTACCTGGTGAGCATCCCGGCAATAAAAACAATAAGCTGCAGCATTGCAATGCTCCTCAGAATGTGAGTCTAGTGCTGAGCAATTACCTCATCGAGAAGCTTCTTTGCAGGAGCTTTTGCCATGGCCGTAGCCGTAGCACAAGAAACATTGAAGAGGACGGGAAATAAAACGCCTCACCCTAAGATTAATAGGTCCGATATTAACACGGTCAGGGAGGGTGGAGCCAAAAAGGTGAGAAGGACCATGTTGGAGGAGTTCCTCATCTTAGTCACCTTTTGGACTGAGCTAGGACACATTGCTAGCATTTCCTCCTCAGGAAATTCATAGAGATCCTGACTGTACACACAGCCTTTACTGTAATTAAAGGTTGGATGTGCCTTAATAGTCTCAAACATGCTGTCAGAAGGACATAGTAGATGTTGCAACATCCTTGCCTGCGTGATATCTTTCGCTCGCAATAGCACCCCCTTACCATATTTCTTGAGGTTTCCCTCAGAAATCGTGCCGATCTCTTTGGACAAGTACCGAGAGGCATGGATGAAATTCCTGCGCCCATTTCTGTAGTACGCCACAAACCAACGTGGAGGCGGGATGTGGCAAACTTCTGGAACTTAATTCTCTAAGTAGCTTTCAAAAACATTTGGGATGTAATCCAAGTCACTGTCTAAAATATTACGTGACTGGAGAAATTCAGTTTTAAAGCCAGAGCCGGCAAGGGGCAGAGATGCTACATGTTCATAAGCCAAATGGGCTTCATCACATGACATAAACGTCACATAGCAGCGGTTAGAAGGAAAGTCCTTATCATAAACTAGTCAAATGCAAACAACCATGCCATATACCTTGAGAAGTGAGTGCAAGGTATGATAGGAAAATGATGGATTAACATTTACCATCACAAGGGAGTCATATGCAGCAGAAATGCATCCCTCAGAAGAACTTCCAGAACAGGAGACTGCTGTGGGAGACCCTTGTGGAGGGGAATCCTCCTCCTTACTCAGACCTAAAGATGACGTCTCGTGGCCAGGTCAGCCACCTCACGAGAACCTAACAGTTTTTTTGTGTTTATCATATATATAAAGTTACACAAAAAATTAGCTCCAGGGGCAAGGGAAACCACATACTGGGACTACAATGGGAGCGAGCGCTGGCTGCCATGGACAGGGTACCTCGTCCCCATGCGGACCAGTCGTTTTAAAAAAAGGTCCCAGCTCTGTCTATGACAGAGCTGAGACCCCCCTCCCAAAGCATCCCAGCCTGGACACCCAACCATCCAGCACAGGACGGCCTCTATTGGGCAATCCCTCCAGTGGGTGGCTCCGCTGGTCCACTGGCAGCCTACGTAAGAACCATTTAGTCTGGCCCCTCACTGGCGATCTTACTAGCATGGGTAGCCCTCTCCCCCTCGAAAGGGCAGAGCAGGGGCCTAAGCCCCCTCTAGCATAGCTCACCAGGTCACAGGGGCACGCAAGCCCCCCCACCACGACAAGGCGGTTCCCATCTGAGGGCGTTAGTTGTTCTTGAATCACCTCCTGAAAATCAGCCTTATTTTTCTTATCTTGGACTCTTCATGCTTGTACTTTTTTTTTTTAATCGGGTTCTGTACTCTTTCCTCTTCTTTATTTACTAGATCTTTCAGCTTCTCTTTTTCTTTCTCGGCTTTACCGAGTCCTTCTTCCATCTGCTTCTTGTAGTTAGCTACTTCCTTTTTCAGTTCTTCGTTTTCCGCTCTTAGCCTAGCTTCGTTTTCTTCCACTTTTTTTATCCTTCCTCTCAGTTTTATAAACTCTTTTTCTTGTTCTTCATTCTCTTTCATTTCCATACTCTCCTTTATCAATTTATCTAGTTTACATTCAATAGACAACACTCTCTTAAGTTGTGAAGTATTCGCCGTATCGAAACCTTGAAATGCGCTCTCTCCCTCACCAACATAGTCATCATCAGCTTTCATTCTTTCCCTAGTCTCATTTCTGCATTTTGATGGAATCTCTTTTTTACTCATGATTCTTTAACAGTTGATTTCATGAAAAATGAGTCCACACTACTTGCCCCGGCCACTGTAAATACTGTACAAGAGGTACATAGTGAAGATCAGCTGACTGTTGGAACGGCGCCAGTGCGTCCTTTCTCGACCACGTCTGGTGTGTGTTCACTGTTTGATCTGCTGCAGTCTCTGACGAGACAGCTAGACGTTGCCCTATGGAGCGAGCTCAGAGCTCATTATTTCCAATCTTTGGATAGGTCTGAGACCAGGCACACACCACACACCGGGACAACAAAGTCACAACTCCTCGATTTACATCCCGTACCTACTCACTGCTAGGTGAACAGGGGCTACACGTGAAAGGAGACACACCCAAATATCTCCACCCGGCTGGAGAATCGAACCCAGGTCCTTTGGCTTGTGAAGCCAGCGCTCTAACCACTGAGCTACCGAGCGTGTGTGTATTTATCTAGTTGTAGTTTTACAGAGCCTGGGCTTTATGCTTGTGTGGCCTCGTCTCCATATCTACACTTATCCAATTTTTCTTTAAAACTATGTACACTCTTTGCTGACAACACTTCCTCACTCAAACTGTTCCAAGTCTCAACACATCTTTGCGGGAAACTAAATTTTTTAACATCTCTCAGACATCTTCCCTTCCTCAGTTTCTTACTATGCGATCTTGTACTTCTAATGTCATATTCTTCTCTCAGGATTAGTTTCTCATTATCCACTTGATCCATTCCATTAATCAATTTATAAACTTGTATCAGATCCTTTCTCTCTCTTCTCTGTTCCAGGGTTGGTAGATCCATAGCTTTTAGTCTCTCCTCATATGTCATCCATTCAAATTCTGGAACCATTCTTGTAGCCATTTTTTGTAGTCTCTCCAATTTCCTTATGTGTTTCTTTTTATGGGAGGTCCACACAACTCCTGCATATTACAATCTAGGTCTTATTTTAGTACTTATCAATTTCTTCATCATTTCTTTGTCCATATAGTGAAATGCTAATCCAATATTTCTTAGCAAATTATACGTCTCTGAAAATTCAATCAATATGGCTTTCTGGTTGATTGTTTTCTTCCATTGTCACTCCCAAATCCTTTTCCTTTTTTTCTTTTTCTAGTTCTACTCCATCTCCCATCTTATAGATTCCCACTGGTCGTCTTTCACTTTTTCCCATTTCCATGACATGGCTTTTGTCCACATTGAATTCCATCTCCCATTTTTTACTCCATTTCCAAATCTTGTTTAAGTATTCCTGTAGTATTTCACAATCCTCTTTTTGTTTAATAACTCTGCTCAGTTTTGCATCGTCCGCAAACAGATTTATGTAGCTGTTCACTCCCTCTGGCATGTTGTTTATATACACGAGAAAAAGTATTGGCACCAATACTGACCCCTGTTACGCTCCGCTGTCTACTGCTCTCCACTTGGACTTCATAATTTTAACTATCATCCTTTTTTCTCTCCCCCTCAAGTAATTTTTCATCCATCTCAATGTGCTTCCATTTAAGCCACCCTTCTCCTCCATTTAAGCCACCCTTCTCCTCTAACTTCCATAGCAATCTTTCATGTGGCACTTTATCAAACGCCTTTTTTTAAATATAAATAAATACAGTCAATCCCTCCTTCCCTCTCTTGTACTTTATCAACTATTCTAGAGTAGAAACGCAATAAATTTGTTACACATGACAGACCTTTTCTAAAACCAAATGGCTATTTGATTAAAATTTGTTGTCTTCAAGAAACTCAATCCATTGCTTCTTTATTACTTTTTCACACATCTTGCATATTACACTAGTTAGTGATACCGGTCTGTAATTTAAAGGTTCTTCCTTCCTTCTGCTCTTATATATGGAAACCACCTCAGCTCTTTTCCACTCCACTGGCACTGTTCCATTTTCTATTGAGCAATTTATAATGTTGTATATAGGACTTGCTAGTTCTTCCCTACATTCTTTCAGTATTCTGCCTGAGACTTCATCCGGTCCCATTGCCTTCTCCTCATCTAATTCCATCATCAACTCTTTTATTTAAAGCTTGGTTACTTTAATCTCTTTCATATGGACACTCTCTCTATTACCTTGTGGTCTTTCAAATTTGGATTCCTTAGTAAAGACCTCATAAAATTTACTATTTAACAGTTCTGCCATACTTTTTGGGTCTTCCACCATTCCGTTCTCTCCTTTTAACCTTTCTATTGTTTCTTTTTGTCTTATTTTTCCATTTATGAATCTCTAGAAAAATTTTGGTTGTTCCTTACATTTTTCGACAATGTCCTTTTCATAGTTCCTTTCTTCTTCCTTTCTCACCTTAGCATATTCATTTCTTGCTGCTTTGAAGTTTTCCTTATTTTCTGGATTTCTGTTTCTTCTCCACCTTTTCCATGCTCCATCTCATTTCTCCTTTGCCCTAGCACACCTTGCATTAAACCAATCTTTCTTTCCTTCTTCTTTAGGTCTATATTTTGGGACATATTTCCTGACTACTGTTTTGTATATTTCCAAAAATAAGTTATATTTCTCTTGAACCGTTAATGAGTTTTCCATCTCCTCCCAGTTTACGTTTTTAAAATAGTTCTTGAGATTCTCAACATCAGCCTTTCTGTAATTTAATCGGTCTCCTTTGTATGATTCATCTCTATCTTCCTTTCCTTCTTTTATATCCATTTCTAATATTATATGGTCACTCTTTCCCAATGGGCACTTATATCTTATATCATCGTTTATTTGTATATCCCTCGTAAAAGCTAGGTCCAATCTCGCCGGCTCATCGTTTCCTCTGAATCTTGTGTTTTCCTTTACTCTTTGGACCATCAAATTATCTATCATTAGGTTCAGGAATCTATCTCCCCAGGCATCTTCCCCCATACCACTTTCATAATTTTCCCAGTCCACTTCCTTACAATTGAAATCTCCTACCAATATCACTTTTCTCCTTTCTTTAATGATTCTTGTAAGACTCTTTATTGTGTCATTTATCATGTCTTTATATTCTTGATTGGTCCATGAATTTGTTTTTGGTGGCACATATGTTCCAATGATTTTTAACTCTTTTTTATTAATATGTATCTTAATATACAGTATTTCTGATTTTCCCTCCCCAAACTCCACTTGATTTACCACTATCTCCTTCCTTAACATCATCATGACTCCTCCTCCTCCTTTACCCACTCTGTCTCTCCTCCATATATTATACCTTTTATCTATGTCTATTTTTATTGCTTCATTTAACTTTGTTTCCACCAGGCATACAATATCTGGTTCTTCTTTCTTCATGTAATCTCTTAATTCTAATTTACTAGATAAAATCCCATCTATGTTTGTATACATCATTTTTAATCTCTTGTTCTTATCCTTTTTAGTTAAACTTGCTCCATTTTTTTCTCTTCCTTCTCTTTTATATACCATTTCCTTATCCTGTCTTCTATAATTCTCCCAAAAAATGCATTCTTCTCCTCCTCTGACCTTTCATTATTTTTTTCTCTTGCTTCTGCCACCAATTTGTTGTGTCTCTTCCTTTCCTCCTCGTTTCTATTTTTCTTTATATATATATATATATATATATATATATATATATATATATATATATATATATATATATATATATATATATATATATATATCTTTGCAACCTTCTGTTTCTCTGAGTTTTGTTTTTCTATATAGTACTTCTTCTGCTGCTGCTTGTGATTATAGTAATATCTTAATTGGTCTCACTGTTCCTTCTTGATATGGTCCCATTCTATGGATTTCTTCTACTTCCTCTTTTAAGTTCTGTCTAAGTGTGTGTGTATTTACCTATTTGTATTTACCTATTTGTGTATTACAGGGCCCAAGCTAAGCTCTCTGTGTCCTGTCTCCTTGTCCACTCCTGTCATAGCTCTCTTTCATCTGATTGACACACACTGCATCAACGACATCACTGCTCAGTTTATTCCACTTATCAATACTACGATGTGGGAAACTGTATTTTCTCACGTCATTTAGACAGATGTCTTTTATTATTTATTTTCCATGTCCCCGGAGATGATTACTTATGGTCACCTTTATCAACACTCTGTCCAATATGTCAATCTTGTTCACCAATTTATACATAGTTATCATGTCTCCTCTTGTTCTTATTTTCTAATGTGGTCAGCCCCAGTTTCCTCAGTCTTTCCTCATAGTCTAACTCCCTGAGTCCTGGTACCATCCTTGTTGCCAGCCTCTGTACCCTTTCCACCTTCTTCACATTTTTCTTCATATGCAGTGACCAGACACATGCTGCATATTCTAACTGGGGTCTTATTAAGGTACATAATATCTTCTTCATCATTCCTTCATCTAGGTAGTGGAATGCAAGGCCAATATTTTGAATCATGTTATGTTTTCAAAATTATCATGTTAATGTGTTTCTCCGGTGACAAAGTGTTTTGCACGGTTACTCCTAAGTCTTTCTCCTCATTGGTCTCTTTAATTTTCTCATCACCCAGCCTGTAATCTCTGTTTGGTCTGTATCTACTTCTTCCCATTTTCATAACATGGCTCTTGTCTATATTAAATTCCATCTGCCACTCTTTACTCCACTCATATATTTTATCAAGATCTTCCTGTAACTTGTTACAATCTTCCACATTCTTTACTCTCCACATAATTTTAGTATCGTCCACAAACATTTTCATGTAACTGTCAATTCCTACTGGCATATCATTAACATAAATAAAAAACATGATGGGACCAAGCACTGACCCTTGTGGAACTCCACTGGTTACCTTCTTCCACTCGGACTTCCTTCCTCTCACCACTGTTCTCATTTCTCTTCCCACTAAGTAATTTTCCATCCATTTTGCTAGTTTATCATTTACTCCTCCAATCTTCTTTAGTTTCCACATCAGTCCATTGTGTGGTACTTTATCAAAGGCCTTTCTCAAGTCCAGGTAGATAGCATCCACCCATCCCTCTCTATGTTGTAGTATGTCAGTCACTCTTGAATAAAAACATAATAACTTGGATGCGCACGATCTTCCGTTTCTGATACCAAACTGTCTTTCACTCAGAATGTTTTCACTTTCTAGATACTCACTCCACTTAGCTTTAATTACTTCTTCACATACCTTGCACAATATACTAGTCAACGATACTGGTCTATAATTTAGCGGTTCCATTCTACTACAATTCTTATATATAGGCACAATGTCAGCTCTTTTCCACTGTTTCGGGACTATTCCTGTTCGTATGGAGGTTTCCACAATATCAAATATGGGGTTCAACAATTAATCCTTACATTCTTTTAGCAACCTCCCAGATATGCCATCAGGCCCCATTGATTTATTAATATCCAAATTACTTATAATTTTCCTTACATCTTCCTTAGTAACCATGATGTCCTGCATTTGCTTTATTTCCGTAGGCCTTTCTCCTATAAAATGCTCCTCCTTTGTAAACACTTTGCAAAAGTAGTCGTTAAAAATTTCAGCTATATCTCTAGCATCCTCATATACTTCTTCCCCATTTTTTACCTTTTCTATTGCTTCCCTTATATTTAGTTTTCTATTTATGTATTTGTAAAACATTTTAGGGTCACTATCACAGTTTTCCACTACCCTCTGTTCATATTCCTTTTGTGCTGTTCTCCTTACTACAACATATCTATTCCTTGCTGTTTTGTAAACTTCTCTTGATAATACATCACTGTTTTTCTTAAGTTTCTTCCATGCCTTTTTTTTGTTCTTTTTTGCTTCTTCACAATTTCTATTAAACCACTGTTTATTATTTAAATTCCTCTTTCTATGATATGGCACAAACTTTTTCACAACAGAGTTAAATAAATCCATAAATTTATCGTATTTCAATTGCATATCCCCTTCCTGGTATACCACGGACCAGTCAATTTCATTAAAGAACTCCCTTATATGGTTATAATTTGCCCTAATAAAATTAAATTTTTCCTCCCTGCGTTCCACAATCTTATTCATGCTTAATTCCGTATCCAGCTCAAAGCTTAGGACATCATGATCGCTTTTCCCCAAGGGACATTCATGTTCAATTTCCTCTTTTAGAGATGCCCTGGTAAATACCAAATCCAACCTTGCTGCAACATCTTGTCCCCTGCACCTTGTTGGTGATCTCACCCACTGTGTTATCAAGTTATTTGTTGCTACATTTAACAATTCCTCTGCCCACTCACCACCGTTCACCACTTCGTAGTCCTCCCACACTATTTCTTTACAATTAAAGTCCCCGCCTATCATCACTCTATCCTTTCTGATAAGTTCTTGCTTCATTCTGTCTAGAGTATTTCTCATCACCATTTGATACTGTTCATATTCCCAAGCACTGGTTCTGGGTGGTATGTATACTGTTATAATATTAATGTCCCTCCTACCATCTGTTATAAACATACTTACTTAATACTTATCACTTCCTCATTTCTCTTACTATAGTTCACCTCCTTCACTATCAGATCTTCCTTAGTAAGAACCATTATACCACCACCTCCTTTATTTTTTCTATCATTTCTCCATACTTTGTAGTGTTTTACAACAAACCAATCTAGCTTTATTTCGGGCCTTAGCTTTGTTTCCACCACACACATTATGTCCGGTTCATTATTTCTTAGGTAATCCATATGTTCTAGCCTCTTAGACAGGAATCCATCTATATTCATGTAAGTCACTTGTATTCCATTCCTAGTCTCTTTCTTCCATGTAATGACTATTCCGTCTTTTATCCACCACTTCTTTAGCCTTCCATTTCTCATCCTCCAAAAAAACTTGGTCTTTTCTTCCTCTGTTCTTTCATCATTCCTCTCTCTCACTTCAGTTACAAGCTCTTTCATTTTCATTTGTTCATCCTGTGACATATTTCTTATGTAAATTGTTTTGGTTTCCTAAGAGTCCTTAAGTTTCCAAGCCCTCCTCAGCAAGGCCTCAGCTGCCACCTGAGACTTTAATTTAAATTTTAATGGTCTATTCTTGCCTTCCTCAAAAGCTCCTAATCTCTGTGTGTGTGTGTGTGTGTGTTTGTATTTACCTAGTTGTATTTACCTAGTTGTAGTTTTACAGGGCCTGGGCTTTATGCTCGTGTGGTCCCGTCTCCATATCTACACTTATCCAATTTTTCTTTAAAACTATGTACACTCTTTGCTGACACCACTTCCTCACTCAAACTGTTCCAAGTCTCAACACATCTTTGCGGGAAACTAAATTTTTTAACATCTCTCAGACATAGTCCCTTCCTTAGTTTCTTACTATGTGATCTTGTGCTTCTAAATTCATATTCTTCTCTCAGGATCAGTTTCTCATTATCCACTTCATCCATTCCGTTAATCAATTTATAAACTTGTATCAGATCCCCTCTCTCTCTTCTCTGCTCAAAGGTTGGTAGATCCATTGCCTTTAGTCTCTCCTCATATGCCATCCCTTTAAATTCTGGAACCATTCTTGTAGCCATTTTGTAGTCTCTCTAATTTTCTTATGTGTTTCTTTTTATGGGGAGTCCACACAACTCCTGCATATTCCAATCTAAATCTTATTTTAGTACTTATCAATTTCTTCATCATTTCCTTGTCCATATAGTGAAATGTTACTCCAATATTCCTTAGCAAATTATACGTCTCTCTGAAAATTCTATCAATATGGCTTACCGGTTGATTATTTTCTTCCATTGTCACTCCCAAGTCCTTTTCATTTTTTTACTTTTTCTAGTTCTACTCCATCTCCCATCTTATAGATTCCCACTGGTCGTCTTTCACTTTTTCCCATTTCCATGACATGGCTTTTGTCCACATTCAATTCCATCTCCCATTTTTTGGTCCATTTCCAGATCTTGTTTAAGTCTTCCTGTAGTATTTCACAATCCTCTCTTTGTTTAATGACTGCACAGTTTTCGCAAACAGATTTATGTAGCTGTTCACTCCCTCTGGCATGTCATTTATATATACAAGAAAATGTATTGGCGCCAATACTGACCCATGTGGCACTCCGCTGTCTACTGTTATCCACTTGGACTTCATATCTTTAACTATCATCCTTATTTCTCTCCCCCTTAAGTAATTCTTCATCCATCTCAATGTGCTTCCTTTTAAGCCACCCTTTTCCTCTAACTTCCATAGTAATCTTTCATGTGGCACTTTATCAAACGCCTATTTTAGATCTAAATAAATACAGTCAACCCATCCCTCTCTCTCTTGTACTTTATCAACTATTCCAGAGTAGAAACTCAATAAATTTGTCACACATGACAGACCTTTTCTAAAACCAAATTGGCTATTTGATAATATTTTGTTGTCTTCAAGAAACTCAATCCATTGCTTCTTTATTACTTTTTCACACATCTTCCATATTACACTAGTTAGTGATACCGGTCTGTAATTTAAAGGTTCTTCCTTCCTTCCGCTCTTATATATGGGAACCACCTCAGCTCTTTTCCACTCCACTGGCACTGTTCCATTTTCTATTGAGCATTTTATGATGTTGTATATTGGACTTACTAGTTCTTCCCTACATTCTTTCAGTATTCTGCCTGAGACTTCATTCGGTCCCATTGCCTTTTCCTCATCTAGTTCCGTCATCAACTTTTTTATTTCAAGCTTGGTTACTTTAATCTCTTTCATATAGACAGTCTCTCTATTACCCTGTGGTCTTTCAAATTTGGATTCCTTAGTAAAGACCTTATGAAATTTACTATTTAACAGTTCTGCCATACATTCTGGGTCTTCCACCATTCCGTTTTCTCCTTTTAACCTTTCTATTGTTTCTTTTTGTCTTATTTTTCTATTTATGAATCTGTAGAACAAGTTTGGTTGTTCCTTACATTTTTCGACAATATCCTTTTCATAGCTCCTTTCTTCTTCCTTTCTCACCTTAGCATATTCATTTCTTGCTGTTTTGAAGTTTTCCTTATTTTCTTGATTTCTGTTTCTTCTCCACCTTTTCCATGCTCCATCTCGTTTCTCCTTTGCCCTAGCACATCTTGCATTAAACCAATCTTTCTTTCCTTCTTCTTTAGGTCTATATTTCGGGACATATTCCGTGACCCCAGTTCTGTATATTTCCAAAAATAAGTTATATTTCTCTTGAACCGTTAATGAGTTTTCCATCTCCTCCCAGTTTACGTTTTTAAAATAGTTCTTGAGATTCTCAACATCAGCCTTTCTGTAATTTAATCGGTCTCCTTTTGTATGATTCATCTCTATCTTCCTTTCCTTCTATATCCATTTCTAATATTACATGGTCACTCTTTCCCAATGGGCACTTGTATCTTATATCATCGTTAATTGGTATATCCCTTGTAAAAACTAGGTCTAATCTTGCCGGCTCATTGTTTCCTCTGAATCTTGTGTTTTCCTTTACTCTTTGGACCATCAAATTATCTATCATTAGGTTCAGGAATCTATCTCCCCAGGCATCTTCCCTCATACCACTTTCATAATTTTCCCAGTCTACCTCCTTACAGTTGAAATCTACCAATATCACTTTTCTCCTTTCCTTAATGATTCTTGTAAGACTCCTTATTGTGTCATCTATCATGTCTCTATATTCTTGGTTAGTCCATGAGTTTGTTTTTGGTGGCACATATGTTCCAATGATTGTTAACTCCTTTTTGTTAATATGTATCTTAACATACAGTATTTCTGATTTTCCTTCCCAAAACTCCACTTGATTTACCACTATCTCCTTCCTTAACATCATCATGACTCCTCCTCCTCCTTTACCACTCTGTCTCTCCTCCATATATTATACCTTTTATCTATGTCTATTTTTATTGCCTCATTTAACTTTGTTTCCACCAGGCATACAATATCTGGTTCTTCTTTCTTTATGTAATCTCTTAATTCTAATTTACTAGATAAAATCCCATCTATGTTTGTATACATCATTTTTAATATCTTGTTCTTATCATTTTAGTTAAACTTGCTCCATTTTTTCTCTTCTTTCTCTTTTATATACCATTTCCTTATCCTGTCTCCTATAATTCTCCAAAAATGCCTTCTTCTCCTCCTCTGACCTTTCATTATTTTTTCTCTTGCTTCTGCCACCAGTTCATTGTGTCTCTTCCTTTCCTCCTCGTTTCTATTTTATATATATATATATATATATATATATATATATATATATATATATATATATATATATATATATATATATATATTTGCAACCTTCTGTTTCTCTGAGTTTTGTTTTTCTATATAGTACTTCTGCTGCTGCTTGTGATTTTAGTAATATCTTAATTGGTCTCACTGTTCCTTCTTGATATGTTCCCATTCTATGGATTTCTTCTACTTCCTCTTCTAAGTTCTGTCTATCCTCGTCATTCAGATGTTTTAGTAGGTCTTTACTGATTTAATTTTGTCTTTTTCCCTTCTTGGTCTATATTTAACATTTTTTCTTTCAGTCCAAAAATAATTACACTCTTCTTTTTTTCAAATTTCTCTTACTAAATTTTCTTTTTTCTTGAGGACTCCTATCATTTTGCTTGTCATATTTTCATCTCTTTTTTTTAACTGTTCTTGAAATACTTCTTGAAATGATTCCTTGTCTTTCTTATCTTGGATTCTCCATGCTTGTACTTCTTTTTTAATCATGTCTTGTACTCTTTCTTCTTCTTTGTTAACTAGATCTTTTAGCTTCTCTTTTTCTTTCTCGGCTTTACCGAGTCCTTCTTCCATCAATTTCTTGTAGTTCACTATTTGGACTTTTGATTCTTCATTTTCGGTTCTTAGCCTAGTTTAATTTTCTTCTACTCTTTTTATCCTTTCTTTCAATTTCTGGAGCTCTTTATCCTGTTCTTCATTCTCTTTCATTCCCATACTCTCCTTTATCAATTTATCTAATTTACGTTCGATAGTCAAGACTCTATCAAATAGTGAAGTTTGCGCTGTATCAAAGCCTTCAAATTCTTCTTCAAGCCTTCATTCTTTTTCGAGCCTTCATTCTTCTTCGAGCCTTCATTCTTCTTCGAGCCTTCATTCTTCTTCGAGCCTTCACAGTGACAAGGTGGTCTGCTATTAGCTCCTGTTTACCTCTACAATGGACCCTTCAACGCTCAAGACTATACTTAGTTCTCAACAAGAGGCTTTCAAGGGAAGTCTAGACATATACATGAAGGAAGTTAATGAGAAGATGAAGGCATATGAAGACACTTTCAGAGACTTAACAAGGAGCCTTGAGTACACACAAAAGGACCTTGAGGAGGTGAAACAACGAGTGATTTGTCTAGAAGGAATCAAGAAAGAACACGAGGGAACAATTACTGCTCTCAGTAAGGATGTGCAGGAAAAAGACCAGCTAATTCGAGACCTGGAATCACGTGCAAACTACCAAGAAGATTACAATCGGAGGAATAATCTTCAAATTGTTGGTTTAGAAGAAACACCTGGTGAAAACTGGGAACAAACAAGTGTTAAGGTGTCTACTTTCCTGGAACAGAAGCTCCAGTTGCCTAATCTAGAAATTGAACGCGCTCATCGATAGGGGTCCGGGATGAACAACGTCACCGCCCGATCATTGCTCGTTTTGTGAAATTTGCTGATCGGGAAGCTGTCAAAAGGAATACCACTAAACTTGTGCCCAGCCTCGCAAGCAAAAAGGAAGGAGCAGCTGCCCCGTCTCAAACACACGGGACGAAGGAAAATTGCTTACTTCAACTATACTCGACTAGTCATCAAAGAGAGGCGTGATACTGCTAACGAGGGACAACGAGCTATTGAAAGTCTATTGAAAGGTTTAAATTAGATTTGACAAATTATAAGTGGGAAGAAGATATAAACTTAAGGTCTGTTGATGAAGTTTTTGAGAAATATATAACATCATTTACTTCCTTGTATAATAAAAATTTTCAATTTAAGGAATATGTAGTTAAAGAAGACCACGTGGACAAGCTGTATATCACCTCTGCAATACGGCAATCTATCAAGCAATGTAATAAATTGCAAAAATTATCTGCGAAATGGCCGTTGACATACACGAGACAATTCAAAAGGTACAGAAACATGCTCACTACAGTAATTAGAAATGCTGAAAATAAGTACTACAGCGAAACATTGAAAACAAATACCAGTAACAACAGAAAAACATGGGAAGTAATTAACCCCTTCATTACCGACTCCGTGATCCTCTTGCCACCAACCCCTCCCCAGCACCGAGTTTTTCGAGTGCTCATAATTTCGCATAGGTAGTCTAATGTTCATTTCTATGCCCATATTTAGTCATCTAAGTATTATTTTTCATGTCTTTTGATAGATTTGGTCATGGGATGTATACTTTTTCAAATCGGAAGTTGTTATACATGATTTCCTATGACCTCGTCTGACATGAATAGCTGGAAGCAGTCCAAAGCACTAATGTTATCCGTGAGATATCAGGATGAACACCTGAAAAATCTTCTACTAGGGCAGGAACAGTGCCAGGACGATGATCAGAAAAGGATCAGCCATAAGTGTGAAGGTGTGAGGTGACTTTGGTCTCCTCATCGTCACCATCACTCTCATATAGGTCATCACTACTCGCCTCACTGTCATTTTCTGGTAAATATTCATCATCTGAATCACTTGTGAGGCCTTCTGATTGTGTCAGATTATCATCTGATCCTTGCAAATCATCGTCAAGAGGTATAACTCTCAGAATCACTGCTACACAAAGATGCCATAATCTGTCAAAGTCAAACACACGCCAGCATACCAACCCCTCCCCTGCACCGAGTTTTTGAGCGCTTCTCATAATTTCGCGTAGGTAGTCTAATGTTCATTTCTATGCCCATATTTAGTCATCTAAGTATTATTTTCATGTCTTTTGATAGATTTGGCTCATGGGATGTTTCAAAGTCAAACACACACACTGATTCTTCACATCACCACCGCCACCACCCAACGTCCTTGAAACACAAGGTGCCAATTAGTCAATTTGTCACTGTCGTAAATTACAACCATACAAACCGAGAAATATGGAGCCCTGGGTCATTACTAAGCAATGAAATCACACTACTTCATCTTCACCAGTTGACATGAAGTACTATGGTACCTCATCGGTAATGAAGGGGTTAATAATATTATGGGAAGGTGCAGGAGATCCAAACTCCCACCATATTTTACCTTTGACGGGGAATTAACCACCAACGACCAAAAGATAGCTGATGGTTTTAATGCGTATTTCAATGACGTTGCTGAACAACTGGCGCAAAACTTACCGCCTGCAGCAAGATCATTTAGAGAATTTCTACCACAGCCTATTCATAACTCTATGTACTTATCCCCAACATCAGTAGAAGAAGTACATGGAATAATAAAGAAATTGAAATCTACCTCGCCGGTATGACGAAATTCACCCAAAAGTTGTTAAAGAATGCACAGATATTATAGTACCTTTTCTTGTACACATTATAAATAGATCATTCGAAGATGGTATTTTTCCAACCCATTTAAAAGTTTCTAAAATTATTCCAGTATTCAAGAAAGGCATAAATACGCTTCCTCATAACTATAGACCCATCTCAATGTTAACAACTTTTAGTAAAATATTTGAAAAGTAATGATCAAGCGTGTAAGTAATTATTTAACCGATCATGACATATTAACTAACAACCAATTTGGATTCAGACCTGGTTATTCAACAGATTTAGCCTTGCATAAATTGTGTCAGTCTATTTACAACACACTCGATAACAAGATGTACCAGATAACCATTTTTTGTGACTTAGCCAAAGCTTTTGACACTATCTCTCACACTATCTTACTGGAAAAATTCTTTGTATGGTATTAGAGATGCTGCTAACAATTGGTTTAGAAGTTATCTTTGTGGTTGAAAACAATATGTTTGCATAAATGATCATGTGTCAGCTCAAACAACGATCCGTCATGGAGTACCACAAGGATCAGTTCTAGGACCCTTACTCTTTTTTATCTATATAAATGATTTAGTAAGAAGTAGCACAAAATTAAACTTTCTCCTTTTGGACACACAAATATGTATGTTAGTCAAGACCTCAGGGAGCTAGAACTTATTGTTAACAGTGAACTTGTCAATGTATATAACTGGCTCAATAGTAATAAACTTCTATCATTAATAAGACACACTACATGTTCACATACAAAGACACGAACCCTAACTGCAAACATAACCATTAAGATTAACAACTTAGATATCCATAGAGTAACAGAAACAAAGTTTTTAGGAGTTGTTATTGATGATAAATTAAGATGGAAGGTGCACATTGATTTCATTAAACTTTAGCTTAATAGGGATAATGTATCATAAGAAATAAATTAAACTCTGCTAATATCAGTATATATGTCATTAGCGTATTCACATTTGTTTTATTGTCAGCAATTTGGGAGGGCATGTCACACATATGTACAAAATCTCTTTATAACTCAGAAAAATTATTAAAATTATGTATTTTGGTAGTAAGTATGAACACACCGATCAGTATTTTAGAAATAATTCCTCTGAAATTAGATGACATCATATCCTATAGCATTTCAATTTTTGTCTATAATGCCTTACATGACTGCCCAGTAACCATAGAATACTCTGGAAATAATCACAACACTCACTAGAACAGACATGAACTTAGACTGCCTCGATGCGGACTCCGCCCAGCAAAGTGTGCTTCCTGTCAAGCTGTGGAATCAATTGCCAGGTGACACAAGAAATGCCAATACCAAAAATACTTTTAAGGCAAGAATCAAAAGACAATTCATGACTAGATATTAATTTCCTTTGTTTAAATGTTTGCAATTATATGTATTTTTCTAATATTCATACTGTATAATTATATTTTGTAGGTATGTACCTGTATGCTCTGAGTGTGTTTGTTGTAGATAAATATACATTATTAATGTAAGTAGTAAATATTCTATGAATTATGTATGTAAGAATGAGGATATGTATCTTTGTTGTTAAATAGTGTACACATATAACTATGTGTTTGTGCTTGTTTGTGATTGAAAATTATCAATTAGTTAAAAGTATGACTGCGTTGTCTGTGATATTTGTTTAGTATCAAGGCCTGTATAAGAGATTCTCTCAACGGGCCCATTAGTTGTTAAGTATGTACAAATCAACCAATAAATTTATCAATTATCAATAATTTCTCCCTCACCAACATTGTCATCATCAGCTTTCATTCTTTCCCTTGTCACATACCTGCATTTAGATGGAATATCTTTCTCACTCATTATTATTTAACACTGTATTCATGAAAAAAAAAAATGAGTCCACACTTTTCGCCCAGGCCACTGCAAACCCAAACAAAGGAAGTGAAGATCAGCTGATTCTCTCTTTATTGCTTCCTCTCCTCTCTCGTCTCGTCTGTGTGTGTGTGTGTGTGTGTGTGTGTGTGTGTGTGTGTGTGTGTGTGTGTGTGTGTGTGTGTGTGTGTATTTACCTAGTTGTATTTACCTAGTTGTAGTTTTACAGGGCCTGGGCTTTATGCTCGTGTGGCCCCGTCTCCATATCTATACTTGTCCAATCTTACTTTAAAAGTGTGCACACTCGTTGCAGACACTACTTCTTCATCTAAACTGTTCCACGTCTCAATACATCTCTGCGGAAACTATATTTTTAATATCTCTCAGACATCTTCCCTTTCTCAGCTTTTTACTATGCGATCTTGTGCTTCGGATGTCATATTCTTCTCTCAAGATCAGTTTCTCATTATCCACTTGGTCCATTCCGTTGATCAATTTAGACTTGTATCAGGTCTCCTCTCTCCCTTCTTTGTTCCAAGGTTGGTAGATCCATAGCCTTTAGTCTCTCCTCATATGTCATCCCTTCAAGTTCTGGGACCATTCTTGTAGCCATTTTTTGTAGCCTCTCCAATTTCCTTATGTGTTTCTTTTTATGAGGGGTCCACACTACTCCTGCATATTCCAATCTAGGTCTTATTATAGTATTTATCAATTTCTTCATCATTTCTTTGTCCATGTAGTGAAATGCTACTCCAATATTCCTCAGCAAATTATATGTTTCTCTAAAAATTCTATCAATATGGCTTACTGGTTGTGTGTGTGTGTGTGTGTGTGTGTGTATTTACCTAATTGTATTTACCTAATTGTAACATACGGGAAAGGAGCTATGCTCGTACTGTCCCGTCTCCATATCTACTAATGTCCCGCTTTTTCTTAAAATCATGAATATTCCTTGTGTTGACCACTTCCACGTCTAAACTATTCCATGCTTCCACACTTCTATGAAGGAAGCTATATTTTTTCACATCTCTCCTATAAGTGGCCATTTTAGTTTTTCCCATGCCCTCTCGACACTCTTTCATTCCACATACACAGATCTTCCCTATCCATTTTTTCCATGCCAATCATCACTCTGTATATTGCTATCAGGTCTCCCTTTCTCTTCTGTTTTCCAGGGTTGGAAGTTGCATTCTGTTCAGTCTGTCTTCATAAGTCAAATCTCTTAAGTCAGGCACCATTTTGTTGCAGCCCTCTGTACTTTCTCTAGTTTCCTTATGTGTTTCTTTAAGTTCGAGCCCACTGTATTGTTGCATATTCAAGCCTCGGTCTTATCATTGCAGTAATTATTTTCTTCATCATTTCTTCATCTAAATATACGAACGCCACTCTTATGTTCCTCAATAAGTTCAATACTTCTCCAATTATTTTGTTTATATGTCTCTCTGGCGATAGGTCATTGGTAATTGTCACCCCAAGGTCTTTTCTTCATGACTGGTTTTATGTCTTCATTTCCTATCTTGTACATACTCCTGATTCTTCTTTCACTCTTGCCAAACTCTATTTTCTTGCATTTTGTCGTGTTGAACTCCATTTGCCATGTACAGCTCCATTTCCATATTCTGTCCAAGTCTTCCTGGAGTAGTTCGCAATCTTTGTCACATCTCACTTTTCTTAACAATTTTGCATCGTCTGCAAATAGGCTCACATAACTGGACACCCCATCCACCATGTCATTTATGTAGACCGCAAACATTACTGGTGCCAACACTGATCCCTGTGGGACTCCACTCTCCACCAAGCCCCATTCTGATGGTCTGTCCTTAATTATTGTTCTCATTTCTCTTCCTACCATTTTAGTAAACTGCCATGCACTCCTCCTACCATTTCAAGTTTCCAGATCAGTCTCTGGTGTGGTACCTTATCAAAGGCCTTTTTTAAATCCAGATATATTCCATCAGCCCAACCATCTCTTTCCTGTATTACATCTATCACCCTCGAATAGTAACATATCAGGTTTGTCGTGCATGAACGCCCTTTTCTAAAACCAAATTGACACTCACAAAGTATGTCATTTTTCTCCAAGAAGTCTGTCCATCTATTCTTCACCACCCTCTCACACATCTTAGCTACCACACTTGTAAGTGACACTGGTCTATAGTTCAATGGGTCTCTCTTGTTACCTGATTTATAAATTGGGACAATGTTAGCTCTTTTCCAGTCTTGGGGCACTACACCTTCCCTTAATGAGGCATCAATTACTTCACAAACTTTTTCTGCCAGTTGCTCCTGCATTCTCTTAAAATCCATCCTGATACCCCATCAGGTCCCACAGCTTTTCTCACTTCTAAACTCCCCATCATATTCTTGATCTCCTCCACAGTTACTTGAAACTCCTTCATAATCCCTTTCTGTTCCATTACCAGTGGTTTGTCAAAAGCAGTCTCCTTTGTGAATACCTTCCGAAAGCATCCATTCATAGCCTCTGCCATTTCCTGGGATCCTCACTGCATACTCCATTTACTTCTAAACTTTCAATACTTTCTCTATTTTTGATGTTGTTGTTCACATGTCTGTAAAAAGCCTTGGTTGGTCTTTACATTTATCAATTATATCCTTTTCTTGTTTCTTTCTTTCTTCTCTTCTAATCAACACATATTCATTTCTTGCTCTTTTGTAACTTTCCCACTGCTTAATCCGTCTTTTCCTTCTCCACCTCTTCCATGCATCCTCTTTTCTTGTTCTAGCCTTTTCACATCTATCGTTAAACCAGTCCTGCTTTCCAACTTCTCTATGTTGTCTTATTGGTACAAATTTTTCTCACCTTCTTTGTATATTTTTATAAATTCCTTCCACTTTTCATTTGCTCCTTAGCACTCTTGAATTTCATCCAATTTGTCTCTTGAAAGAATTTCTTTAGGTTTCCAAAATCTGTCTTGGCATAATTCCATCTTCCCACTTTATATTCTTCATTTCTTCTAGATTTCTCTTCATCTATCACCTTGAACTCCAAAACTGCATGATCACTCTTTGCTAAAGGGCACTCCACCCTCATCTCCTCAATGACCATTGGCTCTGTACTAAAGACCAAGTCCAGTCTTGACGATGCTCCCTCTCCTCCAAACCTAGTATCTTCTTTGACCCACTGAGTTAACACATTTTCCATTGCCAGTGTCAATAGTGTATTTCCCATGTTGTCTCTGATCCTTCCATTGACCAGTCCTCCCAACACACCTCTTTACAATTAAAATCTCCCATCATTATAGTTCGTTCACAGCCACCCAACATTTCTTCCAGACATGTTCCTGTATCTCTTATCATTTCTTCATATTCCTGTACTGACCATGCATTTGTCTTAGGTGGTACGTACACCACTATGTAGTGCCTCTTTTTCCTTCATTAGTTTCTGCTCTGATCTTTAGCACTTCTGCCTTTCCCATACCTTCTTTCACTTGATCCACCTTTATATCTTTTTAACCAGCAACATCACTCCTCCTCCCATCTTACCTACTCTATTTCTTTTCCAAACATTATATTTCCTTCTCCAACCATCATCAGGTCTTCTCCTCTCTCAGTTTTGTTTCAGTAAGACCCACAATATCTGGGTTCTTGTCCCTCAAGTAATCGTTGAGTTCTAAAATCCCCGATATCACTCCATTTATGTTGGAATACATTACATTCCGCTCATACGTAAGTTTCTTTAGTCCTTTCTTACTGTACTTTTCTGGGTTATGAACCACTTCCTCAGTCTCATATCCAAGATTCTCCAGAAAACTCTTTCTTCTCTTCTGTCCTCTCTTCATTTTTTTTCAAAGCCTCCTTTCTCAACTCATTTAACATTTCTCTTTCCTTTTCACCGAGATCTCTTCTCAACCAAATCTTCCTTGTTGTTTCCTGCTGGGCTAACCTCCATGACTTCTCCACCAATTCATCTACATCCTTTTGTGACTTAAGTTTGATTCTTATTGGCCTCATACCTTCTCCTGTGAACTTTCCAATTCTATGGAAGTCCTCTATTTCTTGTACTAGGTCTTTTCCCTCCTCCTGCACCACATTAATGATATTATTTATCACCTTTTTATGTTTTTCTCTCTCCATTTTACTCGGTGTCTTATCCTCCTCCACACCAAATATCACCACACATCTCTTTTTGTCTACAGTTTCCCTCACCAATGTCTCATTTGACTTAATAACCTTCACCACTTTCTCAGCAATCTTCTCTTCTATGATCTGTTGATCTATAATTTCAGCAAGGCCCAAAGTTTTCTCCCAGACTCTTTGATTTCCTTTTCCAGACTTGCAACTTTGTAATTTACCTCCTTTCTTTCCACTTCCTGATTTTTTTCCATTCAGCCTGCTTCTCCATCACTTTTCCTAAAGATTCTCCACATTTGTCGCAATTCACTTTAATTAACTTAACTTCCTCTTTCAGTACTGCATTTTCTGTCTTCATTTCAGCGCACTCTTTCAGCACATTGTTATGACTCTTTTCCAGTTCGCCATACTTTTCAAATAGTTTTTCAATTTTTCCTTCTAATTCCAGAATTTTCTTGACATAGACGCTCTTTTCCATTGTACCTTGGAAGCCTGTGAAGTCTAATTTCTCTTCCGAATATGCGGCCGCCATGTTGCGCAGATGTAAACACTCCCAGCTCATGGTTCCAACGCAGGTTACAGTTAAAATTCATCTTCCCTGGACATTACTTGCTTCTCAACAGTTAACATATGGAGACGGGTGTGTGTGTGTGTATTTACCTAGTTGTATTTACCTAGTTGTAGTTTTACAGGGCCTGGGCTTTATGCTCGTGTGGTCCCGTCTCCATATCTACACTTATCCAATTTTTCTTTAAAACTATGTACACTCTTTGCTGATACCAATTCCTCACTCAAACTGTTCCAAGTCTCAACACATCTTTGCGGGAAACTAAATTTTTTAACATCTCTCAGACATCGTCCCTTCCTTAGTTTCTTACTATGCGATCTTGTGCTTCTAAAGTCATATTCTTCTCTCAGGATCAGTTTCTCATTATCCACTTCATCCATTCCGTTAATCAATTTATAAACTTGTATCAGATTCCCTCTCTCTCTTCTCTGCTCCAAGGTTGGTAGATCCATTGCCTTTAGTGTGTGTGTGTGTGTGTGTGTGTGTGTGTGTGTGTGTGTATATATATATATATATATATATATATATATATATATATATATATATATATATATATATATATATATATATATATATATATATATACAGGCTTGCGCGGATAATCTTTGCGCCGTAGTCTTTATAGCGGTGTTTGGCGCGCAAATCTTTAAACCTCCCATAATGTAAAAAAAAATTAAAGCAACATGAATCGTGTGTCTGGTAGCGATGCACGTTTTCTTCCCCACTCAGTGGTGGGGGTATGGGGGTGTTACCCTCACCCCCCTTTCTTCTGGTGACAGTTGACAGTTTTGAATTTGTTTGAAGTGACCGCCTAGGTTCTCCTTACCACGCAGTGTTTTTGCATTATTTTCTTACATTACCTAATGGGTGGAAAACATACAGATCCCAAAACAATTCAAGGAATCATTGATCTTTACAAAGCTGGGCACAGCAATAAGGAAATTTGTCAGAAAAAAAAACTGAAGCTTAGAACAGTACAAAACCTCGTCCACCAATTTAAGGCTGGCGGGGAGAAAGTGCTTCCGCTCTCTGTGAAGCAGCCAGGGAAACCCAAGAAAATTGGTAGCAGGACCAGGAATGTGCTAAAACGACAAATTGACATCACTCCTACCATTACAGCGAAGGAATTAAAAGAACAAAACCCAGAACTTCTTTCTAATGTGTCACTTCATACTGTACAGGAAACTTTGCAACGCGACCTTAAGTACAAGTGCTACCCTGTGCGCAAAAAGCCACTAATTAATGAACGTCAGCGGAAGAAGAGGGTTAAGTTTGCCAAGAAATACAAAGATTGGCCTCTTGAAAAGTGGCGCACTGTGCTGTGGAGTGACGAAAGCACCTTCTGTGTAAGTGGAGAAGGACGAACTAGAGTGTACCATCGCCCCGGTTCAGACCCTACCGACCCCCGGTACACGCAAAAGACCACAAAACCCCCCCCAAGTTTAATGGTGTGGGGATGTTTTACATACCATGGTGTTGGGAATTTAGTTATTCTCCCAAAAAATGCAACTGTTAACAAAATTGTGTATTTTGAACTTCTTAATGACCATCTAGAGGAGTGCTTTGAAAAAACACATGCGGAGATTTTTCAGCAAGATGGAGCAACCTGCCACAGGGCCAGAGAAGTAACACAGTGGATTGACGATTGTGGCATTCAGAGAATACATGACTGGCCAGGTAATTCTCCCGACATCTCACCCATAGAAAACCTCTGGGCCATCATTAAAGGCAAACTTCGTGCGCGTGACACCTCCACTCTCCCTAAACTAGAAAGTGAACTCCGAAAGTGCTGGGAAGAATTTTATCCTAAGAAACTTCAAAATCTTGCTGACAGTGTGCCATGTCGCCTTCAAATGGTCATTAAGAAACGGGGCTATGCAACAAAGTACTAATTACTATGGTAAGTGTTGATTTTTTTTGTTTTTTGTAATGAAAATGGTACATCACATTTATAAACGCTCCCATTTCGGAGGCGCGCAATGATTATCCACGACTGACTGTATATATATATATATATATATATATATATATATATATATATATATATATATATATATATATATATATATATATATATGTTTTCTTATCTTCCAGAGTTCTTTTGCAGAGTTCGCAAGTGAAATAAGGTGCCCCAGGTTTGACCTGATCCCCAACAGGCATGCCAAAATATGCATTGTAGGCCTCGTGCATTTTCAGTGATCTTTCCAGAGAGTACTTTTTAGCTCTAGTTTTGATAAACTCACCACAGACGTAGCAAAATGCGTCTGTCGGATGCTTACAACCTCTGGATGCCATGCTTGATGAATGCATATAGTAATGACTGATGATGATCGACTTGTTTACACATTAACAGCTAGAAGTGAACTGACCTGTTGAGCATACGTTCCCTGGATTTATACTGCCATATACGTTGCAAGAATTTCCTAGAAGTTCGTGAAACGTTTGGAAAGAATAGTTTTGAAGGTTCTGGAGTCATCTAGAAAGTTTTTATTTTTTTTCACCAAATTAGTGTAGAATCTGTCTGGATTTCAAAACATCGCTGGCCAGTTTATAAAAATCAAAGTTTAAAGAGAATAAGCATTATATTCTTCAAAATTTTGTTACACCGTGTAATAATTTGTTGTCTTCAAGGAACTCGATCCATTGTTTCTTTATTACTCTTTCACACATCTTGTATATTACACTAGTTAGTGATACCAGTCTGTAATTTAAAGGTTCTTCCTTCCTTCCGCTCTTATATATGGGAACCACCTTAGCTCTTTTCCATTCTACTGGTACTGTTCCATTTTCTATTGAGCATTTTATGATGTATATAGGACTTGCTAGTTCTTCCCTACATTTTGTCAGTACTCTGCCTGAGATTTCATCCAGTCCCATTGCCTTCTCTTCATCTAATTCCTTCATCATCTCTTTTATTTCAAGCTTGGTTACTTTAATCTCTTTCATATAGACAGTCTCTCTATTACCCTGTGGCTTTTCAAATTTGAATTCATTAGTAAAGACCTTCTGAAATTTACTATTTAACAGTTCTGCCATACTTTTTGGGTCTTCCACCATCCCGTTCTCTCCTTTTAACCTTTCTATTGTTTCTTTTTGCCTTATTTTTCCATTTATGAATCTGTAGAACAATTTCAGTTGCTCCTTACATTTTTCAACAATGTCCTTTTCATAGTTTCTTTCCTCTTCCTTCCTCACCTTAACATATTCATTTCTTGCTACCTTGAAGTTTTTCTTATTTCCTGGATTTCTATTTCTCCTCCACCTTTTCCATGCTCCATCTCTTTTCTCCTTTGCTTTAGCACATCTTTCGTTAAACCAATCTTTCTTTCCTTCTTCTTTAGGTCTATATTTCGGGAGATATTCCCTGACTCCTGTTTTGTATATTTCCAAAAATATGTTATATTTTTCTTGCATCATCTCTGAGTTTTCCATCTCCTCCCAGTTAACATTTTTGAAATAGTCCTTGAGGTTCTCAATATCAGCCTTTCTGTAATTTAATCAGTCTCCTTTGTATGATTCATCTCTATCTTCCTTTCCCTCATCTATATCCATTTCTAATATTACATGGTCACTCTTCCCCAATGGGCACTTATATCTTATATGGTCGTTCATTTGCATACCCTTTGTAAAAACCAGGTCCAATCTCGCTGGCTCATCGTTTCCTCTGAATCTTGTGTTTTCCTGTACTCTTTGGTCCATCATATTATCTATCATTAGATTGAGGAATCTTTCTCCCCAGGCTTCTTCCCCCATACCACTTTCATAATTTTCCCAGTCCACCTCCTTACAGTTGAAATCTCCTACTAATATCACTTTTCTCCTTTCTTTAATGACTCTCATCAGACTCCTTATTGTGTCATCTGTCATGTCTTTATATCCTTAATTGGCCATGATTTTGTTTTTGGTGGCACATATGCTCCAATGATTGTTAACTCTTTTTTATTAATATGCAACTTAACATACAGTACTTGTGTTTTTCCTTCCCCACACTCCACTTGGTTTACCACCATCTCCTTCCTTAACATTATCATGACTCCTCCTCCTTTACCCACTCTGTCTCTCCTCCATACATTATACCTATTATCCATGTCTATTTTTATTGCCTCATTTAATTTTTTTTCAGTCAGGCACACAATATCCAGTTCTTCTTTCTTTATGTAATCTCTTAATTCTAATTTACTTGATAAAACCCCATCTATGTTCATATACATAATTTTTAATCTCTTGCTCTTATCACCTTTAGTTAAACTTGCTCGACTTTTTCCTCTTCTTGTGTGTGTTTGAGCAATAATATTAAGTGTGTCTCATATTATGATGGTCGATTTAACTTGTATAAACTTGAAATATAGAAGACGAAGTAAACAAATAATTGATTATTTCTCTACCTATATAACGACAAAAAAAAAATAAATAAATGTGAAGAGGAGACGGGAAAATATGACAGGAGAAGGAAGACAAGGAAAAGGAGGAAAAGGAATAATAAGGAGAGAGAGAGAGAGAGAGAGAGAGAGAGAGAGAGAGAGAGAGAGAGAGAGAGAGAGAGAGAGAGAGAGAGAGAGAGAGAGAGAGAGAGAGAGAGAGAGAGATTAATATTGATAATTTAGCAATTATGTTAATAATGATACGATAATGATGATGATGATGATGATGATGATGATGATGATGATAATAATAATAATAATAATAATAATAATAATAATAATAATAATAATAATAATAATAAAAATAATAATAATAGTAACAATAACAGTATTAACAATAATAATATAAATAATATAAATAACAATAATAATCATTCAGTGAATAATAGGAAAAGTGATATTGTGTTGGCAGTTGTGTTGAAAGAGAAAAGGGGGCAGGGGGAAGTGGCACCTCTTGGTACACTCCCCCCATAAAAACTGTGTGTTCAGTCCCACAAACCATTTAGTGATTGTTCTTGAGAAAATAAATGCAAGTCACACATGTCGGCACAGGAACTGTGCCAGTGAAGGAGAGTACAGTGGTACTTCGACATACGAATTTAATTCGTTCCATGATGATCGTTGTATACAAAAAAAATCATATATCAAATAATTTTTTCCCATAGAAATTAATGGAAATAGAATTAATTTGTTCTTGTGATATGAATTTAACCCCCACCCCAAAAAAAATAACATGCTTTAAATACCAACCAAATATGAATTTAATTAATACGAGATAAATACAATATTTATTGTATGCATGATATAAATGAACTATATTGCCCCAAATAAAACCTTAGCCCACAAAACTCGGGATACATCAATAGACGTTCATCACGCAAGACTCGGGGCACGTCGATAGACGTTTAGACTTTTTACAGCTATATTTTGGCTATTTTCTTCCCGTTTTCTTTGCCTGTGAGCTCGCAACACTCATCAGGAGTAAACATATGCTCTACATCAGTGTGTCACTAACGATGGATGGTGGGAGCGAGAGTGATTTCACATTGTCTGATTCTGCCACTTCTCCCGCATGCCTTACTTCTATACCTTGGTGTCTCGGGGAGACAACTTTTGAATGAAAGTGGTATCAGAACAGGCAACAGGAGAGAGAGAGAGAGAGAGAGAGAGAGAGAGAGAGAGAGAGAGAGAGAGAGAGAGAGAGAGAGAGAGAGAGAGAGAGAGAGAGAGAGAGAGAGAGAGAGAGAGAGAGAGAGAGAGAGAGAGAGAGAGAGAGAGAGAGAGAGAGAGAGAGAGAGAGAGAGAGAGAGAGAGAGAGAGAGAGAGAGAGAGAGAGAGAGAGAGAGAGAGAGAGAGAGAGAGAGAGAGAGAGAGAGAGAGAGAGAGAGAGAGAGAGAGAGAGAGAGAGAGAGAGAGACGCCAGCAGAGAGAGAGGTCACGCGTGAGGTCGCTCCGTCACAAAGGTAATTTTTCAGAGGCTAGTGGTGAGCTAGTGCAGTGTAAAGGTGTCCTATCTGTGAACAAGTGCCTCGTAACGCTACATGGAAAAAGAGAAAGTGCAAAGTGATCTCCTTGTAGAAATACAGCAAGGAATAATCTTATGTAGCCTCACCGACCTACTGTGACCTCAGCCTGACCCACCTGCATCTGGCTGCCGCGTTCTGCATCCCCAAGGGTTGCCAAGCCTCTCTCCTCCATCCTCTCGCTCCACGCATCCATATTATTGCATCTCTATCCACGGCAGGATTGTGTCATCACCCAGCAGGACCGACGGGAGCAGTGATCAGTCAATGTGTGATGTGCATCGTGTTCTCATAGTGCTTTCGATATTCACTAAGTGATCACCTCATCTGCCTGTCCTGGTCGTCTCACCTGCTTGTCCTACGCCCGGATACCACAAATCCCCTGGGAACACCACCCCTGTCTCAGCCGCCACCCCTCCCCACCCCACCTCGTGACCGCAGACATGGCAACACACCAAAAAATCTCGAGGATAAGTCACCCTGGTTATTGTCCCCGACGCTGGTGCGCTGTCTGTGGCAGGGCAGCCACCAAGAATGTCACCTTCGTCTTCTATAAGGGCGAGATAGACTGCCCTAATGTGTGTCACGCCATGTGCCTTGGTGATCGGAAGACATACACATGCTCCAAGACCCAACAGCTGCACTTAGAGGCCAATATAGAAGCTGAAGTGACGTATGTCGCCACCAACCCCCCTGTCCCCAGCAACAAGGATGGTAACACAGCGACAGCCGCGGCCCTCCCCCCATCCCTCCCTGATGCTGACGATGACGCACACCACACCGAGGACGGTGACACCGAGCATCAGGAGTACATGGAGATGCAGAAGGAGGAGCTTGTGGCTCACGCACTAAGCCTCAAGCAGGAAGTCTCAAGGCAAAACACTGTCGTCCAGTCACTCACTCTACAGAGGGACTGAATAATAGACTGGAAACCTCAGCTGCTAGAAGTCCTTCAGCTAATTGAGGCCCTAAGCGACACGAAAGACGCAGACGGGAAGAGGTCTACCTGCACAATGGGCACCACAGCCATTGCCTCGTCCATCGACAACGCTTGGGCGAGGAAATGCACCTCCTCACCCACCGCAAGGCAGTGGTGGGAGTCTGGCCTGCCGAGACCCCTCGCTAACACTCATCATCCGCGAGATTCTCCGCCCACCAACACAGCTGCTTCCTGCACTAATTCCTCACCAGTCCCCCCCCCTTCCTACCACCGGTAATCCCTCCCACACCACTGCCGCAACCGCCGCCACTGCCGCCACCGCCTCCACAACCACCACTACCACAGCCTCCTCCGGCACCTCCACTAACTCGCCAACCACTGAGTTTGACACATCAGGAACGAGGGGAGGCCCAAGGAACAACAAAGCCAAGCGAAAGAAAAAGGCAAGGAAGGGGTCGTCTACTCAGCAGTCACCTCACCCCGCACTCTCGACCACTCGGCCCCGCCACCCGTCCCTCACCCCTCTAATGGCTCTGCCTCGCCACTCCCCGACAGGACAACATAGTCGCCCCACCTGCGAGTACTGCCTACGCCCTGGACACTGGATGGAGACCTGCTTCACTCGTGCAGCCGACGCCAGGTAGGAAGCCATCCTTAGAAGGGTGATAGCGGAGAGCAGGATGGAAGGGCAACCCCGCCACCACAGCGCCACAACCTCGCCCTCCACTGAGCTGTGTGCAGGAGGATGACAGCCACATCCAAGTGGGTGCGGTAGCACTGGGAGGAAGTGATGAAGAGCAAACTCACTGGTCCTGGAGTGGGGAGCAAGGCGTGGTGGGCGCTCGTCAAAGAGTGGCAGGGTGTGCTGAGGCAGGACAGCGTGCCCCCCCTCACCAGGCCAGACGGGTTCACGGCTACTAGCAGCGAGGATAAGGCTGCTCTCTTGGCCGAACTATTTGCACAAAAAATGCAAGTAGACGACCCTCACCGCCCTCCACCTGAGCTGCCCCGAGAGACTGACCACACCATCACGTCGGTCTCTGTCACCACGGCACAGGTGAAGAGAGTACTCGAGGAAATCGATGCAGGGAAAGTCACAGGCCCTGACAACATCAGTCCTCGGGTACTAAAGAACTGTGCTGAGGAGTTATCTGCACCTCTCGCCAACATCTTCGATGCCTGCCTCGAGGAGGAGAAGTGGCCATCTGCCTGGAAAGAAGCCTGTGTGGTTCCCGCCCACAAGAAAGACTCCAGGATGGACCCGAGCCACTACCGACCCATTTCCCTGCTGTCGGTTGTTGGCAAGGTGTTTGAGAAGATGTTGGCTGCTGCCCTAGAAAAACACCTTGCAGACAACGGTCTCCTCTCGCCTCACCAGTTTGGGTTCAGGCCGGGCCGATCCACCTCAGATCTGCTTCTCCTCTCACAAGAGTGGCAGGACTCCCTCGACGAAGGCCGGGACACACTCGTGGTGGCGCTTGACATCGCAGGCGGCTATGATCGGGTGTGGCACTCCGCCCTGCTGGCAAAGCTGCGTGCCAAAGGCGTAGCCGGGAGCCTGCTGTCTTTTCTCGATGACTACTTCCATGGTCGATCTCTATGGATGGACCTCAGCACCTGCGCCCATAGAAGCCTCAGTTCCACAGGGCTCTGTATTAGGGCCAGTCCTGTGGAACATATATATAGACGACTTACTTCACCAGCTCCCCACAGTCAAAGCCTATGCTGATGACTGCATGGTGGCCGTCTCCTACTGCCGCCAGGACAGTAGGCACACTGTTGCTGCGGTCAACAGGCTGCTGAAAACTGCAGAGGAGTGGGGGGCGCTATGGCAGGTCAACTTCGCGCCTGAGAAAACACATGCTATGGTCGTCTCCCGGTCTCCCGCAGCTACCCAGGCCGTGGAGGGACAAATAAGGTTTGGGGGTGTCCAGCTGCCCCTCCAAGACGACATCAAGATCCTGGGTGTGGCCATTGACCGGGAGCTGCACTACGACCAGCACCTTGCGTCTGTGGCCCGCCAGACCTCTCAGCGTGTGTCAGCCCTCTGCAGGGTGGCAAGCAACCTGGATCCCCAAGGCATCCTGACACTGTACAAGGCACAGATCCGCCCTTGTATGGAATATGGAGCCTTGACGTGGATGTCCAGTGCTGTCACCCACACCAGGCGACTCGATGCGGTGCAGAGGCGCGCTCTCTGACTGCTGGGGGACGATGAGGAGATCGCCGACAGTGTGACATCCCTGGAGCACTGTCGCAATGTGGCAGCTCTGACAGTCTGCCACAAGACACAGGTGCTCCACACTCCTCACCTCACCCGCCTGTACTTGCCGCCTCACCACGCCCAACACGCGACACGACAGGCAGTGGCCGGAAGACGTGTGACAGTGCCACGTTCACACGTCACAGCATCTGAGGACTTACAAGGCCAGGGCAGCGCGTCTCTGAAACGGCTTCACGGAGGCCACGCCTGGTGTGGCAGACATGTCAAATCACCAGGCGAAAGTGGCTTCCAACACCTGGAGGGGCACACTCACCACGCCGTTCCTGTCCAGCTCCTCCTGTACATAATGTATATAAAGTATATAGTGTATCATGCTAGTTGGCGCGGTTACCACCTCAGGTACCTGCCACTCACATAAACTTTTAGAATAGTTGCCTAGTGTCCACTAGCAACTTTAAGTTTATTATGTAAATATTGTAATGGTAACTAAGTTTAAATAAAAAAAAAGAGAGAGAGAGAGAGAGAGAGAGAGAGAGAGAGAGAGAGAGAGAGAGAGAGAGAGAGAGAGAGAGAGAGAGAGAGAGAGAGAGAGAGAGAGAGAGAGAGAGAGAGAGAGAGAGAGAGAGAGAGAGAGAGAGAGAGAGAGAGAGAGGATACAAGAGGCCCATTTTCTAATGCTCTAACCCAGGCCACTGAATCCAATCGGACACAAGGCCACATAAATCAATGATACCACCTCATTCAACCTGTGATATTTTGGTAACCATAACATCTAGAGACTTCTGGTTTTTTGCATTGCAAAGAGGAAGAGTTGCTTGTGGGCAGAACACCACTTGTACTCACTCGTTTATTGAATTTCTAAGTGTAATCAGTATGTGAATACAGGCTATTTTGTGTGTTTCTCACCAAACTTTCACTTTTGGGACTCATGAGTTCACAAAACTTAAGAAAAAATACACACTGCCAAGGAGCAAAGACACACACATGCACAAAGGATGAACAACGATACACAACGCTGGCTGAAGGTTCGGGTGGACGCGGTTAGCCAAGCGATGGCTATTCGTATCTTAAAAATATCTTCATATTTCAATGCATAAATTATATGAAATTTTTCGTCGTATATAAAAAAAGTTGTATGTTGGGGCGATCGTATCTCGAGGTATTACTGAACCATAATGTTGTGTGAATTACTGGGTTATAATTTATCATTTTACATCACGAATCACTTGCCTGCCGAAGCAAGCATTCACATGAGACACACCGCGCTGCTTTACCCACCAGTTGCTTCGTTGTTGTCACGCTTACCAGACGTCCCTTGTTGTTCCGGCGATCAAGCCTGGCAGCCTTCTTCCCGTTATCCATTTCGGAGCAGAAAGGCTGGCCACAGTCTGTTATCCATTTAGGAGCTGACTGATTCTACACCCGTAATCCATTTAGGAGCGGGTGCCTGCCCAATTGGTGCATTTTTTGGAGCTTATGGCTCTTGATGTTGACCAGCCTCCTCTTCTGCCTGCCGCTGTCATCATGTCTTTGACTTCTGGTTTGCTTGATTCTCAACTTTCGGGCGTGGAAGATGGTTCTGGACATGCCAGTTCACATTCAAAGGCTTCCTCATCCCATAAGCACTCCAGCAAGGGCTCCAGCAGTTCTCGTAGTGGTTCTTCTCAGCAGGAACGTTCTACAAGTTTTAGGCGGCACGAACACAACCGTTCGCATGGTGATGGCGAGACGGGCATGCCGGTCCATGTTGCTACTTCATTCCCTTCCACTTCACGGGCTGACGGCCACCGTGATGCTTCTCCTGCTCCGCCCTGGAATGTGGTTATGGACGCTATTGCTGAATTATGGAGGGATATGAACAAGTTGAAAGAAGGTAAATGTTCGGGCACTGATGGTGGTGAAGGTGATGATGTCCCCACCAACAATGTAAACACCGGAAGACCTATGTTTCGTTCTGCCTCTCCCTCGACTGCTGAGTTCTCTGGATTTACTGCTAATGATCACTCCTCCTCTAATGAGGATGATGAAGGGGACACAGCGGTCTGTAAGTGTCCTTCAGCAGTGTGCCAAGGTGTACGGTCCTGTGGATGCCGTGGCGGCCGAGATTGATGGATGGGTGGCTGACATGGTGAATCATGTTTCTGATAACGGACTGAGAGAGGAGGAGTACAAGGAAATTCTCGAGGACGACGCTACCAAGAGACTCCATGCCCTGGCGATAAATAAAGTAAGTCAGCATTTTGAAGCTGGTAGGCTTCAATATTTTGTGAATGAATGGAACAAACTAACCAATGATTTTCATATTATGGACATTGTTGCACATTGCCATCTTAACATTAATGTTGATGATATTGGTCTTTTATTTCATGAAAATGTTGAATATATTTTTAATGAGGAGGAAAAAGGCATTATTTGCCAAGAAATATCTCAACTGTTAGATCTTAGAGTCATCAGGGAAACCCAAAGATTAGAGGGGCAAATTCTTTCTCCCATTTTCTTGTGTGAGAAAAAAGATGATTCTTAACCTAGAGAAGCTTAATGCACACATTCCCTGTCTGCATTTCAAAATGAAAATTTTGAACAAGCCATCAGGTTGATTAACAAGGATGATTACATGGCTTCAGTTGATCTCAGACATGCCTATTATACTATCAAAATAGCTGAGGAGCAGCAGCGTTTTCTGTGCTTCAAATGGCACGGGAGAATTTATCAGTTTACCTGTCTTCCTAATGGGATTGCTGAAGATCCACGTTTGTTCACCAAACTTATGAAACCGGTCTATGCTAAATTGAGGGAGATGGGTCATGTCATCTCTAGTTTTATCGATGACACTCTTATTGTCCACAGTTCCTTAAGTGGCTGTTTTGAGAGTATAAATGCCATGGTACAAATGCTCAGAAGGCTAGGTTTCTGCATTAATGAGAGTAAATCTATTTTAATACCCACCACACGTTTGGAATATCTGGGTAATGTCGTTGACTGTGAGTCAATGACGGTCACGTTACCTGAACGAAGGAAATGTAAACTTATTCGCAGCTGTGAGGAATTATATAGTTGTGGTAGAGCTCGAATCAGGGATGTGGCCCGAGTAATTGGTTTGCTAGTTGCTGCCATTCCTGCTGTTGAGATGGGTAAACTTCATTATAGGAAATCAGAATCTGCAAAGATTTCTGGACTGAAAAAAGTTAAAGGGAACTTTAATAAATGGATAGATATCACTGATGACATGAAAACAGATCTCTTTTGGTGGTTGAACAACATTACAATACAAAACAGAAGAATCTTTCGGAGTGGCACGGAATTAGACCTGTATACTGATGCCTCGAACTTAGGTTGGGAAGGCTCTCTGAATGGAAGGAGGACCTTTCTAGAATTGGATTTGCATATTAATGCCAAAGAACTTACAGCCATATTTTTGACATTGGAATCATTTACAAGTTATATCAAAGGCAAACATATTCGGGTGTTTTGTGACAACATGACAGCTGTTCACTATGTTAATCTGCTGTGTGTAATGACATTAGTTTACAAATTTGGGATTGGTGTGTGAAGAATGAGGCTTGGATTACGTGTTCTCATGTGCCAGGTGCAGTTAATCTCTTGGCTGATGCTGCATCCAGGAAATTCAATGATAGGCATGAATGGAAATTAAATGAGGAAATCTTTCAAAAACTTTGCAAAAGATTTGGGGTTCCAAGTATTGATCTTTTTGCATCCAGGCTCAACAAACAGGTGCCTCGCTTTTGTTCGTGGCTACCTGACCCAGAAGCTGAATTTTTTTATGCATTTTCAATTAATTGGTCACAGTTTGAGTTAATTTACGCTTTTCCCCCATTTGCTTTAATCACAAGATGCCTCCAGAAAATTCAGGCAGAGATGGCACGAGGATGGATGATTGTGCCACTCTGGCCATCACAACCATGGATGGGTGTGTTAATCAAGATGCTCATCAGGGAGCCACTTCTGATACTGAGGAGAAGGAATGTACTGCGTCAGCTGTCAACACTGGAGGAACACCCCATCATGACTCACACAAGGCTGCTGGCCTGCCTTTTGTCTGGGAACACTTGCGAGAACGCAGAGTATCTTCGGCAGGCACAGACATCATCATGGCCTCATGGAGACCCGCAACCGCAAAGCAGTATCGGCCACACATTACTAGGTGGCTACAATTTTGTGGTAGGAAATGCATCAATCCCTTTAACCCCTTCAATACGGTGATGCCTATGTAGGCGTCATGAAGCCCCAGTAGCAAATACGGTGACGCCTACGTAGGCGTCATATTTCTTTTCTGAGCTTTCTTCAGTTCAGTTGTCCCATATAGTGTGTTGGATACCAACTACACACGCCGTATGCTGTCCTTGAAATCCTAGTGCTCCTCCCACCATCCTTGTCTCCACCAATCACTAAAGATAAGCTACATGCATCCCGCCTTGTGTCTAAAATTACCCAATGGCATAGACTGTTCCCATCTCTCTCTCTCTCTCTCTCTCTCTCTCTCTCTCTCTCTCTCTCTCTCTCTCTCTATTCCCTCCCTCCCCATCTCCCTTTCCTCCCTCCCCATCTCCCTTTCCTCCCTCCCCATCTCCCTTTCCTCCTCCCCATCTCCTTCCTCCATCCCCTCTCCCTCTCGAAAGATAAGTTACATGCGTCCCGCCTTGTAACATTCGTGAAAACACACACACACACACACACACACACACACACACACACACACACACACACACACACACACACACTAAGGAATCCAAATTTGAAAGACCACAGGGTAATAGAGAGACTGTCTATATGAAAGAGATTCAAGTAACCAAGCTTGAAATAAAAAAGTTGATGACGGAATTGGATGAGGAAAAGGCAATGGGACCGGATGAAGTCTCAGGCAGAATACTGAAAGAATGTAGGGAAGAACTAGCAAGTCCAATATACAACATCATAAAATGCTCAATAGAAAATAGAACAGTGCCAGTGGAGTGGAAAAGAGCTGAGGTGGTTCCCATATATAAGAGCGGAAGGAAGGAAGAACCTTTAAATTACAGGCCGGTATCACTAACTAGTGTAATATGCAAGATGTGTGAAAAGTAATAAAGAAGCAATGGATCGAGTTTCTTGAAGACAACAAAATATTATCAAATAGCCAATTTGGTTTTAGAAAAGGTCGGTCATGTGTGACAAATTTATTGAGTTTCTACTCTAGAATAGTTGATAAAGTACAAGAGAGAGAGGATGGGTTGACTGTATTTATTTAGATCTAAAAAAGGCTTTTGATAAAGTGCCACATGAAAGATTACTATGGAAGTTAGAGGAGAAGGGTGGCTTAAAAGGAAGCACATTGAGATGGATGAAGAATTACTTAAGGGGGAGAGAAATAAGGACAATAGTTAAAGATATGAAGTCCAAGTGGAGAACAGTAGACAGCGGAGTGCCACAGGGGTCAGTATTGGCACCAATACTTTTTCTCGTATATATAAATGACATGCCAGAGGGAGTGAACAGCTACATAAATCTGTTTGCGGACGATGCGAAACTGTGCAGAGTCATTAAACAAAAGAGGATTGTGAAATACTACAGGAAGACTTAAACAAGATCTGGAAATGGAGCAAAAAATGGGAGATGGAATTCAATGTGGACAAAAGCCATGTCATGGAAATGGGAAAAAGTGAAAGACGACCAGTGGGAATCTATAAGATGGGAGATGGAGTAGAACTAGAAAAAGTAAAAAGGAAAAGGACTTGGGAGTGACAATGGAAGAAAATAATCAACCGGTTAGCCATATTGATAGAATTTTCAGAGAGACGTATAATTTGCTAAGGAATATTGGAGTAGCATTTCACTATATGGACAAGGAAATGATGAAGAAATTGATAAGTACTAAAATAAGACCTAGATTGGAATATGCAGGAGTTGTGTGGACTCCCCAAAAAGAAACACATAAGAAAATTAGAGAGACTACAAAAATGGCTACAAGAATGGTTCCAGAATTTAAAGGGATGGCATATGAGGAGAGACTAAAGGCAATGGATCTACCAACCTTGGAGCAGAGAAGAGAGAGAGGATCTGATACAAGTTTATAAATTGATTAACGGAATGGATGAAGTGGATAATGAGAAACTGATCCTGAGAGAAGAATATGACTTTAGAAGCACAAGATCGCATAGTAAGAAACTAAGGAAGGGACGATGTCTGAGAGATGTTAAAAATTTAGTTTCCATAAAGATGTGTTGAGACTTGGAACAGTTTGAGTGAGGAAGTGGTATCAGCAAAGAGTGTACATAGTTTTAAAGAAAAATTGGATAAGTGTAGATATGGAGACGGGACCACACGAGCATAAAGCCCAGGCCCTGTAAAACTACAACTAGGTAAATACAACTAGGTAAATACACACACGAAAGTTAATGTTTGAGGAACATTAAAAAGTCTCATTTACCAAATATTATGGTGGACATCTGGGATGGCTTGAGCAAAGAAATTGTAACAGCAGGAAATGTGCACACTTATGAGGAAAAGTTGCGTAAGAATACATTGATATGGAGACAGATCACTATGAGCCCTCTTTGAACACTAATATACAGTGAAGACTCAATACTTGAACGTCTTAATAGTTGAATTTTTCAGTACTCAAATGCAAAAGTTCAATTTAATACCTGATAGTTGAACGTCCACACACATGGTTGTAAACAAAGGCTCCTTGGCCCCTCCCTCCTCCCCTCTGCCAGTTATACTGCCGCAGCCATCAGAATAACATTCTTGCATTCTGTCCATAGTTTTTCATTTATATACTTTCATTAACACCAAAGGCTTATTAGTGATGAAAATATCTGGTAATTGAATGGCCACACACATGGTTGTAAACAAAGCTCTGGCCTCTCCCTCCCTGCCACTGCCTTTGTTTCATATTACTGGTAATACTGAGGAAAAATACTGGTGCGCATCCCTAGTTCTGACGCAGTTGTGAGAAAACAACATTCTTCTCTGTTCTGTTGGTAGTTTTTCATTTAGAAAATTATAATGGCACCAAAGAGACTTATTAGTGGTGAAAATAAGGAATCTAGTGAGAATGCAAGTATTTGTGAGCCACCTACCAAAATGATAATTTATTCCTAGCGAGGTCTAATAGCATTAGTTCAGGGGGTGCTGTGAACTTTCCATTAAAGCTAGTTGTGACCTCACTGAACGTTTCCCTTTGCGTCTCACCACTCAACGGGACAGTCATAGCCTGCCCTCTAAAGACAACTCTCCTTATTCACACAAAACTACATGCACTTACCACACACACACTCCAACCCACTCATGACTTCTGGCATCTGGCCAAAAGAATCACCAATATCTTTACTTCTTCATTTTTCCTTCCTTTATTTCATCCTGATGGTATCACTGCCATCTCTTCTGTCTCTAAAGCTGAACTCATCTTTCAAACCTTTGCTAACAACTTCATCTTGGATGATTCTGGGTTTGTTCCTCCCTCTCATCCTCTCTCTGACTATTACATTCCTTCAATAAATTTTCTTTGTACAGTAAGCCCGCGCACTTGGCGAATTAATTAGTCTGGCGAAACTACCGCCAAATGTGAATTTCGCCAAGCACGAATTCTTTATACCATATAAATTGCCTAAAGAATGCCTCAATCAGTGTTAGTCATTGCCAAAGTCCCTCTTTAGACCCCTAAAATACCATCTTTCTAGCTGAAATAGAATCTTTTCCCTTCACATAGTAGAACAAATGTACAAAACATACCAATAAGCAATAAATAAAAGTAATATGACATGATATAAAGGCTGTAACAAACCTTAAATAGAGTGAATGTGGTACATTTAACGCTCTATTTCACAGTTTCTGCTTCCTTCGTCTATCATCTTGATAATTTTCTCCTTTTCACTCACTCCGTACGGTTTGTAAACCTTTCATTGTCTGTACTCCTGTTTTTCCACTTGTTTCCCTCACTCAGTTTCATCCTTGTCGTCACCACCATTGTCCTTACCCCCCACTGATACCACCTGTTGCGCTAGTAGAAGCTATGTTGGCGGTAAATCGCCAGAATTCTTTCCCACGCTAGCAGAACAGAATGGCTGAAGGGGACTATCACACTGCGTTCTGATGGGTTTAGAGGAGTGGTTCCCAAATTGGGGGAAATTTGAAGCTACCAGGAGGGAAATAATTACACTACCTACTAACTAAAAAAATCTCAAAGTCAAATCAAGAGTCCTTTTATTTGTTATTAACCGCTCTCTATGACTATGCTTATTTCTTACTAACTGCTCTCTATCCACTTTACTCTGTAACTATAAGTTTATTAGTATATTTGTACATTTGAAAAATAAATCAGTAAATAGTTTCAGTGTGTTTTAACTGCTCTTTCTCTCATACACATGAAAGGGAAAATCTGGATGGTTGAACTGGGTGCAGGGGGAAATGACAGAAAAAAGTTTGGGAACCACTGGTTTAGAGAGAGGTCTGACGTCACCGGGGAGCCTCGTGGTTCGTCGTGCAGCCGCCAAGTTTGAATTCAAATCGCGAAGCGTGCACTCGGTGGCCCGTGGCCACCCTACTGCCAAAAGTGAATTCTGCCAAACTGAGATTCGCCAAATGCGGGGGCTTACTGTAATGATGTTTTCCATGCACTCGCTGGCCTCAACCCTTGGAAAGCTTAAAGACCTGATGAGGTTCCTCCTGTTGTTCTCAAAAACTGTGCTTCTGTGCTTACACCTTGCCTGACAAAACTCTTTCAACTCTTCATATTGACTTTTACTTTTCCTTCTTGCTGGAAGTTTACCTACGTTCAGCCTGTTCCTAAAAAACTATCTCAAACTACCGTCCTATATTTTTAATCTCTTGCTTGTCTAAAGTTTTTTATTCTGTCTTCAATAGGAAGATTTTTAAACATCTGTGACTTCACAATCTTCTATCTGATCACCAGTATGGCTTCCGTCAAAGTTATCTTCTGGCATTTCTTACTGAATCTTGATCATCCTCTTTTTAGAGATTTCAGTGAAACTTTTACTGTCAAGTTAGACATATCAAAAGCTTTTAATAGAGTCTGGCACAAAGATTTGATTTCAAAACTGCCTTCCAACAGTTTCTATCCTTCTCTGCAACTTTATCTCAAGTTTCCTTTCCGACCGTTCTATTGCAGCCGTGTTAGATGGCCATTGTTCTTCTCCTAAATCTATTAACAGTGGTGTTCTCAGGGTTATGTACTGTCATCCACTCTCATTCTATTATTCATTAATTATCTTAGCCAAACTTCTTGCCCTATACACTCCTATGCTGATAGTACCATCATACATCTTTCCACATCCTTTCAGAGATGACCAACTCTTCAGGAAGTCATGAGATCACACAGGGATCCCACAGAATGCCTGACTTCTGATTTTTCTAAGATTTCTGATTGGGGCAGAGAAGAATTAGTAGTGTTCAATGCCTCAAAAACCCAATTCCTCCATCTATCAACTCGGCACAACCTCTTAGACAACTATCCCCTCTTCTTCAGTGACACTCAACTGTCTCCCTCTTCCACTCTGAATATCCTCAGTCTGTCCTTTACTCATAATCTTAACTGGAAACTTCACATATCATCTCTTGCTAAAACAGCTTTTATGAAGTTAGGCATTCTGCGGCATCTCTGCCATTTTTTGTCGCCCCTCCAACTGCTAACTCTGTACAAGGGCCTTATCCGTCCTTGTATGGAGTACTGTTTATCCTCGCTAACTTGGACTAATAGGAGGAAAGGTTGGTACGACAAACTGGAATGTCCGACTTATGCGAATTCCCCCCCACCCTCCACACACATACATACACACACACAGGGACACCGTCGATGGCGGATGTGGTCGCTGAGCTCCAGAGCAATCATCTCTAATTCAACAGTTGCCATTGCCTAAGAGTAACCAAGGTGGGAAAGGAGCTTGTAATGTTTGTCCCGTCTCCATATAGTCATGTTAACTGTTGATTAGCAAAATAATGTCCAGGGAAGGTGAATATAAACTGTAGCCTGCGTTTGAGCCATCAGCTGAAGTTTGTTTACATCTGCGCAACATGGCGGCCGTGAACTCGAAAGATGAATCAGACTTCACAGGATTTCAAGGAACGTTTATGTGAAGAAAATTCTGGAGTTGGAAGGTAAAATTGAAAAACTGTTTGAAAAGTATGGAGGCCTGGAAACGAGTTATGACAATGTAATGAAAGAGTGCGCTGAAATGAAGAAAGAAAATGCAGTACTGAAAGAGGAAGTTAAGTTAATTAAAGTGAATTGCGACAAATGTGGAGAATCTTTAGGAAAAGTGATGGAGAAGCAGGCTGAATGGAAAAAAAGTCAGGAAGTGGAAAGAAAGGAGGTAAATTACAAAGTTGCAAGTCTGGAAAAGGAAATCAAAGAGTCTGGGAGAAAACTTTGGGCCTTGCTGAAATTATAGATCAACAGATCATAGAAGAGAAGATTGCTGAGAAAGTGGTGAAGGTTATTAAGTCAAATGAGACATTGGTGAGGGAAACTGTAGACAAAAAGAGATGTGTGGTGATATTTGGTGTGGAGGAGGATAAGACACCGAGTAAAATGGAGAGAGAGAAAACATAAAAAGGTGATAAATAATATCATTAATGTGGTGCAGGAGGAGGAAAAGACCTAGTACAAGAAATAGAGGACTTCCATAGAATTGGAAAGTTCACAGGAGAAGGTATGAGGCCAATAAGAATCAAACTTATGTCACAAAAGGATGTAGATGAATTGGTGGAGAAGTCATGGAGGCTAGCCCAGCAGGAAACAACAAGGAAGATTTGGTTGAGAAGAGATCTCGGTGAAAAGGAAAGAGAAATGTTAAATGAGTTGAGAAAGGAGGCTTTGAAAAAAATGAAGAGAGGACAGAAGAGGAGAAGAAAGAGTTTTCTGGAGAATCTTGGATATGAGACTGAGGAAGTGGTTCATAACCCAGAAAAGTACAGCAAGAAAGGACTAAAGAAACTTACGTATGAGCGGAATGTAATGTATTCCAACATAAATGGAGTGATATCGGGATTTTAGAACTCAACGATTACTTGAGGGACAAGAACCCAGATATTGTGGGTCTTACTGAAACAAAACTGAGAGAGGAAAAGACCTGATGATGGTTGGAGAAGGAAATATAATGTTTGGAAAAGAAATAGAGTAGGTAAGATGGGAGGAGGAGTGATGTTGCTGGTTAAAAAGATATAAAGGTGGATCAAGTGAAAGAAGGTATGGGAAAGGCAGAAGTGCTAAAGATCAGAGCAGAAACTAATGAAGGAAAAAGAGGCACTACATAGTGGTGTACGTACCACCTAAGACAAATGCATGGTCAGTACAGGAATATGAAGAAATGATAAGAGATACAGGAACATGTCTGGAAGAAATGTTGGGTGGCTGTGAATGAACTATAATGATGGGAGATTTTAATTGTAAAGAGGTGTGTTGGGAGGACTGGTCAATGGAAGGATCAGAGACAACATGGGAAATACACTATTGACACTGGCAATGGAAAATGTGTTAACTCAGTGGGTCAAAGAAGATACTAGGTTTGGAGGAGAGGAGCATCGTCAAGACTGGACTTGGTCTTTAGTACAGAGCCAATGGTCATTGAGGAGATGAGGGTGGAGTGCCCTTTAGCAAAGAGTGATCATGCAGTTTTGGAGTTCAAGGTGATAGATGAAGAGAAATCTAGAAGAAATGAAGAATATAAAGTGGGAAGATGGAATTATGCCAAGACAGATTTTGGAAACCTAAAGAAATTCTTTCAAGAGACAAATTGGATGAAATTCAAGAGTGCTAAGGAGCAAATGAAAAGTGGAAGGAATTTATAAAAATATACAAAGAAGGTGAGAAAAATTTGTACCAATAAGACAACATAGAGAAGTTGGAAAGCAGGACTGGTTTAACGATAGATGTGAAAAGGCTAGAACAAGAAAAGAGGATGCATGGAAGAGGTGGAGAAGGAAAAGACGGATTAAGCAGTGGGAAAGTTACAAAAGAGCAAGAAATGAATATGTGTTGATTAGAAGAGAAGAAAGAAAGAAACAAGAAAAGGATATAATTGATAAATGTAAAGACCAACCAAGGCTTTTTACAGACATGTGAACAACAACATCAAAAATAGAGAAAGTATTGAAAGTTTAGAAGTAAATGGAGTATGCAGTGAGGATCCCAGGAAATGGCAGAGGCTATGAATGGATGCTTTCGGAAGGTATTCACAAAGGAGACTGCTTTTGACAAACCACTGGTAATGGAACAGAAAGGGATTATGAAGGAGTTTCAAGTAACTGTGGAGGAGATCAAGAATATGATGGGGAGTTTAGAAGTGAGAAAAGCTGTGGGACCTGATGGGGTATCAGGATGGATTTTAAGAGAATGCAGGGAGCAACTGGCAGAAAAAGTTTGTGAAGTAATTGATGCCTCATTAAGGGAAGGTGTAGTGCCCCAAGACTGGAAAAGAGCTAACATTGTCCCAATTTATAAATCAGGTAACAAGAGAGACCCATTGAACTATAGACCAGTGTCACTTACAAGTGTGGTAGCTAAGATGTGTGAGAGGGTGGTGAAGAATAGATGGACAGACTTCTTGGAGAAAAATGACATACTTTGTGAGTGTCAATTTGGTTTTAGAAAAGGGCGTTCATGCACGACAAACCTGATATGTTACTATTCGAGGGTGATAGATGTAATACAGGAAAGAGATGGTTGGGCTGATGGAATATATCTGGATTTAAAAAGGCCTTTGATAAGGTACCACACCAGAGACTGATCTGGAAACTTGAAATGGTAGGAGGAGTGCATGGCAGTTTACTAAAATGGATGGAAGACTTTTGGTAGGAAGAGAAATGAGAACAATAATTAAGGACAGACCATCAGAATGGGGCTTGGTGGAGAGTGGAGTTCCACAGGGATCAGTGTTGGCACCAGTAATGTTTGGTCTACATAAATGACATGGTGGATGGGGTGTCCAGTTATGTGAGCCTATTTGCAGACGATGCAAAATTGTTAAGAAAAGTGAGATGTGACAAAGATTGCGAACTACTCCAGGAAGACTTGGACAGAATATGGAAATGGAGCTGTACATGGCAAATGGAGTTCAACACGACAAAATGCAAGAAATTAGAGTTTGGCAAGAGTGAAAGAAGAATCAGGAGTATGTACAAGATAGGAAATGAAGACATAAAACCAGTCATGAAGAAAAAGACCTTGGGGTGACAATTACCAATGACCTATCGCCAGAGAGACATATAAACAAAATAATTGGAGAAGTATTGAACTTATTGAGGAACATAAGAGTGGCGTTCGATATTTAGATGAAGAAATGATGAAGAAAATAATTACTGCAATGATAAGACCAAGGCTTGAATATGCAACAATACAGTGGGCTCGAACTTAAAGAAACACATAAGGAAACTAGAGAAAGTACAGAGGGCTGCAACAAAAATGGTGCCTGACTTAAGAGATTTGACTTATGAAGACAGACTGAACAGAATGCAACTTCCGACCCTGGAAAACAGAAGAGAAAGGGGAGACCTGATAGCAATATACAGAGTGATGATTGGCATGGAAAAATGGATAGGGAAGATCTGTGTATGTGGAATGAAAGAATGTCGAGAGGGCATGGGAAAAACTAAAATGGCCACTTATAGGAGAGATGTGAAAAATATAGCTTCCTCATAGAAGGGTGGAAGCATGGAATAGTTTAGACGTGGAAGTGGTCAACGCAAGGAATATTCATGATTTTAAGAAAAAGCTGGACATTAGTAGATATGGAGACGGGACAGTACGAGCATAGCTCTTTTCCCGTATGTTACAATTAGGTAAATACAATTAGGTAAATACACACACACAGAAAAAAAAAAAAAAAAAAAGGGCAGGATTTATTTATTTAATTTTGGGATTACATTTGTGTCTCTGAAACCTTCAGACCCCAATTACCATATGGTGTTTTAGATAATTAGATACCCTTCCCACCAAGAAGGCATTTTTAAATGTCTCTTGCGGTTGCATCATAGGCTGACTATTACTTACCATATTTTATGGCTTGCAAGACGCTGCATCTTGGAAGACGCACCCTAATATTTGAAAGAAATTTTAAAGAAAAAAGGTCATTCACCATATACCCGACCACTGAACACAAAAACATAAGAAGCAAGGAGTCTGCAAGACACTATTGTTTCACTCATTACAAAGCTGGAGAACTCAAAAATTTAAAACTGTGTAAATAAAAACACCATAGGTAAATACATATACACAGTGAAACAGTCCATCTCTTCTTGTTTTAGTGGCGGGCGATGTTTTGGACCTGTTGACAAGAAATCACTTGTCTGATGAAAACTGAAAATCAGTGCTGCAGTTTGTAAAGCAGTCGTGCTTCATAGGATCAATGTGAATACAATTCACAAGTGGAGTTTTGACTCTTGCTTGAATGAGAAGAAATGTTCTATTAATAAAGGTATAAAGGCACCTGGCATGATGTATTTACCTAGTTGTAGACAGGGCCTGGGATGCTCATGTGGTCCCATATCTACACTTATCCAAAAAACTATGTACAGCTGAAATTCCTCACTCAAACTGTTCCAATTCTCAACACATCTTTATGGAAACTAAAAACATCTCTCAGACAGAGATATGCGAGTGAAAGATACTATGTGTGTGCAGGTGCAGTATGTGTGTTGCAATGAGAAGGAAGTGGCATTTTTTACAGTAGTAGGCTGCAGGAAGGATTATGGTATTGTAAATACTTGTAACACCTAAGTACTGAGTTTACAAAATATAAAAGGCTAAATTAAATGGTACTTAAACTAACATCATAATGTAATGACTCAACATACAAATCCAGGTCGCTCTCTGTCAAGTGTCCAAGCTCACTTGAGGTTGGATGCTGCCTTACAATACACACACACACACACACAGAGTCATGATAATGTTAAGGAAGGAGATAGTGATCAATCAAGTGGAATGTGGGGAAGGAAAAGCAGAAGTATTGTATATTAAGATGCATATTAATAAAAAAGAGATAACAATCATTGTAACATATGTGCCACCAAAAACAAATTCATGGACCAATCAAGAATATAAAGACATGATAGATGACACAATAAGGAGTCTAATGAGAATCGTTAAAGAAAGGAAAAAAGTGATATTAGTAGGAGATTTCAAATGTAAAGAAGTGGACTGGGAAAATTATGAAAGTGGTATGGGGGAAGAAGCCTGGGGAGAAAGATTCTAAAACCTAATGATAGACAATATGATGGACCAGAGAGTAAAGGAATACACAAGATTCAGAGGAAACGATGAGCCGGCCAGATTGGACCTAGTTTTTACAAGGGGTATACAAATGAATGACGATATAAGATATAAGTGCCCATTGGGAAAGAGTGACCATGCAATATTAGAAATAGATATAGAAGAAGGAAAGGAAGATAGAGATGATTCATACAAAGGAGACCGATTAAATTACAGAAAGGCTGATATTGAGAATCTCAAGAACTATTTTAAAAACATAGACTGGGAAGAGATGGAAAACTCAGAGACAATGCAAGACAAATATAACTTATTTTTGGAAATATACAAAACAGGAGTCAGGAATATGTCCCAAAATATAGACCAAAAGAAGAAGGAAAGAAAGATTGGTTTAATGCAAGGTGTGCAAGGCAAAGGAGAAAAGAGATGGAGCATGGAAAAGGTGGAGGAGAAATAGAATCCAACAAACAAGGAAAACTTCAAGGCAGCGAGAAATGAATATGTTAAGGTGAGGAAGGAAGAGGAAAAGAACTTTGAAAAGATATTGTCAAAAAATGTAAGGAGCAACCAAAATTGTTCTATAGATTCATAAATGGAAAAATTAGGCAAAAAGAAACAATAGAAAGGTTAAAAGGAGAGAACGGGATGGTGGAAGACCCAAAAGTATGGCAGAACTATTAAATAAAAATTCCAGGAGGTCTTTACTAAAGAATCCAAATTTGAGAGGCCACAGGGTAATAGAGAGACAATCTATATGAAAGAGATTAAAGTAACCAAGCTTGAAATAAAAGAGTTAATGAAGGAACTGGATGAAGAGAAGGCAATGGGACCGGATGAAGTCTCAGGCAGAATACTGAAAGAATGTAGGGAAGAACTAGCAAGTCCTATATACAACATCATAAAATGCTCAATAGAAAATGGAACAGTGCCAGTAGAATGGAAAAGAGCTGAGGTGGTTCCCATATATAAGAGTGGAAGGAAGAAGAACCTTTAAATTACAGACCGGTATCACTAACTAGTGTAATATGCAAGATGTGTGAAAGAATAATAAAGAAACAATGGATCGAGTTCCTTGAAGACAACAAATTAATATCAAATAGCCAATTTGGTTTTAGAAAAGGACGGTCTTGTGTAACTAATTTATTGAGTTTCTATTCTAGAATAGTTGATAGAGTACAAGAGAGAAAGGGATGGGTTGACTGCATCTACTTGGATTTAAAAAAGGCATTTGACAAAGTGCCACATGCAAGATTACTGTGGAAGTTAGAGGAGAAGGGTGGCTTAAAAGGAAGCGCATTGAGATGGATAGAAAATTATTTGACGGGGAGAGAAATAAGGACGGTAGTTAAAGATATGAAGTCCAAGTGGAGAGCAGTAGAAAGCGGAGTGCCACAGGGGTCAGTATTGGCACCAATACTTTTCCTCATTTATATTAACGACATGCCAGAAGGAGTGAACAGCTACATAAATTTGTTTATGGATGATACGAAACTGTGCAGAGTTATAAAGCAAAAGGAGGATTGTGAAATACTGCAAGAAGACCTAAATAAGATCTGGGAATGGAGTAAGAAGTGGGAAATGGAATTCAATGTGAACAAAAGCCATGTCATGGAAATGGGAAAGAGTGAAAGACGACCTGTGGGAATCTATAAGATGGGAGATGGTGTAGAACTGGAGAAAGTCAAAAGGAAAAGGACTTAGGAGTGACGATGGAAGAAAACAATCAACCAGTAAGCCATATTGATAGAATTTTTAGAGAAACATATAATTTGCTGAGGAATATTGGAGTAGCATTTCACTACATGGACAAAGAAATGATGAAGAAATTGATAAATACTATAATAAGACCTAGATTGGAATATGCAGGAGTAGTGTGGACCCCTCATAAAAAGAAACACATAAGAAAATTGGAGAGGCTACAAAAATGGCTACAAGAATGGTCCCAGAACTTGAAGGGATGACATATGAGGAGAGACTAAAGGCTATGGATCTACCAACCTTGGAACAAAGAAGGAGAGAGGAGACCTGATACAAGTCTATAAATTGATCAACGGAATGGACCAAGTGGATAATGAGAAACTGATCTTGAGAGAAGAATATGACACCAAGTACAAGATCGCATAGTAAAAAGCTGAGAAAGGGAAGATGTCTGAGAGATATTAAAAAATATAGTTTCCCGCAGAGATGTATTGAGACGTGGAACAGTTTAGATGAAGAAGTAGTGTCTGCAACGAGTGTGCACACTTTTAAAGTAAGATTGGATAAGTGTAGATATGGAGACGGGGCCACACGAGCATAAAGCCCAGGCCCTGTAAAACTACAACTAGGTAAATACAACTAGGTAAATACACACAAATACAAAAAGAACAAATTTTCTAATCTCTCTCTCTCTCTCTCTCTCCTTCGTTTCCTCTCCTTCCCTCCTCCCCTCTTCCTCTCGAAAGATAAGCTACATGCGTCCCGCTTGTGTCTAAAATATTAGCAAATGTCACACTCTCTCTCTCTTTCTCCGAAGAGAGAAGCGTCCACTTTCCTCTTCGAAGGCGATATAGTGACTAAAAAATAGCAGCATAATACACAAAGACGACAAGTATGACAAGTTTGCACGAGTTTCCCGCGCTCGGGCGCGCGACACTACCACCCGTATATCATACAGACGGGCTTTTTTAACATCCGGCGCGAAGGGGTTAATCCCTCTGTAGCTGATATTGTCAATTTTTTGTCCCATACTTTCCATAGAGGAGTGGGCTATGATTCTGTTAATACAGCTAGAGGGGCTCTTTCCTCTCTGGGAATAGTAGTGGATGGTTGTCAAGCTGGTAACCATCCGCTTGTTAACAGGTTGTTGAGAGGAGTTTTTAACTTAAGGCCACCTTTACCTAGATTTGCAGAGACATGTGATGTCCAGCCAGTGCTCCACCACCTGAGAACCATGGATCCATTATCTTCTCTTTCACTAAAGGACTTAACATTTAAACTTGTCATGTTAATGGCACTCACGCAAGCTGCTCAAATGCAAACGTTGCACCTATTGTTGTTGAGTGGCATCCAAATTAAGAAGGACTCTATTTCAGTTTTGTTAAAAGAAAACATTAAACAATGTAGGCCTGCCTTCAATGTCAGAATTGTTACTTTCCATGCTTACTCAAGTGATAGTAGGCTGTGTCTGTGAAACATTGAAGTTCTATATTGCGCAGACTGAAGGACTACGCGGCGTTGAGAATGGCAGTGAAAGCCTACTTATTAGTTTTATCAAGCCCCACAAGAAGGTGTCCCGGGACACCATTGCCCGTTGGATCAGGTCGGTACTTCATTTATCTGGCATAGACACAGCTAAGTATTCAGCTGGTAGTGTTCGGTCTGCTGCGGCATCCAAAGCCAAAGCCATGAATGTGCCCATTACGCACATCATGGCGAAGGCTGGGTGGTCAAGAGAAACCACCTTTGCTAAATATTATGACAAAGAAATTGTCTCAAGTTGTGATATATTTCAGGAAGCTGTTCTAATGTAGGTTAGAATGTATGGCACAAAAAGTTGAATTATTTCCTGTGTTTATTAAATTTGATAAATTTCTCTTTTTAGTTTCCTTTATTGTTTAAAACTCAGTTATTTAATTACGAACCCACATGGCTTCAAAATCTCATGTGAATGCTTGCTTCGGCAGACAAGTGATTCGTGATGTAAAATTAATGAAGTACATGAGACTTACCGCAGGTCAGTTGAGATGTGCTTCGAATTTTACGAAGTGGATCACGTCTGCCGAAGGAGAGCTTTCACATGCCCTCCACCTACAATACTGTGTCCTCTGAACTTCCCATGTATGAGGAGTGAATTCTAGAGTGTTTCATGTGGGTGTCGTACTCTTTAAAGTCTGGTGGGTACAGCAGCGCGGTGTGTCTCATGTGAAAGCTCTCCTTCGGCAGACGTGATCTGCTTCGTAAAATTCGAAGCACATCTCAACTGACCTGCGGTAAGTCTCATGTACTTCATTAATTATTTATCTAGTTTTACTTTGTGTTGAGTGGTACATCCTTTACCAGTGAACTGGACCATAAGTCGAAAACGAATGTGATTGTGGGGAGAAGTTCTCTTCATATTATTCAATCAGTTTATTGGTTTATATATTTTTTATTCATTTATTTTCTTCTAACTAAATTTATTTAAAAGTTTTGTGAATCTGTATTCTTGTAATAGCCATATAAATTATAACCAGTGCCTTTAATTCAGCTACAGCTATCATTTGTTAAAAATAAGGCTCAACATTTCTAATAGTTTATTAATTGTTTCTCACCTATAATTTTTTCTTTAATTTTTTTTCCCCTGTATTACACTGATGGCTTATCGGTGGAATTTACAGTCACAGCAGTTCCCCAGGGGCATACATCACTCACAGATAATGTGTACAATTGTAAATTATCTTAGTAGATTTGTAAAACCATATCTTAAGAAATCAAAACATACATGTGAAGTCAAAGAGGCATGACAGCAGCCTGCCAACAATACCTCTCTGACTGGCAGTCACGGGGTGAAGACGTGTGTCACTATCGCTCCTAACCCGAACCACCTACCCACTAAGGATGGACTCTGCTGTTGTGAAAACCATGCTTGAAGTGCAAGATCAAGCATATCGTGGCTTTCTTGAGATTCAAATGAAGCAAGTTGATGATAAGTTGCAATCAATGCAAGCAACCATCAATAAACTAACAAGGAGCCTCGAATTCACTCAGCGTGATGTCGATGATTTGAAGGAGAAAGTGAAACTTCAAGACCAAGAGATTAAGTGCAGGACAAAGGAAAATCAAGAACTTACTGCCAGGCTTGATGCCAGTTCAAATATTATCAAGGAACTACAGGATAAAAGCAATTACCAAGAAAATTACAACCATCGTAATAACCTTCAGTTCCTTGGTATCGAGGAGCGACCTCGCAATGAAACCTGGGAACAATTGGCAGTTAAGATTTCGGATCTTCTGACTGAAAAGCTTCAACTACCAAACGTGCAGCTGGAATGTGCTCACCGTGTGGGGCAGCGCCAGGAAAACCGACACCGCCCCATCATCGCTCGCTTCACCAGGTTTTCGGATCGTGAAGCCATCCTCAGAAATGTCACCAAGCTGAAGGGTACGAGGATTTTCGTTAACGAAGATCTTTGTGCTGCATCTCAGGAGCTCCGGAAGTTTCAACTTCCCATGTTGAAACAAGCAAAAAGTCAAGGCAAAATCGCTTACTTCCGGCACACCAAACTCATCGTGAAGGATCGCCTTGCTTCGAACGGAACTCGTGTCCCAGTGAACACAGTCGATGACAGCCGTGGTTCTTCCAGTAGTGCTCCAGTCCTGGACGACGGTCACCGCGATACGCACAGCGTCTTTCCCACCACTCACCACACTTCCTCGTGGGGAGGTGACCGGTGCTGCTGGTGGAGCAGCTGCTGATGGTACTTCTGCGCTACATCCAGTGAAGACTCCTACATCCTCAACGGTCTCCAAGCATTAGGGAAAGTCTGCCACCAAGGAAAAGGAGGGACAAGTGCAGCGCAGTCTCAGGGTGTCACGGAAGCAGTGATACCCTACTCTACTGGTAATGTTTGCTCATACATTAGTCTTTCACATTTCAAATGGCTTCTTTTCTTCCCTTTCATAGCTTGGACGATTTAGAATTTTCTAGACTCTTCAACTATGTTACCCACAACTATCCTTTTCATATTATTAACGAAATGTCATGTGTAAATCTTCCTGATGATGATTCTTTGGACACTTGATTGTAATTTTTCCCAACCACAAATATCTTGTGATTACCTTTTTTGTGCTGATTCACAACATCATAATATTTGCAATAACACCTTAAAAGTAATGTCATACAATATCAATAGTGTCTCACTACATTTAGATCCTTTTATTGATGAATGCACTTCCCAGCTTAATTATGACTTTGATTTCATTGGCTTTTGTGAAACACGCCTAACTGATGACACCTGCAAACTCTATAGCATTAGAAATTACACATCTCACTTTAAAAACAAATCATCGCGAGGTGGAGGTGTTGCAATATTCCATCATAGCAAGTTCCAAGGACAAATTCTCAGTGATGTCTCACTTCAGCTAACTCACATTGAGTCCATTTTTCTTGCGGTAACCTACCCTTCTAAATTTGTCATTGGAATGATTTACAGACCCCCTAATACAAGTCTACCTGATTTTCTATATTCTTTAGATATCATTATTAAGACAATATCAAGACTCAAACAGAAATGCTATATCATGGGTGACTTTACTAAAAACTAACAACAACAATGTTCATAATCTATGCAATTTGTTTTACTCCTATTCATTTTTTAATACAATAAATAAGCCAACAAGAGTTACAGCTACATCAGCTTCTGTTACTAATCATATATGGACGAGTGATTGGCTAAATTATGAAAAAAGTTATATCATCTACACCTCTATCAGCGATCACTTTCTAGTATGTACTACATTTATTCTGAAATCTCTTAATGTACACTGCCCTCGCATTACTTTCTCTAAAAGAATTATAAATAACGACCGTATTAACGCATTTAAAATGAATTTGGGTTGTACAAGTTGGTGCTCTGATTCTACTACTACTACTACTACTACTACTACTACTACTACTACTACAGATGTCAACAACAGTTTTGAGACTTACATGAAGAATTTCTTAGCTCTATACAATAGTCACTTTCCAGTGAAATTGATTACAGTAAAAGAGAAACATATTGGTAAAACATTTATAACTGCAGCAATACGTAACTCCATCAAACATCGCAATAAACTACAAAGACTATATGCTAAATGGCCAATTACATATGAAAAAGAATTTAAACAATATAGAAATCTGCTAACTAAAATCATCAGAACAGCGAAAGAGAATCATTATAAACAAAAGTTATGTAAAGATGCAGATGATCCCAAAAGAATATGGAAAACTATTAATAATTTAATGGGAAAAGATCGTAGTAAAAACCATTTTCGATGACTTTTGCAGGGACCACTATAACAAATAATGACCAAGTAATTGCTGACAAATTTAATCAATACTTTTGCAATATTGCTTCTGAGGCAACCGATGAAGCTCCACATGGAACCTCCTTTAAGCGCTATTTGCCTGAACCCACTAAATTTTCTTTTTACTTAAGGCCTACCACAGTTTTAGAAATTAAAAGAATAATACAAAATATTAGAACAACTTCACCTGGTTTTGATGATATTAATATTTATGTCATAAAGCAATACAGTGATCAAATAGCACCATATTTAGAATACATCATAAACAGATCCTTTAAAGAAGGTTGTTTCCCTAGACATCTACAAATAGCAAAGGTAATACTGATATTTAAAAAGGGCACACCAACAGCCTGTTCAAATTATAGACCCATTTCTATCCTACCTTCTCTGAGCAAAATTTTTGAGAAAATAGTTGTAGAAAGATTGATGGATTACCTTACAAAATTTTCACTCTTAAACACCTTACCAATAAGGTTTTCGACCCAATTACTCCACAGATTTAGCGATTCAACAACTATGTAATAGTATTTATAGTGCCATAGACAACAAATGGTATCACTTATCTGTTTTTTGTGACTGATCCAAGGCCTTTGACACCCTCTCTCACTCAATTCTGTTAGAGAAATTAAATATGTATGGAATCCGAGGCCCATGTTTACAATTCTTCAAAAGTTACTTAAGTCACAGAAAGCAATTCACAGTCTATAATGATTGCAAATCTGCTAAAAAATCTGTTTCCACCGGTGTACCACAAGGAAGTATGTTAGGGCCAATCCTGTTTTCAATTTACATTAATGATATTGTCCGTTCCAGCTCACATCTCAATTTCCTGTTATATGCTAATGATACTACACTCTACATTCAAGGCAATGACCTCACAATGCTGCAGAACATCATGAACGAGGAGGTTGCCCATATCTGTAACTGGCTCAATAGCAACAGGTTAAAACTTAATGTTGACAAAACTCGTGTCATGATTACCCAGCCTTTAATGACCACAACACCTTGTAATGTTAGTATTAAAATTAATAACCTTTCTATAAAGCAAGTTGAGCAAATTAAATTTTTAGGTATAATTATTGACGACAAATTACTTTGGAAACCTCATGTTTATGATGTCTGCACAAAATTATCAAAACTAAATGGTGTACTGTATAAAATAAGACATTGCCTCACCTCAACTTCTTTGAAACAAATTTACCTGTCACTAGCACATCAATATTTGTTATACTGCTCGGGAATTTGGGGGGGAGCCTACAAAACACACATTGATAAACTGTTTATTGCACAGAAAAAATTACTTCAGACAATTTTCTTTAAACACAGATATGACCACACAAATCCATTGTTTCACGAACACAAAATTCTGAAGATACATGACATATTACATCTACAAACCAATATATTTGTTTATAAATCTCTTTATGTTTTTTTCTGTGAACAATACTTTCCAGTTTATAACAGCAGATACTTTCTCGAGAAGGCCATTATCTCTGAAGATCCCACTCTGCCGAACGAGTCATGCCCAAAATAACATTTACACTAGAGGTGCCAGATGCTGGAACAACCTGCCACAGGATATAAAAAGAGCTACATCTCTATATTCCTTTAAGAATTTATGCAAAGAATTTTTGTTACATACCTATTTAAATGCATTGTAAACCTTCAGGCATGCGTATGTTAAGTGCCCAAGTTCAGTACCTACAAGTTTGCTCAAACATAACTATGTACTTTCATTACATTATATGTCCATTTTTATATTTATATTTCTACCAATATTAATTAATTTTTATGTAACAATGTATATGATGTTATATATGCATATAAGTTATTGGTGGTGAGTGGCCTCGGTAGTGTCTGCCAGATGTGTATTAGTTAGATCCATTAAGAGGTCTGTATAAGAGCTGCGGCTCAATGGACCTAGGCTTCATGGTTAATGTATATATTTTTCTGTCCTATTTTGTAAATGGAGGCCAATAAACAAGTCAAGTCAAAGTCATCACCTTCTACTACACAACACCTCACCATCACCCCTCAAGTCTATCTTGGCTGCCTTATGCCAAGGTCATCTTCTGCAGCCCATTTAGTTACCAGTCCCATTGTGGGTCCGAGAGAATAAGCCAAAATAAAGGGACAAATGTCTTGAAGCTTCCCTCTTAAATGAACTCAAGTCATGAGAGGTTGAAAATACAGAAGCAGTAGGGAGTTCCAGAGTTTACTAGAGAAAAGTATGAATGATTGAGAGTACTGGTTAGCTCCTGCATTAGAAAGTTAGACAGAGTAGGGGTAAGAAGTATAAGAAAGTCTTGTGCACCAAGACTACAGGAGGAGGAGAGGTAAGCAGTTAGCAAGATCAGCAGAGTAATTAGCATGAAAATAGCAGTAGAAAACAGCAAGCCATGCAACATTCCAGCAAGATAGAGGCTGAAGACAGTCAGTCAAAAGAGAGTTGATAAGATGAAAAGCTTTTGATTCCATCCTATCTACTAAAACTGAGTTAGTGGAACACATGTGAAGAATATTCCATACATGGGTGGATAATGCCCATATACAGAGTTAACAGTTAGGGGTGTGGGTTAAGAAAAACTGGTGGAGACGACTCAGAATGATTAACTTCATAGAAGCTGTTTTAGCAAGAGATGAAATGTGAAGTTTCCAGTTTAGATTATAACTAAAGGACAAACTGAAGAGATTCAATGTAGATGGAGACAGTTGAAATTCACTGAAGAAGAGGGGATAGTTGTCTGGAAGGTTGTCAAGTTGATAAATGGTGGAACTGAGTTTTTGACCCATTAAACACTACTAAGTTTTCTCTGCCCCAATAAAAAATCTTAAAAAGATCATAAGTCAGGTGTTCTGTGACATTCCTGCAAGAACTGTTAACTTCCAGAAGAGTTGGTCATCTTTGAAAAGATGTGGTAAAGTGTAGGGTGGTATGATCAGTGTAAGAGATTTGAAAGTAGAGTTCAGCTTTAGAGACAGATGTGATGGCAGTGGTGCCATCAGGATGAAAAAAAGGAGGGTAAGATGAAGAAGTAAAGTTATTGGAGATATTTTTGGCCAGATGCCAGAAGTCTCAAGGAGAGTTGAATTTCAAAAGATTTTTACATTTCCTGCTAATGAAGGAGTGTTTGGCAAGTTGAAGAACAAACTTGACATAATTCTGGACAGAAATATAAAGTGCATGAGATTCAGATGATGTAAGGCTCAAGTACCTTTTGTATGGCCAACCTCTCTATCATGTATAGCGTGAGAACAGTCTGTGTTAAACCACTTTTTGGAAGGTTTAGATTGAGAAAAAAAGTAAGGAATGTACACCTCCATGCCAGACACTATCACCTCTGTTATATGCTCAGCACACAGAGATGGGTTTTTTACATGGAAACAGTAATCATTCCAAGGAAAATCAGCATAGTTCCTCCTCAAGTTCCCCCATCTGGCAGAGGCAAAATACCAGAAGCACCTCCACTTTGGGGGATCCTGAGGAGGCACTATGCTGATTTTTCCTGAGATGACTGCTGTGAAGTTTAACAACTGAAATAATGGTTAGATTCACATATTAATGTTTACCTTGTTTGGGAGGCATCTTGATACAAAACAGACACAGAAATCAAGAATAAACTGAGGTGTGAGTGACAGGACCACTGTTTAACATGGAGCTTGCACCCTGTTAACACATATTACATCAGCCTCTATAGCTGCTTCCCTTAAAGCTCAGAATCATGTTTTTTAATGATTTTATGATAAACATTGTAGTATACATATTATTTTCTAATTTACTTAAAATGGATTTTATATGTTTATTGTTATTTTAGGGTTTTGACATTTCTAAAGTCAGTATCACACCAGACAAATCTACCCAGAAACAGACAGAATATCTGTTGCTGAGTATCCGTCTGTTGAGATTCTGTGGTATGTTAAAAAATCCAAATCCATCAAATTGGGGTCCGTTAAATCAAAGGCCAAGTACACTAAGAAAGCTAGGGATTTAGGTAAAATATCAGCACTTGGAAATCTGTTAAACTAGGGTCCATTAAATCAAGTGCCAAGTGTATCAAGAAAGTTATGGACTTCAGTGGAATATTGACACTTGGTCAATATTGCTGAAGTGAAGCATGTGTAAAGGAAGGTTTTCCTGTAGGTCAAAGCAGAAACATGCAAGTGAATATAGTGCTACACATGAGAGACAAAGTTTTAGCAGCAGCTATGGAATCCTTGCTTCAGGTGCCCAAAATGTTACCCATCAGTGGGTATGACATTGTCAGTGATACAGATATGGAAGATCTCATTAGAGATTTTATTGGAGTCTTGAGGCAGCACACATGATGCCAACAGTAGGTAAACACAACTGATACTTGTCAAAGTAACATGAAGCTTGAGGTGATAATACACGAAATTCAGGATGGTAAAAATTTTAGATTAAGCACAAAACTCAATGATCATGAAACTCGGATGGCACACAACTTGAGAGATGAGATGTATACTACAAATATTTCTTAGTTATCATCTGCTACAGTTAATTTGGAATCAAGTTACTGAGCTTATGTTATGAAGCCTTGTGCTTATAGTTGTGAGATTCATTGACAAGAGTATCAAAATCAATCCAGAAAAGATGGCAATACAGTGATCCCTCGTTTATCGTGGTTAATGGATACCAGAAACCCCGCGAAAGGTGAAAACCTCGAAGTAGGATTTGCCCCATCCCCCCTAGGAATTTTCGTGTATGTGTATGTGGGTACCAGAATGTTTAAAATATGTAAACAGTATTTATACTTTACATATACAGTATTTTACTTAAATCTATATAATCATAAAACTTTATACAGTATTTATACATTTACTCTCTCTCTTTCTCCCTCTCTCTCTCCCCCCTCTCATATGATACGTAACACTCACCCTTTTCTGCACTCTTTGATCATATTCAAATGTTTAACTTTTTCATTGATGGTCATCATCTTCCTCTTCCTCTTGGGCTCATTAGAGGAAGCTTTCGCAGGGGCACAGCGCTTAGGTGACATTGTAAGGGCTTAATGAATCACTACTTAAACAAAAAAAGTTATCGTGAACACAACACTAAAGGCGGCATACACTAGCACTTTTTCCGTTGTCTCAGATGATTTCCGTCGTTTTTTTTTACTCTTCCATCAACTCTTAAGATACAGTATGCGAGACAGTCAACAGCGTGGACGAGACTGGTGAGATACAACAAGGGAAGATGTTGGGTGAGGCTGCGATGATGCTCAGCCAATCAGCTCATGGGATAAATCCACTCATGCTCTCATTGGTCGATCTCCCACTGAGAACCAATCATGCGCCTTGTATGAGTGCCTGTGGTTATGTACAAAGCCTCAGAGTCAACTCATCTCTTTGTTTGGCATGCTGGGAAACCTTCTCACTCACACATCAACATGAAACAACGTGTTTTCCGTAATATGGCTGCCGATATGGCTGTATTTTTTCATTTTTATCATGAACCGCGAAATGGCGGGGGAACACTGTACTATATGTATACGAACAATACATGTACAGTACTTTACATACATAGTAACGTACATTGTCGTCGTTATTACACACCAACTTACCGAATTACCATACATACAGTATTTATAAGTGACGCCACGGACCTCGTGATATAGCGAAAAATCCACAGAACGTATCTACGAGTATGTATAAAGCCCGCGAAACAGTGAGACCACGAAAGTTGAACTGCAAAATAGCAAAGGAACACTGTATTCTAGTCCTGTCCAACCATTTGGCTACTTTAACCCTATTCTTTCTCGTACACATTTGAACAGACATAAAATGTAATAGTGAGGAGAAATGCCACTTCCCCTGTAGCCCCCAAAACTATTGAAATGTGTCTGCAACTGAGTGAAGCTAAAACAATCAGTAATAATACCAGGAAGAGTCTCATGAATATGAAAATAAGTAGCTTCACACTGAACATGGTGAGAAGTAGTACATATGTAAATTTACAAGCTAATAATAACCAATCTGCTAGTCACTATGCAACCTGCCATCTCCTGCACTTGTATCATACATGGCCTATCTTGTTTTTATTTCCTGATGCAGTTAATATTTCACATTCACAAATATGTGTTGTATACAGTTAAATAATAATAATTATTTAAAGTAAAAACATTTTTTTGTGAATATACTTATCCATATGTAATTACATATGCCTATATGCCATTATTCCCACACTCAGCACAGAAAATCAACCAGCACCTCTATATAGAGATCATGCCTATAAAAGTACCACATCACCTCCGCACACATGCACGCACATGCACGCCGAGAACCACCAGCCCAGCTGGCCAACCATACCTTAGATCCTTTCTGCCAAAATTGAAAGAAACACAGAGGGGAGGGAGAAATGGAACTTCTCACTATATAATTACATAAAGGTAAGTATATTCACAAAAAAAGTTTTTACTTTAAAAAACTATTTTGTTGCTACATATACAATTACCCATATGTAATTACATATGCCAGATTCCCAAGTATAGGTGGGAGGGTGTAACAGAAACTCGAAAGTGGAGGACACAATCTCCGAAATTGCCAAAATCCCAAAAACAAAAAAATAATGTATCCGAAAATCGTGTTGCTGACAACAAAGGAAATACAGAAAAAAAACTAAACCAGCATCATTGAACAACCCTCAGCGCCGAAACTACTGGCCCAAGGAAAAAAGTATCTAAACATCTATGAGTAACATCCCTTAGGTAAAAGGAAGCAAAGGTGGTCATACTCTTCCACGTACCAGCCTTGAGAACCAAGTCCAGACTCTTAACTTTTCTAAAGAGAACACTGGTCGCAATAGCCCGAACCTCATGGGCGTTCACTTTCAGAACGCGCGACTGCTCCTCTGAGACACTCACACAGGCCCTCCGAATCACCTGACAAATCCACTTAGACAAGGTATGAGGGTGGACAGCTCGTTTGGGATCCGAAACTGTGACCAACAACCTAGGGCAGGCCGGCCGACAATCCCTAGTCCTGTGAAGATACTCACAGACTATCTGAACTGAACAAAGAAGGCAGTCTACCTCGTCCTTCTCGACAAAATCAGAAAGAGCAGGAATAGTGAACTCATCAAAGGAATGCTGAACCAGACACTGAGTCTTAGCCAGGAAATTGGGGGCGAAGGAAAAAGTCATGGACGTCAAACCTTTGGAGTGACGCAGCTCAGCCATCAGGCTGTGAAGCCCACTAAGCTGACGAGCTGAAGTGAGCACCAAAAGAAACATGGGCTTAAGTGAGACATCTCTCAACAAGGCTGTCTGCAAGGGCTCATAAAGAGGACATAACAAGGACCAAAGGACAAGAGAAAGGTCCCAGGCAGATAATCAAGGCAAACAAGGTGGACAAGAGACCACAAAGGAGTGGAACAGAGAAGAAAGCTCTAGATCGGTGGAAAAGTCTATGCCTGACTGATGCAGAACAGGAGCTAAGGCACAATGATAATCCCTAATCGCTGACACTGACAGGCGCTTAAATTAAAAAAGGAAAATGAAAAAAATTTGCCAGCTGCACTACAGAGGCAGAGCACAGATCCAAACCCCTCAACTCACACCAACCACAAAAGACTCTCCACTTCGCCTGGTAAACTAAGGCGGAGGATTGCCTGACTGGTTAAGACATGAACTTAGAAGCCTTGTGCGAAAATGCTCGCACTCAGAAGAGACGCTGGAGAGTTGTGGCACACATGAAGATGGAGCTTCTCCGGAGAACCATGGAAGAGGGGACGGTGAGGTTGTTGAAGGAGAGACCGCCACATGGGAAGAACCTGGGGACTGTCCACAAGCAGGTCCAGCAACAGGAGAAACCAGTCTGCCTGAGGCCAAAGAGGAGCAACTAGTGTCATACGCACAGCCTGTGACTCGCAAACCTTCACCAGAACATGGCAGATCAGAGCGAACGGTAGAAAGGCATACAGATCCAGACTGTCCCACTGAAAAGAGAACGCATCCTGTCTCCAGGCTCCCTGATCCAGAAGAGGAGATACATACAGGGGCAGACAACGAGTCAGTGCCATGGCAAACAGATCTACCACAAGAGACTCCCACACCTGGAAGACTTTCCTGCAAATTTCGGGATGTAGGGTCCACTCTGACCCAACACACTCCTGACAAAGCACATCCACAATCACATTGCGGCATCCTGGAATGAAAACCGGGCACAGAGATGGAACAGCTCTCGCACCACCGGAGAACTGTCCCTGTTAAGGCTGACAGAGGTTTGAAACAACTGCCCCCGGACTTCCTGAGATCAGTGACCATTGCTGAGTTGTCGGACATCACAGACACCACCGACCCCAACAAGGCCTGCTGAAAACTCTGGAGAGCCTGAAAGACCACCAAAAGCTCTAGATGATTTATGTGGAGCCCCTGCTCCTCCACAGTCCAGACTCCCAAAGCCAGAGAATCCCCAAGGTGAGCTCCCCACCCGAGCTGGAAAGCATCCGAGAATAGAGCTGTTCCAGGGGCGCCACCACGAACGGGACGCCTTTCAGAAGTTGATCCAGAACCAACCACCAAGAGAGGTCTTGCAAACACTGATGATTTGGAGCCACCTGCCAACAATCTGGGTCAGAAGCAGCCACCCAATGCCTCTTTAGGCACCACTGCAGAGCCCGCATCCGCAGGAGTCCACCTGGCACTAACCGTGCTAGGGACACAAGATGTCTCAGCAAAGACCTCCAGAGGAACACTGGTGGAGTCTTGGCCAGCAGAAACTGTCAGGCCACTGCCTGAAAACGGCTGACCCAATCTGGCAACCGGAAGACTCAGGCTCTGACGGTATCGAGAACCATATCCAAAAACTGCTTCCTCCAGCTCAGAGACAAATCGGATTTGGCCCAGTTGACCTGAATCCCCACCCAAGAACAAAGAAGCAGAAGAGACCGGGCATTGTCAAGGCAGGAAGCCCAAGAAGGACCAGAAACTAGCCAATCGTCCAGATAGTGATACAAGGGTATGCCGAGGTGATGAGCCCAAGCCGACATGGGAGCCATCACCTTGGTAAAGACTTGAGGAGCTGTGGCAAGGCCGAAGTACAGAGCCTGAAACTGGTAAACTCTGCCCTGCCAGATGAACCACATGTACTTGCTTGACCGAGGGATAGTAAGTGTCCCACTGGTCCAAGGACACCATCCACTCATCCTCGGCCATTGACTCTAACACTGATGAAACTGTCTCCATGCAGAGGACCGATAGGTCGCAAATAGGCCTCCAGCCCACTCTGGTCTTGGGCACAAGGAAGATGCAAGAATAGAAGCTGGCCTGAGGGTCTACTACCAGTTACCAGCATCTCGGAAACCATGGCCTCCAGAGCCAAGTGACGGTCTGAGCCCTCCCTGTATGCCGGAAACTCCACAGGCGCGCTCAAGAGGGAAGGATCCCTGAGGAAGGGTAGAAGGGTCTTGACCACTCACTCGCAGGCCCCGATGTTCTCCCACTCTTGCCAGTGCCAATGTAGTAAAGCCCCAACTTGCAGCAGCACCTACACAGCGTCCCTAGCGAGATCCCCAACAGCCCCTAGAGCGGCCACAGAAGATTCCTCAAGACCGACAGGAACCACTCACCTTAGGAGCAGGAGGGGGCGGAAGCAAAGGAGGATTAACCAGCACAAGGTGTCAGGAACCAACGGCATGACCAGCCTTAGCCCTGATGCCCTGAGCTGTGGAAGCCAGGCCACGAGCAATCTGGGACACAAGGGACCATTGCGAGGACTCAAGCTCCTGCTGCTCCACTGCCGCCAAAGTCTGACCATCAAAAAGGTGGGAGCCAACGGGGTAAGACATCAATTGCTGTCTCTCCTGGTCACCATAGGTATTAGGGAGGTTTCTCACCACAGCCTGCCTGCGTAACATCATCATCCTCAAACGGAGCATTTTACAGCGTTGCATAATACAGTAAAACCTCAGCTCACGACCATAATTCGTTCCTAAATCCTGTTCGTCACCAATTTCTTCGTCCCCTGAATCAATTTTTCCCATAAGAATGTATTGAAATACCATTAATCCGTTCCAGACCAAAAAAAAATCATACTTTTGTCCATAAAACCCATTCAAAATAGACCTTTAATGTATGCATGACATGAACGAAATAATTATATAAAGCCTAAATTGTTCTACTTACCTAAATGCTATCAAAATGATAATAAAATGAATAAAAAAGAAAAGGTTATTTACTTGAGAGACTGGACGTTGATGGCATGATGGAATGGAGGAGAGGAGGATGGGGAGGAAGACAGACAAGATCCGAGAAGACAGTCATGAGAGAGAACTTTGGATGTGCGCAGCGTGCCAGAGCTACACAACAGATGTGTAGCGTCACAAGTCAGTGCCGCTATGTAGGGCCCCGTTATAGTGAACATTGGCGTGGGAAACATGGAAAGATTGCCAGTCTTCGTCTCTGCCTTGGAAGACCCTTGCCTACTGGGGACTGACTTCCTCACGCATGTGGGAGCAAGTTTGGACTTCCAAGAAGGGAAGTTAAAGGCACGTGGCCAGGAAGTTCCTTTGATCCTCGGAGGTGATGCTCAGTGTGAGAGGAGCGGGCAGTAGGGCGGTGTTCCTTCACTTCCTTGCCAGGCGAGCGAGGAAATAGCTGCGATGGATGTGCCACAATCTGCAGTACCTGGACATGGCCAGGATGATGATGACAGCAACACTGAGAGCCACCAGAGCAGCGAGGATAACGCCGAGGAAGCTACAGTAGAGCACGCCTTTAACATCACCATGCCCAGGAAAAACAGGAGAAAATTGTGGTGGCATGGAGATTATGTTATGTAATATTTTTCGTATGTTCCTGTTTCTATTTTCTTTTGTTTTTATATTTTGTTTTGTTGTTGTGGGATAGTCGGGTTAGCTATCACACAAACGGCTCACCGGTAGGTGAGCCGCGTTCATCCCATGAAATATCGTTCGTCCCCTGGGTCGATATATTGACAAATTTTTTGGTCATCTCCCGAATTGTTTGTCCTTAGAGACATTCGTCAAGCGAGGTTTTACTGTATCTAAATTTGCCTGGCAAGAGCTCCCAGGCACTCCAAACCCCTTGGGGGGGGAGCACTGGAGAGGCCAGCAAGGGCCCAGGAAGTTATATCAACCAGACTACTCAAAATACCCTCTAATTGAGCAGCCATACGCCAGGGAAGACTAACAGACAAATCTTTACTCTCCTCCAAATGAAGCAGCTCATCATTGAGAGGAGGAGCCCCACAGGAAGCTCCTTCTGGAGTGTAGCACCTCTCCTCCTGGGCAAGGCAAACTTGGCTGAAGCCAGATTAGGGATCCCCAGGGAACATCCCAGTTGTTTCCTGTGAACCTACAGAGCCAGGGGAGAACAAGGCAGCACCAAGGGAGTGGTGCTAGGCTGTGAAGTCCCAGAGGTGCGCTCGACCCCAGTAGAAGAGGGCATGGAGAGACCCAAGGACTCTCTCACTGAGGTAATAAGCTCACGAGAGGAGGCTGTACCCTCCTCATTTGGAGTGCCAGCCTCCCCCGAGGGAACGTCATCAAAAACCTCGTCCACCTCTTCAGAAAATGAAGGCCAGCCCGTGGCATCAGCTTGACTAATTACTGCGCCACCAGGGTCCGCGCCCACATCAACTGGCCGGGGCAGGACCTGCGAGGACATTGACTTATGCAGTAAATCAACATGAGGCAGGCCCATGGAAGACACGCCCACCAAGCCTGCAAAATTACCATCACTCGGCAACCCACCAGAGAGTGGTCCTGCATGAAGTCCCATTTCTTCGCCATCAACAAGGCCCAAAGAAGAGACTGGCACAGCAGGAGCTGGCTCCCCACAAACCCCCAAGGCCTTACCCGAGAGAGGAGCTGCATGTAGACTCAATCCACTGACTCCAAGACCGGCCACAGAAGAAACAGGGGTATTAGTAACTACTTACACCACATTTAGAACATCTGGTGAAGATTACTTATTGTGGTTACTCAGATTAAGACCTAATACACTTTTGGGAATAAGAAATACATTCAGTTAGTTACCATAATCTATCTGGACTAGGAGATTGCCAATTAACAAAGGTCTTTGGTTTGGTCATTTAAGAACCACTTGGACCCCAAGCACGTGTGGTACCACTGTGCCACATTAGTCCCAAATTGAAAATTATACAATACAAATTATAATAAGCCATCTACACTTTACAATCTGACAAAAAATATATTATTTTCCTGTTAAAGATACATACCTCTAAACTGTCTGAGTTCTTCAGCATAATCTTCTGAACAGCTAATTTCAACATATTTCTTGCCAATTTCCTCATCTTGCTTTGCAAACTGGACCTGTAAAAGACATAATGGTAAGAATTTTTGTTGTAAAAGTTCCAAAACTATGAGTGGATAGTAATATAGTAGATTAGTATCAAAGTTTAAATCCTTTTCACTGAACAACATATACATCTAAATATATCTTCATGGAAGAGAACATGTCTTGGCCTAAAATTTCAAAATACATTATATTTCTGTGATTGGCACACCAGAAAAAAAATCAAGAAAATAAGTGAATAAACAAAAAAAAAATAAAATAAAATGGAAAATTAGTACAAAATATTTTATACCCTATGCACATTAAATGTTTGACTATAAAATTATAATGGAGTCTTATAACTTCAGTATTGTAGTTAATTTCCTATAACAACTTTGATAATAAGACAAATAACAATACTAAAGGAGTTTTCAGGAGTGACACAACAGTTTTGTTTTTATAGAAACACTGTTGTCTCTAATACAATAATTCATGAATCCTAAGAAGACATAAATTGACACTACAGTAAGCCCCTGCAATTGGCGAATCTCAGCTTGGCGAAATTCACTTTTGGCGTTAGGGTGGCCACGGGCCATCAAGTGCACGCTTGGCGATTTGAATTCAAACTTGGCAGCTGCATAGCGAACCACGTGGCTCCCCAGTGACGTCAGACCTCTCTCTAAACTTATCAGAATGCAGCGTGAGAGTCCCCTTCAGCCATTTTGTTTGTGCAACGAGGGAAGCCATGTGACCCAGCAGTGTTAATCACTTTTTGGCAGTTGGGAGTCAAGAATCCACGAAAGCTTGTATATGAGAGAGAAGATTGTCCACCCAGGTCTGCATCAGGAAAGACTTCAAAGGAGGAGTCCAAATGTTGACTCCCAAGTAGACAATCTCCTGAGCAAGCCGTAAGCAAGATGTCGTAATTGATGCGGATCCCTAGGTGGGCACAAAGCTGAGGCAGGACCTGGGTCGAGTTGACAGCCTCTTGGTAAAACAAGACCAGGAGAAGCCAGACATCCAGATACTGTAGGATGCAGATGTCCCACCTGTGTAACTCTGCAGAAATAGGTGCTATAATCCTGGTGAACACCTGGGGAGCCATAGACATGGCAAAGCACAGTACCCAGTACTGGAGTGTACGTTTGCCCCAACCGAAACAAAGGAACCGTCTGCTCTGGAGATGGACAGGAACTTGCAGGTCCTTCAGGTTGATGGACACCATCTAATTGTGTCAGTGGAAGGCAGTCAGAACCATTCAGACTTCATTATGGTAATATTTTGATCGAGGAAGGAGAGGTTGATGATCGGACAAAATCCTCCCATCACCTTGGGAACCACAAACAGCCAACTGTAGAATCTGGGTGTAGGGGGAACTTCCTCCACTGCACCCTTGTTGAGGAGAGCTGTTACTTCCTCCATCAGAGCCCTGCCTCGCTTGGAATCTGTCGAGTAGGAGCCCAAGTGCCTAGGCACCCGAGACACCGGAGGAAAGGAGTGGAAAGGGATCTTGTACAGAACCTGTAGAACCCACTGTTCTGCCCTATGTCCTTCCAGGCGGGCAGTTGTTGGGCAAGGCAGCCTCCAATTGAAGAAGTTGGAGAAGGGGAGTCATTTCCAAAATGTCTTGATCTTTGACTGTCTCAAAGAGGGACGTCCATAATCATGGAAAGTGTGAGAGTGGAAGTGTGGTTTGGAGAACCATTGCTGGGTTGGACCAGGACAAGGGCAAGAGTCAGCAGAGGTGGAAGAGCGTGGATGTTTCTCCACAAGTGGCATTCCCAGTCTTAGTTTCACTTTGATGAGAGCCTTGGCTGCTGCCTCAGTGAGCAAAACCGAAGCCAATGGCCTTCTCCACACTAGTCGATTTGAATAGCAGATCTGAGTCCACGTCTGAAAGGCATAGCTGGGCCTTACAAGCCAAACTGAACTGATGTGGAAGATGTGAGAGATAGGACTCCCTCCTCGCCACCCTTGTGTTGGCCAGAGCAAAGGCTGTGATCCTGGCTTGGTCCACTATAGTTGGTGTAGCATGGGCCCATGAGCTGACAGTCCCTCACCTGACAACGTGAAGGAAAAGAAGGTACCCAAAAGCAGGAAGTTCTGTGTGTCCCGAGTGGTGAGAAGAGCCTCCTCAAGGTGCAATATCTCCCATTGAGAAAGTGAGATCTGTGGGTCACCACGGTCAGGTGTTGAACCAAATCAGAGTTCACCTTTGCAGATAGGCTTCTACTTCATCAAAGCTAGTCCTATAATTTCTATAGTATCATCTGGCAGGATACTTGGCAAACGAAGGCTTAGAGGACTCATTGGCACGTGTCATTGCCTCCAAGGTTTGAGACATCATGAAGTCAATGGGATGTGCACGCCTTAAGCGAGGAGTGATGGCAGGAACCTGTGACACTCCTCTGCATGGCCGGGAGAAGGGGGGTGGAGTCCTGTACCACTGGACCATGGGCTTCTGGAAACTTCTCACAGACTAAGTCCATCATGGCTATGAAGGTAGGGGAAGACTCCAGAAAATGCTCTTCTAAACCCAAGAAATCGTCCTCCTTTTCCCCACTGACCAATTCCTGATACCTGCCCAGCGACATGGAGGGACGAGAGGTGGAAGGAACATGGAGAGGGAAGGGAGAGCCACACACCAAACCCGCACTGTGGTAATGCGAAGGTTGTTGTGGAGCCAAACTTTGGTGACAATGCACAGTCGAGGGAGTTACCATCTGCCAATCTTCCCCTTTGGGTGCCATGAACGGGGGAGAGAGGTGACATGGTGCTGTCTCTTGCACCCCCCCTCCCTTGGACTAAGTGGCTGGATGTGTTTGATGCTCCGTATCGCCACAAGCAGTCCGTCTCAGACCCGAGGGTGTGAGATGGGTTAGTGGGCCAAGAACCTCACTTATAGCCACATTTGGGTCCCGGGCTGAAGGAAGCGAGAGAGAGGCAGATCTTACGCTTCCCCCCACTTTGGCCCAGAACCGTTTCCTGAACGACAAAGCGTCCACCATTGCAGCATGCTTATCCAAACGAACACTTAATGGGTCTTGTCCCAGGCTACATCCCTGTGCCCCCTCAGCTAGGAGTGCCTCTTGCACTCTGCTAGGTGCTGCAGGCTTTGGGGAGGTTGGTCTAGAGCTAGCCAGACACTCTGCCTTAGACAATGAACTTGCTGGAAGCTTAGCAAGGTTATCAAGACATGAATTTACCCAAGAAGCAATCATATCAGAAGGCATAGACTGCAGTAGAGAACCATGGGCAAACATGGCAGCAAGTTGACCCTCCAAGGGCAGAACCTGGCCTGCCTGGGAGGCTGAATCCTGAGGGTGACAGAACCCAGCAAAGACAACAAGTCCATCTGCACTGCCCAATGGGGGCATGTCACCAGACTCAACCCTGCTTCCTGAAGCGCCAACACTACCCTGACATTTAGCACGGGCATATCTGGTATGGCGCCGCTCCAACTCAGTCTGATAAACCCTGGCTGAATCCACCACCATGACATCCCAGCCTGCACATTCCTCACACCTGGAAGAAACCATGACATGTAATACATACAGTATGAGGGTCATGGGAGACGTTAGGAAGAGCCCTGCTGCATTTCTGATGTGCACACAACCTTTTGGAGGAACCAGAAGAGAAGGCAGAGTGCGCTGGGGCCAGCGGTGGAGTCCCCAAGATGCCGGAACTGTCTGCTCTGGGCCATGGGAGGCCGGCAATAAACAAAATACCATCTGTTGGGTGACTTCCACCTTCCCCCAGCATGTCACTTTCAGCAGGTGATGGTGGAGAAGAAGCCACATGAGAAGACATCATGACAGAAGGAAAAACCCACTGATAGCAGAAGCCAAAAACACGGGGAGCAGTGCGTGTAGCTGCAATGTATGTCAGTAGAGAAGTGGGGTGTGAAGATGGCTACCGCAGGGAGGAATAGGAAAACAGCGCATCGACTTCCACACAGGGAGGATGTTGATTTTTTAGTCACTGACAGACACAAAGAGACAATGTGTTCATTGCCTATAGTAGAAGGAACAGGTTTTATGTGAAATAAATAATGATTTAAAGTTTATGTATGTATAGTATAATATATATTTGTGTAGCCAGGAAGGATATTCTCTTTTAAACATACGAGGTTAAAAACTAGAGCAACTTCATCGTTGTTCAGTTTTTTGAAGTTATTTTCAATTTGTCTAATGAAGTCTTTTTGTACGGTACTTAATGCTCCAAGGAGCTGTCCAAAATTTAAATAATTTGCAACGTTTCGTTCCAATCTGTGGAACATCTTCAGGCGAAGGGTAAGAGTGGAATGACTCTCGAAATACGAAATACGAAATAAGTGGGGGATAGACAGTTTGGGTGAAATTAGTGGGAGAGGGGAGTATAGGAAGAATTGGAGGGGGAAGCTTATATGAAAGTGAAGTACAGTAGAAGATAAAAGATGGCGGGCTGTATGCCTTGCTATTCTTAAATATTAATATTATTATTATTATTATTATTATCATTTATTTATTTATTTACTTATTTATCTATTTTTTTTATTTATTTATTTATTATCTCTTTTATTTATTTATATTTTTTTTTTCCCTATTTCAGCTCCTGCTTGTTTTTATCTGTGCGTCCCTATAAGGTATTTATTTGTGTTAAATTTAAGTTTTGCATGCTCATTTGATTATTAATTTTTCCTTCTTTTCTTTCAGATTGTTTCGTATGTTCTTTTCTCATCCCACAGCGGTAAGTGTCTTAAAGGTAAGTGTTACTATGTAACGTAATAATACGATCAGGGTTATTTTAGTTTAACATAAGATTAGTTTTGTTAAATTTCTTTTAATAATATAGTTAGTGTAATAGTCTTCTTAAAACTAAGTTTGTCTTACTCATAGTAAGACTTTGAGTTTGTTTCTTATGTATAGTGTGTAGTGTGTTTGTGTAGTCACCTCCTTGCAACCCCCCGTCATCCGTGCGTGGTAATCTCCTGTGAGATGTTTACCTGCCTCTTTGCCCCTAGCCAGCATGAGAGGAGGCGATTCCCCCATGCCGGCTACTCAGAGTGCCCCGTCTGACTGTCAACCTTTCCCACTGCTGAGGATCCTGCAGATCTTCTCAGTGTACAGATAACCCCTCACTCGTGGAGGGTAAGTACTGAAATTGTGATCGGCAGTCAGGATGCTGGAATGTGACGTCAGCACCCGTCAGCTTCGCCTCGCTTGATCTACTCAGCACACCTCCTCCCCGGTGACTCAGGGCGCGGGGGTCAGGGACAGGGGCCAGTAAGGAGACGTGAGAGTGGTGTTCCTGACCAGTGTTTTTGTATGTAGAGTAGTGTGTTGTGTTGTAATGTAGATTACCCTTAATTATAAAGTGGTTGTGATGCTTGTTGTTACAGTAGTTTTGCTGTTTTCTTGAAGCATGCATGATCTTGGGTGTTATTTTGGTTGTCTGTTATTATGTCTGTGTATATGGTGTCTTGTAACATGTCCTGTAGTGTGAGTTTTGTCTTGTTGGCTTGCTCGTATAGTGTTATGTTGATTGGTTTGAGGTTGCTTAATTGATGTAATTGTATTGTGTTCTTGGTGTATGAGTATCTTTCATTATATGTAAATCGGAGGGCTTTGTTTTGGACTCTTTGTAGTTTCCTGATTGATTGTTTAGTCAGTGATGCTAGTGGGTAGGCTGGGTAGGTGAGAATTGGGATGACGCAAGCCTTTATGAGGTGTAATTTGATGTTAGTGTTAAGATGGTGAAATCTTTTTAATGTGTACAGTGCATGTTTAGCCTTTGCTACGTTGTTTGTAATTTGCTGTGTATATCCTCTGTTGGTGACTGTTAAACCTAAGATGTTTGCTTTTTTTGAGTACGGGATTATTTGGTTGCTTACATTTATTGGTTCTGTTTTTGTGATAGATATTGGGAGGATTGTAAATTTGTTTATGTTTATCTTTATTTTCCATTGGTGTTCAAACTCATTGATTTTTATGATCTCTCTACCCACTTTTCGTGCCAGATACTTTCTGTAATTTCCCGGTTGACATATTATATGGGTTATATCATCTGCGTATGCGATGTTTGTGCATTGTGGACCTGATAGTGGGGTGTCTGACGTATATATGGTGAAGAGGGTTGGCGATAGGTTGCTTCCTTGTGGCACTCCGCTTTTTAGGGTTATTTGGGGGGCCTGTGTGTGTGTTTATAGTTATGCTTGCAGTTCTATTATGCAAGAAGTTACTTAGTAGTTTAATATATATGGGGTGTAAATTTAGTTTGGTTAGTTTGTAGCTGAGTCCTTGATGCCATACTTTATCAAACGCCTTTGAGATGTCACGAGTGACAATGGTGGTGACTTTATTAGTTGTGAGCGCATTGCTTAGTGATTCTGTAAATGTTGCTATGGCTGTATTTGTTGATCTGTGTTGTCTGAAGCCGTGTTGTGAAGCTGGTATGAGGTTGTGTGTTTCCAGGTGTGATATTAGCCTTTGGTTTATAATTTTTTCGTATATCTTTCCATGTACCTCCAGTAATGAAATTGGTCTGTAGTTTTGTGGATCTGTTGGTTGTTTGTTAGCCTTCAGTATTAATTTTAGGTTTGCATGTTTAAAATTGTCTGGAAAGTAGCCCATGGACATGAAAATGTTAAGTAGTTTTGCTAATATTTCTATAGATGTTAATGAAAGCTTTTGTAGTATTGTTTTGTTAATTTTTGTTTTACCTGGTGTGTTGTTTTTAAGACTTTTTATCTTAAGTATAACAGATTCAGCTGTTATTTTATATAAAAGTGGGTGATTGTCATCTTATCTGTTTGGATCTCCATGTGGAAATAGTCTGAGAAGTTGTGCATTATTGGTAATGAATTGGGCTACCATGTCATCTGTGGTTTGGTCAAAGTTTGCATTTTTTTCTGGTGATATTTAGAAAGTTTTGCTCCATATGTCCCTGAAGATTTTTTCTTGTTTGTCTGTGTTGTGTATTTTTTCATTGTTGTGTATAATGTAGTTGTTTGGAGGGTTTGGGTTCTCTTTCAGCCTTTTGATCTGGGACCAAAATTTTTTAGCGTCTTTGTGTATGCTGTTCAGTGATTTTATTTTATTTTCCCATTGCTTGTTTTGTATTTCTTTAGATTCTTTTATGATTGCTTGCTGGAGTCTTTTTAGGGTTGCATATTTTAGTCTTGTCCAAAATGTGTTGTTACTTTTGTCTGTTATGTTATTAGCACAATATGTGAGGTATTTTATTGTGTTATTTGTAAGTGGTTTGTGTTGTGTGACTGATTTTTTAAGTGGTATGTGTTTCTTCATTGCATGTGTTATAGTGTTTGTCCATTGCTGTATAGATGCATGTAGCTGTTGTGTGCTCATGTATGGGTTTGTGTCTATATTTGTGTGGTGTTCTTCAATTTCCGTGGTGAATTTTTCCCAGTTTGCTAATTTGTAGTTCAGCATTGGGATAATTGGTGTTTTAATTGCTTGTGTGGTAATTGTTATCAACATTGGGATGTGATCAGAGGATGTTGTGGGCCCTGGTTTGATTTCCATGTTATGATATGTGTTACTGTTAGTGAGGACAATGTCTGGAGATGATGTGTGGTTGCTGCTAAAAAATGTATTAGTCTATTAGTTTCTTTAATGCTTTCCCTACGTTGTTGCAGTCATTACTGTTCAGTATAGTATGTCTGGCGTGGAGATCACCTATCATGTATGTAGGTATGTTCTGAGATGATAATCTATGGAAGTCAGGGAAGGGAAGGTATGGTCTGCGTGGTGGCAAATAAGTAGTGGCTATGTTTATTGGTTCGGTTCTTGTGTTTACACATACTTGCAGTATATCTGTGTAGAAGTCGTCAGTAATTTGGTGTTTTATGTTGTTTTTAATTAGTATTGCTGAGCCGTCATGGTGTGTATTTTCACTGTTTATTTTATGTGTTATAACCAATTATTTTAATTGTTTCTGTGTCCTTTACCCCTGTGCTATTCAGCAGTATGATGTCTGGATTGTGTTGCAGGTAGGTATTTGTTAGTAGGAATTTGTTTGTCATCCAGGTGTGCACATTGTGTTGTAGAAGTGTTATTGTGTCCGTATTTTGTTTTGTTTAAGTGAGAGAGTGTCTATGCCTGTGTTTGGGTGGTTTGGTATTTGGTGGTGGGGTAAGTTCTTGAAGGAGCCCGTTACGTGTTTTGTTAAACTGTGTGTCATCAGAGATATGCCAGCAGTTTGTAAAATCAATATCGTTATTTAATATGTATAATAATATTTCTTCATCTGTGTATGTTGGATTTGTGTATCTGTATTTGTACAGACCTTCATCAATTCCTCTCTTTAAGTCAATTAGATTAATTGTTTTATGTTTAGGCCAACCATTGCTTTTTTTTGTAATGAGTTGTAATCCTATATCTTGACTAGAAATTTGTTCTAAGGGTGGCATGCTGGGATCACGAGAATTGTTGTTTTCTCGTTGTGAGTGTAATGTGTTGCTTGTGTTTGTGTCATTAGAAACTTGTGAAAGTAGTGTATGAGGTGAGCTTATCGTGGTTGTATGTTGTGTGTTTTGTGTTTGCTGTTGCACCAAACGCAGCTGATGTTGTTGGTTTTTTTTTTTTTTTTTTACGTAGGGAAGAGGGCCAGCCAAGGGCAAAAAAAAAGAAAGTTAGAAAAAAGCCCACTTGAGCTCTGGCTCTCCAAAGAGTAGAAAAAGTGCCAAAACCGTCAGCCAGAATTAATGGAGCAAATGCCTCGATACCTCTCTCTTAAAAGAAGACAAGTTGTAGGAATTTGGAAATACAGATGCAGGGAGGGAGTTCCAGAGTTTACCAGTGAAAGGGATGAATGATTGAGCATACTGGTTAACTCTTGCATTAGAGAGTTGGACAGAATAGGGATGAGAGGAAGAAGAAAGCCTTGTGCAGCATGGCCGCAGGAGGAGGGGAGGCATGCAGTTAGCAAGATCAGTAGAACAGTTACCATGAAAATAGCGATAAAATATAGAAAGGGATGCAATATTTCGGCGCTGAGAAAGAGACTGAAGACAGTTAGTCAGAGGAGGGGAGTTGATGAGACGAAGAGCTTTCGATTACACCCTATCAAGCAAAGCTGTGTGACTGGAACCTCCCCAAACATGCGAAGAGTACTCCATACAAGGACGGATAAGGCCCTTATACAGAGTAAGCAGTTGGAGGGGCGAGAAAAACTGGCGGAGATGCCTCAGGACACCTAACTTCATAAAAGCTGTTTTAGCAAGAGATGAGATGTGAAGTTTCCAGTTAAGATTATGAGCAAAGGACAGACCGAAGATATTCATTGTGGAAGAGGAAGACAGTTGAGTGTTATTGAAGAAGAGGGGATAGTTGTCTGGAAGGTTGTGTCGAGTTGATAGATGGAGGAATTGAGTTTTTGAGGCATTGAAAACTACTAGATTTTCTCTGCCCCAATCGAAAATTTTAGAATGATCGGAAGTCAGGCGTTCCGTGGCGTCCCCGCGTGATCTGTTAATTTCCTGAAGGGTTGGACGTCTCTGAAAAAATGTGGAAAGATGTAGGGTGGTATCATCAGCGTAGGAGTGGATAGGGCAAGAAGTTTGGTTAAGAAGGTCATTAATGAATAATAGAAAGAGAGTGGGTGACAGGACAGAACCCTGAGGAACACCACTATTAATAGGTTTAGGAGAAGAACAGTAGCCGTCTACCACAGCAGCAATAGAGCGGTCGGAAAAGAAACTTGAGATAAAGTTGCAGAGAGAAGGATAGAAGCCGTAAGAGGGCAGTTTTGAAATCAAAGCTTTATGCCAGACTCTATCAAAAGCTTTTGATATGTCTAACGCAACAGCAAAAGTTTCACCGAAATCTCTAAAAGAGGATGACCAAGACTCAGTAAAGAAAGCCAGAAGATCACCAGTAGAGCGACCTTGACAGAAGCCATACTGGCGATCAGACAGAAGATTGTGAAGTGACATGTTTGAGAATCTTCCTATTCAGGATAGATTCAAAAACTTTAGACAAGCAAGAGATTAAAGCTATAGGACGGTAGTTTGAGGGGTTAGAACGGTCACCCTTTTTAGGAACAGGCTGAATGTAGGCAAACTTCCAGCAGGAAAGAAAGGTAGAAGTCGATAGACAAAGTTGGAAGAGTTTGGCCAGGCAAGGTGCAAGCACAGAAGCACAGTTTTTGAGAACAATAGGAGGGACCCCATCAGGTCCATAAGCCTTCCGAGGGTTTAGGCCAGCAAGGGCATGGAAAACATCATTACGAAGAATTTTGATTGTAGACATGAAATAGTCAGAGGGAGGAGGAGAGGGAGGGACAAGCCCAGAATCGTCCAAGGTGGAGTTGTGAGCAAAGGTTTGAGAAAATAGTTCAGCTTTAGAGACAGAAGAGATGGCACTGGTGCCATCAGGATGAAATAAAGGAGGGAAAGATGAAGAAGTGAAGTTATTTGAGATGTTTTTGGCTAGATGCCAGAAGTCACGAGGAGAGTTTGAGTTTGAAAGATTTTGACATTTCCTATTTATGAAAGAGTGTTTGGCAAGTTGAAGAACAGACTTGGCATGATTCCGGGCAGAGATATAAAGTGCATGAGATTCAGGAGATGGAAGGCTCAAGTACCTTTTGTGGGCAACCTCTCTATCATGTATAGCACGAGAACAGGCTGAGTTAAACCAAGGTTTAGAAGGTTTAGGTTGAGAAAAAGAATGAGGAATGTACGCCTCCATGCCAGATACTAACACCTCTGTTATGCGTTCAGCACAAAGAGATGGGTCTCTGACACGGAAGCAATAATCATTCCAGGGTGGCTTACGGCACCCCTTCTAGGGGGCCCCCTCGTGCATATAGACTAAGGGTTCACCTTGACCACCAGGTGGACGCTAAGGGCAAAAAAAGAAATAAAGTAGGAGTAAAAGATGCCTGGGTGGGACTCACCCGGAGGGAGTCCCCAGTACACAGGGCTTTTCCAGGATCCACCAAGCAGGGATCCTCGTAGAGAAGGCTGGAGTTGAGTAGCCACTCGCTGAGGATCTCGGCCTTGCCAGTCGGCACAGTCGCGAAGGTATCGGTGCTTCCTAGCTCGGCGATCGAATCGACGTATGACTCTCGTTGGTAGAGGCGGTCTATATATACACCTCCCGTGGGTCAGGTAAGATGAGGGAGCTCGTGACAGTGGCCGGTGATTGGCTGGTAGCGCGGGCGGCGGTGCGGCGTGCTGTTATTGGCTGGAGCTTGTTTCAGTGTTTTGTGCTCTCAATTTTCGTGTCGGGAGAATTTGCAAGTCTCTGGTTTGCTGGTTGATGGCAGGTTTCATGTTTTCTATGTAGATAGCTTCCAGGAACATCAGCTGTCTTGCGTCTGTTTCTCTGTCAATAATTGTAGTATTTTCTTCAAGGTGTTGCCGGGTCAGTTTAGTTTGGCGTTTTCCGTGAACTTGCAAATTCTCCTGACATGGAAATTGAAAGCACAAAAAACTGAAACAAGCTCCAGCCAATAACAATGCGCCGCACCGCCGCCCACGCTACCAGCCAATCACCGGCCGCTATCACGAGCTCCCTCACCTTACCTGACGCACGGGAGGTGTATATATAGACCGCCTCTACCAACGAGAATCATTCCACTCTTACCCTTTGCCTGAAGATGTTCCACAGATTGGAACAAAACGTTGCAAACATCTAATTTTTAATGCTAAAATTGATTTTTTCACTTACCTGTTTTTCATACAAAATATAGCAGTTCCACTGCTCCACATACCTTTTTGCCGAGAAACCACCCGCTTTAGCGCTATGCCTGGCAGCGCGGCGCTCATTGCTGCCGCCAGCACACTGCATGGGCAACCGTCAGTTATTTCTCAAGGGAGAGAACCTGACTGGGGGAGGAAGGGAGGGCAGTGAAGTTTTGTATGAAAAACAGGTAAGTGAAGAAATCAATTTTAGTATTAAAAATTTGATTTCTGTCACAGACACCTGTTTTTCATACAAAATATAGCGGACTCCAACATTGAAGGAGGCGGGAGTCAGAAGAAAGTGCCAGGCGTGAGGGTGAAAACAAACTGTCCATATGTAGACACTAACCTCTTGGCTGAGGCCGGGCAGCATAGGGATGCCAGCGGGCTCGGCTGAGGGATTGGGAGGTCCTCCTAACCCGTGTGTCTAAAGGGAGCAGGCCTTAGGGGTCAGGGGATGAGTGTTCCAGGAGCGTGCTCAATACCCTGACGCAGAGGAGAGAACCCGGCTACTGACCCAATCAACTAAGACGAGCAGTGTAAGTGAGCACTGGGGTGTTCACCTGAGGGAGCCAAGCGTTACCCCAGAGCAAGGAGGACCTTGTGGTAGTTGTCAGCCCACAATGTGACCGGCTGCAACAACTGGACCCAGGAAAAACGTCGCCTTCCTTCCGCACTATATCGCGGAGATAATGGTCGGCAAAGACCGAGTGAGTCCTCCAGCGTGCTGCCTTCAGGATGGTCGGAACCGAGCAGTTTTCCCAGAGGAGCATGGAGGCAGCAATGCCACGGATGTCATGGGCACGGGCATTGACCTCGAGGCAGACAGAGTCAGAAATAGCCTCATGGGCAGACTTGATGGTATCCCTGAGGAAGTATGAGATGGCCGCTTTCGACATAGGTCGAGAAGGGCGTTTAACTGCAACAAACAGATTCCTGGGCCTTGTCTCTGAAGCAGTCCGTTGTAAGTAGTGGCAGAGAGCCCAAACAGGGCACGAAAAGCGCTCCTCATCCATGGAACCGAGAATGGAAGTAAGGCTCTTAATACGGAATTCCCGGGGCGTGCTGTGAACTCCCGTATCCGTCTTAGCAATGAACTCAGGGAGATAGCAGACCATGAGATCCTGTCCTTGCCAGCTAGTCCGGGAGGAGAGGGCCTGGATCTCCCCTATCCTCTGCGCTGTAGCTAATGCCAGGAGAAAAAGAGTCTTCCTGGTCAGGTCCCTGGAGGACGAGAGCCTAAGGGGCTCAAAGGGGGCCTTGGACAGGTAGCGAAGAACTACATCCAGGTTCCAGGAAGGACTAAGATTCCTAGTAGGTCTGCGGGGTTGAGAAGAGCACGCCTTGACAATAGCACTCAACACCCGGTCATTGTTGAGGTCCACGCCCCTGATTGCAAAGACTCCATTCAGCATGGCCTTATAACCCTTAATGGCAGAGGTAGAGATTGCAATCCTGGCGCAGGTGAACGAGAAAATCTGCGACCTTTTGGACCGTGGGATTGGAGACAGTGTGGCCGTGATCTTTGCACCACTTCCTGTACACCTTCCACTTGTGCTGATAGTTGGAAGCAGAGGAAGGCCTCTTGTCGTGAGATAAGAACTGGGCCACCTTAGAGGAGAAACCCCTGTGCCTCAGAAAGCGCTGGATAGTCTCCACCCTGTCAGCTGAAGCCCGGGGAGACCGATGTGGAACTTGTGGATGTGTGGCTGTCTCAATAGATCTTTGCGAAGAGGGAGGCGGCGGGGAGGCTCCACCGACGCCGCCAACAGATCTGGAAACCATTCCTTCTGAGGCCAGTAAGGGGCTATGAGGATGAGACGGGTGTTCCGGGAAGCCCGGAGCTTGTTGAGAACTCTCCTGATGAGGGGGAAGGGTGGAAAGGCGTACAGATCCTGGTTGTCCCAATTGTAGAGGAAGGCGTCTGTGGCGATGGCCGGATCCTGAAAGGGGACACAAAGTTCGAATCCGTGGTGAGACGAGTGGCGAACAGGTCGACTGTCGGGTAGCCCCAGACCCGCCACAGCAGGTGACAAACATCCATATGTAAGGTCCACTCTGTGGACAGGGATTGGTGTCGGCGGCTGAGGCAGTCGGCCACCACATTGACTGAGCCCCTCACAAACTGGGGCAAGATCGACACTGCATGCGCTTCTGCCCAGTCGAGGACCTGGCGTGCCTCGAGGTTGAGAAGGATAGAGTGAGTACCCCCTCCTGTGCAGGTAAGCGAGGGCCGTGGTGTTGTCCGAGAAGACAGCGACAACTGAGCCCCTCACCACCTCCGTGAAGTGCTGGAGGCCGAGGCGGATCGCACGGAGTTCTAAAACGTTCACGTGGAGCGTCTGTTCCTGGATGTTCCACAGGCCACTCACAGAAGCCTGGAGGAGCGACGCACCCCAGCCGACTGTAGAGGCATCCGTGTAGAGAAGGTGGTCCGGAATGGCAACCTGAAGAGGCTGACCCTGCCCCAAGTTCTCGTCCTCCAGCCACCATTCCAGGTCCTGACGTGAAGCACTGTCCCAGCTGACCGGATGGTCGTCTAGCATCGACCACCTGTCCCATTGCTGGTTCAGTTGGATCTGCAGGAGACGCGTCCGCCTCCTGGATCCCGGCACTAGATGTATGAGGGAAGACATGTGCCCCAGAAGTCTCAACCAGTGCTCCGCTGGGGGACGGGCAACTGAGGAAGGAGCGGAGTAAATCCTGGAGGCCTCGAATCCTCCCCTGGGTCGGGAAAACCCTCAAAAGAGGGGAGCGAATCACCATCCCGAGGAAGGTCTTCTCCTGTGCAGGGGTCAGGATGACTTCTCCCAATTTACTCGGATGCCCAGGTCCGAGCAGAGCCTGAGCAGACAAGCTGTGGCGTGTCGAGCTTCTACCGCTGAAGAGGCCAGTACCAACCAGTCGTCGAGGTAGCGAAGGATGCGGAAGCCCCGACGATGGAACTCCGCCGAGACAGGAGCCATCAGACGAGTGAAAACCTGTGGAGCAGTGGAGAGACCAAAGCAGAGGACTCGAAACTGAAAGTGGTACCCCTCCCACACAAAGCACAGGAACTGACGGCTGTGGGGATGAATGGGCACCTGAAGATATGCGTCCTGAAGGTCCAGTGACACCATCCAGTCGTCCTGTCGGATGGCCGACATTACCGTCCGGACAGTCTTCATCCTGAATTTGGTGGTGACGACGTACTTGTTGCGGAGGGAGAGGTCGATGATGGGGCGGAACCCGCCTGTGGCCTTTGGACCGACAAACATATGGCTGAAGAAACCTGGGGAGGGAGGTGGTTCCTCTATAGCCCCTTTTGTCCAGAGACGCTGGAGCTCCATCTCGAGGGCGAGACCCTTGGGTGACCCTGGGACATAACCACTGCGATCCTCGAAGAGAGTGGTCAGGGGTGGAGAGGATGAGAAGGGGATCTGGTAGCCTTCCCGCAGAATGCTGAGGACCCATTCCTCTGCCCCGATCTTGAGCCAACCTTCCCAGCAAAGGGCCAGACAGCCCCCCACCACCCCATGGTGAGAAAGACTGTCATTTCCAAAAGGGCTTACCCCTCCATCCTCCTGACTGCCCACTAGGGCGGGCAGAGAGCAGTCCGGAAGATCCACCCCGAGGATTCCCAAGACGAGGGCGAACTTGTGCTCGCCGGGGAGGAGCAACCGGAGGCCTCGAGGCTGATGGGGCAGGAAGATGAGAACCGCGCTCCACCAAGGGAGTACCGGTGGCCGGACGTGGACGAGCCAGGGCTCTGAGAGCAGTCTCATGGAGAGTCATGGCAGCATTACTCTTGGAAGACTGGAACACCTCCTGCAGCTTGGCCTCATCAAAGAGAAGAGGAGAAAAGATGGGGGACCGTCTATGGATGCCCTTCTCCACCTGAGAGAAGGTGGGTCTGAGGTGGGCAATGTAGGACTCCCTTCTCCAGGCCCGAAGATTGGCATTGACGTAAGTAGAATCACGGCAGATGTCATTCAAGGCCATACGAACAGCCTTAAAGAGCTGTCCCTCTAAATCCAACAGGTGTGAGGGGAGATGCGGTTCCGTCAGTATGTGAAGGGCACCTAAGCACCAAAAAGAGTAGTTGAGTGCGTCCAGAGAACGACCACTCACTCCCTCCATCCTGGCGACCTCCTGCTGGTCACGGATAACCCTCGGCTCATCGGGAGCCCGAGTTCAAGGCATGGTGCAAGTCCTGGTTAACGGCAGTAGCCTTCCCTGAGCCTTCCTGGTCCAATGGAGTACCTGTCTATCATTGCTATCCATGAGGAGAAGGTCACTACCCCGGAGACGGGCAGTCCGGGGGGTGCCTCCAGGAGCGGAGATGCCAGCCTCAGAGGGGAAGCGCACATCTCGAGGGGAGAAGAGGTCCTGGCGCCTCTCTGGCGTAAGACAGTGGGTTTGGTAGGACGTAGGGGGGTCGGCTGACTCTGAGCCCCTAGCGGCCGAAAGGACATAGGTGGCAGCCCGTGGAAAGGGTGTGGGCAAGCCACCTGGTAGGCGAAGGGGTAGAGCATTACCCTTGCCTGGGCCCTCACCCTGGGCCTTGGGGGAGGGGCCAGGAGCAGTGCACTGGTCCACCCTCTCCCTGTCCCCCCCCACCGACCGGGCCTGGGAAGGAGCCAGGGCACCGGTCACCACTGAGGTGGGGCGGGACTTCTTGATCCTTCTAGCGTCATCCTTAGGAGGATAAGAATGCTTGGAAGCCACCTCAAGCCCCCGGACGGCCCCCTCTGGCCCCCTGACTTGATGTGACTGCACACACCTTTTTGCGTCAGGACTCTGGGGGGGCAGGACACTGAACTTCATCAGGTCTCTGTCCGAGGACGAGGGGAGAGCTGAAAGTGGTGGGTCAGTAGCCAGGGAAGACACAGGGTTATATAACTCTCCCAACCATGAAGACACCAGGCTGTCAACAGAAGCAAGAAGTTGCTCTTGCCAGGATTCCAAAAACAGGGAAAGATCTATAGAGACTGGAGGCTTAGACCCCTGCTGAGAAGCTGAATCATCAGCAGTGAGCTCATCCTGAGAAATTACACTGCCTGCCTGAAGGGCAACACCTCCAACAGAACCAGCAGAGGAGACCTGAGAGCTAGAATCCCCAGACATATGGCTCGTGTCACTGTTGATACCAGACCGGGTAAGAGAGCCCTTAGACTTACCCTTTAAGTTAGCTTTAGCCTCCGCTTGCGCCTCAACCCGCATTGATACTTGTAGGCGGTAAGAATCTTATCCTTGCTCCAGCCAGAACACTCATCACACCTCTTACCTAGGCTGCAGAACTCCCTGCACTTGATACAGACCGAATGAGGATCATGGAGGACACTACCCAAGACCCTGGAACAGTCAGGCCTAGAGCAAATCCGCCTCGTGTGCTGTGGTGAAGGAGACGTAAACACTGCAAAAGGACCGGCAGGGGCGTCCATATGGCTGGCCAAAACACCCTCTAGGATGGGAACAGACAGCCCCGGAGACACAGGAACATCACTAGAATCTTCCTCCATAGAAACAGGAGGAGAAAAGAAGGTGAAAAAAGGCGAGGAAGAAAGGAAGCAGCGGCGGAAACGCAGGTCTACTCGCTCTGCGCGCCGAGAAATAACTGACGGTTGCCCACGCAGTGTGCTGGCAGCAGCAATGAGCGCCGCGCTGCCAGGCGTAGCGCTAAAGCGGGTGGTTTCTCGGCGAAAAGGTATGTGGAGCAGTGGAACTGCTATATTTTGTATGAAAAACAGGTGTCTGTGACAGAAAATTTAAATTTTGGACAGCTCCTTGGAGCATTAAGCACCGTACAAAAAGACTTGATTAGACAAATCGAAAATAACTTGAAAAAACTGAACAACGCTGAAGTTGCTCTAACTTTTAACCTCATATGTTTAAAAGAGAATATCCTTCCTGGCTACACAAACATAAAACTACATGACGAGGATGCCAGAAACTCAGATATTACCCACAAGTTCCGGACGGTACTTGTGGAGCAACAAGTACAAGATAAGCGAGAAATGATCACACAACTGAAAATGACGGTGCAAGAACAGAAAAGAAAATGGGATGAAGCTGATGTGATACAAGACCTACGCCAAGCCATAGATGAGAAACTGAAGAAACTTAACATCCAACATAGAAAGGGTGTGGAGGCAAGAAACATCTCGAAACTCACAAGACTCTATGGAGGCAACATAAAGCTCCCTCAACCAAGAAATGCTTTCATCAACCTTGCCCCAGGCCTAGAACTCACCGACGACCAAGAAGAACTACTCAACTTAGGCCTCGATTGTCACTTCATGACTAAGCCCAGGCCACACCGCAAACGCCTGGAGTTGGAAATTCTCCTCGACAACATTAAAAACTTAGAGAAAGTGAAGAAAATCACTACGTCAGACAACTTGCCAGCAAATATCCTCGCCGAAGCGGGACTAACATGAGGTTCATTTCAGAGTCGAATCTTACAGAAAAGACATCTCATAGCAGCCAAACAACTTCGCGAAAAAGAAGACATCGTTATACGAAGAACTGACAAGACTGCTGCCATTGCCATCATCACAAAAGATGAATACCTCGCGAAAATGGACACCATACTACAAGACACGTCAAAATTCAAAAAAATAACAAGGAACCCTACTGACAACATCAAGAAAGAAATCAACGCCACCATCAATGCCATCAACGGGATCCTGTCTGCACCAAAATTCACCCAAGTTGACTGGAGAATTTTCCCCTGGCTACACTTATGGTAACAAAGAACCACAAGCCTGGAAATCCACTATGACCCATCATCTCACAGATACCAACAGCTATTTACAACATTGCCAAGAAGCTCAACGAGATCCTCACACCATACGTCCCAGCCGCCTACACCCTGACTTCAGCTAATGATTTCCTTGAGCTACTCAGAAATTCCCCAGAAGCCGACAACCACATCATCGCCTCACTTGATGTAGAAAGCCTCTTTACAAACGTCCCGGTCGACCGCACCATAAACTTCATCTTAGACAGAGTATACAGATGTAAAGAGACTCCTACCCTCAACATTCCAGAAGAAAAGCTCAAGACGCTCCTACAGATCTGTAGAAAACATGCCCCCTTCACCTGCCCACGCGGGAAGATGTACTGCCAAGTCGATGGTGTAGCAATTGGTAGCCCACTCAGAGTACTCTTTGCTAATTTCTTCATGGGCACAATAGAAGCTACAGCACTATAACAAAATCGCCCCTCCATCTACTGCCGCTACATAGATGATATCTTCGTGAGAGTAAAAAACTTGGACGAACTACAAGCCCTCAAGAAACGATTCGCAGGCACATCAAGCCTCAACTTTACCTATGAATAGTCCAGAGACGGCAGCCAGCCATTCTTAGACGTCCTAGTTACCGTGCGTAATGCAGAATTTACCACGACCGTCTACATTAAGGAAACAAACCGAGGACTCTGCCTGAACGGAGACAGCGAGTGCCCTCAACGCTACTTTCGCTCTACTATCAACGCATATGTGCACCGTGCCCTTTCCCACTGTACATCATGGGAAAGCACACACAAACAATTAGAAAGACTGACTCAAGTCCTCATCAACAACGGCTATAAGAACAGTAACGTACAAAAAAGCAATCAACACCGCCATCAACAAGGAACACACCGATAAGCAACAACCCCAAGGGGACAACCAGAAGATAAAGATATTTTACAAAAGCCATATGTCCACACAACACAGAATAGAAGAGAAAGCCATCAGAAACATAATTCACTGAAACGTCAAACCCACAAACCCTAACCAAGCTATCGACCACGTCATTTATTACAAGACAAAGAAAACTTCACAACTCATCATGAGAAACAAGACTTCAAAGAAACCAGCGCCTACCCAAGAAGCAAACGTCATCTACCAACACAACTGCACTGCCGAGGACTGTAGGCCTCACTCCTACATTGGGATGACGAGAACTACCTTGTCTAAACGCCTGACATGCCATCTGCAAAATGGATCAATTAAAGAACACTACCACGGAAAACACCAAACCAAACTGACCCGGCAACACCTTGATGAAAATACTACAATTATTGACAGAGAAACAGACACAAGACAGCTGATGTTCCTGGAAGCTATCTACATAGAAAACATGAAACCTGCCATCAATCAGCAAACCAGAGACTTGCAAATTCTCCTGACATGAAAATTGAGAGCACAAAACACTGAAACAAGCTCCAGCCAATAACAGTACGCCGCACCGCCGCCCTCACTACCAGCCAATCAACAGCCGCTCTCACGAGCTCCCTCACCTTACCTGACCCACGGGAGGTGTATATATAGACCGCCTCTATCAACGAAAGTCATTCCACTCTTACCCTTCGCCTGAAGATGTTCCACAGATTGGAACGAAACGTTGCAAACTATTTAAATTTTGGACAGCTCCTTGGAGCATTAAGCACCCTACAAACAGACTTGATTAAACAAATTGAAAATAACTTGAAAAAACTGAACAACGCTGAAGTTGCTCTAGCTTTTAACCTCGTATGTTTAAAAGAGTATAATATATGTATACATAATAAACAAGTGTATTATCCTAATCTCATTTTTGTTACTTTCAGAGGTGGGATTTTCAGGTGTCACTCCATGAAAATTTATCTCTTACTATGCCACTCTATGTGGGCTAATTGCAAGTGATATTATCATATGAAAGTGGCTTCAGAAGGGAAGGAGATCAAAATATATGTACTAAAACATACAGTGAATCTAGAAAGCAGCTCAATGATAGTGCTAATTCTTTTCTGGTGACTTTTTTGGCAATAAAGTGTACAGTGCAAAGTAGTGATCTGGAAGATGTGAGTGCCTGGCAGTGAGTGCTGAATAATGATGATGACGACAACGAGAGAGAGAGAGAGAGAGAGAGAGAGAGAGAGAGAGAGAGAGAGAGAGAGAGAGAGAGAGAGAGAGAGAGAGAGAGAGAGAGAGAGAGAGAGAGAGAGAGAGAGAGAGAGAGAGAGAGAGAGAGAGAGAGAAAGAGAGAGAGAGAGAGAGAGAGAGATTAGAAAAGACTGCTCTACACAAGGCAGGGGTGTGGCATTCTGCTTTAAGGAGACTGTGAATGCTCAAATAGTAGAGCCACCCACACCCATACCTGGGGAACTTGAGCTCTTGACATTGAAAATAATCGACAGCAATGGGAAGGGCCTATTGTGCATGGGTTGCTATCGGCCTCCATCACAGGGAACAGTGTTGCTGGACTACCTAACATTAAACCTGGACTCTTTGATGACTGCCAGTCAGTGTGACAGTGTAATAGTGATTGGCGACCTAAACCAGCACACAGTCAGGGACGCCTTTAACTCACTACTGGTTGTGCATGACATGCACAACTACATCACCTTCCCCACGCACAAATCTGGGTCATCCCTGGACCCGGTGGTGACGGATCTTCCTTCCCACACAGTACAGTGCTTCCCACTCGACTTTGTAGGGACCTCAGACCACGTGGCTGTATTCACCAGAGTACAGTTCAAGACACCACGTGAGGAGAGCTTCGAACGAACCCTCTGGAGCTGGGAGGCTGCCAACTGGGACGCCTTTCGTGCCGCACTGAGGACTACAGAGTGGGGAGGAGTGCTGCGTGGCGACGCCATCCAGCAGGTGAGGCAGCTCACCGAGCTGCTTCACAACATGCAGGTCTGCTGGGTGCCGCACTCGGTCCATAAAACAAAGGCATCAGATCAGCCTTGGTTTGGTCCTGCTTGTGTTGCCGCGTCAGATGCCAAATACAAAGCCTGGCGTGCTCTCAAGAGGCACCCGACAGCCAGAAACAGGCTGAGGCACCGAGCGGCAACAGGGCATATGAATGCCACGCAAGCATGGGCTATAGAGCAGTGGAGGGCGAAACTGAAAACCAAACTAAGGGGAGGCCAGGTTGGCTGCAAGCAGTGGTGGAGCCTTGTCAAAGACAAGCAGGGTGAGTCGCGGGGCTCCTCCGTCCCTGCACTCCACCAGGCAGACGGCAGCTTCGCCCACAGTGCAAGTGACAAGGCAGACCTCCTGGCCAAGCACTTCACTGAAAAGATGTGCATCCCCGACCCCGAAAGACCCTCTCCGCTGCTGCCTCAAATAGTGAAAAAGACACTAGTGAAAGTGATAACAAGTGAAGTGGAAGTGCGAGCAATTCTCGAAAGTTTGGACGAGAACAAAGCTGTGGGGCCTCAGGACATCAGCCCGCGCGTTCTACGCCAGTGTGCTGTTGAGCTGGCGCGCCCCCTCACTTCCCTCTTTAATCACTGCCTCGCCACCTCCACATGGCCTGAAATGTGGAAAGGGAGCAGTGTGGTGCCTCTTCACAAAAAGAACTCAAAGGCAGAGGCAAATAATTACAGACCCGTGTCCTTGCTGCCTGTGCTGAGCAAAGTGCTGGAAACAATTGTGGCCTCACGAGTGACGCAGCATCTCGAGCGCCACCACCTGCTGAGCAACAGGCAGTTTGGGTTCAGGCAAGGGAGGTCGGCGGCAGACCTGCACCTGCTCCTCTCCACGAAGTGGAGTGAGGCCCTGGACCGAGGCGTTCACCTGAATCATGGGAAAATTACGTTCGTCTGCGTTTATTTGCCCAACGTACATATTCTAGCGCACAGGATGAGTACAACGAACACCTTAAAAATGTTCTGATTGGCACCTCCCAACCACACTCATGGTGGTCAGCTTTAAAGCAATCACTCTTTGGTGTGGACTCAAGTTTACCTCCTCTGTCATGTACTGACGGTTCAATCTGCCATAATTCTAAGGACAAAGCCAATCTTTTAGCTTCCGTTTTAACTCGAAACAAAGTGATGAAGAGTTTGATCTGCCGCCGTCTTGTCCCCAGGACATTAAATTACACTCCATTGCCTTTAAGTCCTCCGAAATCTTAAGATATCTTAATGAGTTAGACTCATTCGGGGGTTGTGATCCTTTGGGTTTTCTGCCTCTTTTTTACAAAAAGATTGCTTCTCCTCTCGCTCCAAAATTGGCAGTTATTTTAGAGCTCTTTTTCGTAAGGGTTCTTTTCCGGTATGCTGGCGTACTGCAAATGTTACCCCTATTCCAAAGGGATCTTCATCCTCCATTCACCCCGGTGACTATAGACCCATTTCCATAACCCCGGTGTTATCTAAGATTTTTGAGCGCCTGCTGCCAAGCGTCTCAATCGTTTTTAGATATTAATAATTTGTTGCCATCTAGTCAGTTTGGTTTTAGAAAAGGTCTCAGTACTTCTGATGCTCTCGTTTGCATAACGCACGACATGCAAGCTGCCCTTGATGCTGGTCATGAATCTAGAGTAATTTCACTTGATTTTAGTTCTGCATTTGATCGTGTTAATCATAGAGCCCTTTTATCGAAAGTTAGATCTATTGGTATTGGTGGCTGCGTCCATCAAGTTCTGTCAGAGTTCCTAACGAGTCGAAGGCAGCGTGTGACTGTTGATGGCTGCCTTAGTTCTTTTAGTCCAGTTGTATCCGGTGTTCCGCAGGGAAGTGTTCTGGGACCTCTTCTTTTATTATTTATACATCTGACATGTGGTGTGGGATTGAATCTAATATGGTTGCTTATGCTGATGACACCACTATATATGCGACAATTCCTTCCCCACAGGATAGGCAGAGAGTCGCTAATGTACTCACTCAAGATGTTTCAAGGATTCTGTCATGGTGTGATCGGTGGGGTATGAAACTGAACCCGAGTAAATCCCATAGTATGGTTATTAGCAGATCAAGGACACCTTTCCCAGTTCACCCTGATATTGTTGTCAACGAAGTACCTATTCCAAATTGTTCGTCTCTGAAGTTACTCGGAGTCACCCTTGATCCCAAACTTACTTTTGAGTTGCACTTATGCTCACTTGCATCATCAGTCTCATGTAAAGTTGGTTTGTTACGCAAATGTAGGCGGATATATTCCTCTGATGATATTGTAAGAAATTGCTTTTACTCTTTCATACTGCCTCATTTTGAATATTGTCACTCTGTGTGGATCTCTGCAGCAGAGTCTCACTTAAAGCTTTTAGATAGAGCTTTCAACCAGATTAAATTTCTTCTTCCTAATCTTGAGATTAATCTTCGGCATCGTCGTTTGGTTGGATCATTGTCCTATTTCTTCAAAATCATGTCTAATTCCAACCACCCGTTGCATTGTCATTTGCCTGCCCCTTCACTACCAGCACGTGCTACAAGACAATCCTTGATCATGAATGACCGTTCCTTGTCTGTGAATCGATGTAATACTTCACAATTTTCCCGGTGTTTTATCCCGGTATCTGCTAGACTCTGGAATACAATTCCCAATGAGATTGTTAATTCTAGTAACATTGAAGCATTTAAAAAACGTGTGAATACCTTTCTTCTCTCTGAACTCACTACCTCTTAGATCTCTACCAATCTTCCTATTCTGTTGTTCATTCCTGTTACTTCCTTTCACTTATCGGTGAGGTGCCGCCCACTGGGCCTTTGGGTTTATGCAGTTATGCTTTCCAGTGGGTCGCCTTCATTGACCTCATAATAATAATAATAAAAATCAATGAGTGACGAGCAGGGGGAGAGATTCCATCAGGACATGAAAGAGATGGAGACCAGGTATCAGGGTCGCTGGGACGCAGTCATGATGGCTGACTACTGCTGGACTCTGAAGAGAGACCTCCCTGCCGCTGAGCATTCCAGGAGTTCGAAGAAACGGAAGTTCAAGCCCTGAAGTTTGAAAAATGGTGAAGCAACATGCAATTTACGTGTACTTACCTTTATCAATGCCCACCATTCAGTTTACAGTAATCGATGTTTCTATCAGGTAATCAATATATGTTGTTGGAAAAACATTTTTTCTCTTAAAAACATAATTAGGATGATATGTCTTGACAAAAATCAGCTGATAATGCCACAATAGTGTAATCGATTTTATCTCAAGATCATATTTTTTTCAAATCAGCTTAGCACAAAAACCTAACCTGATGGAGAGAAACGGATGCCATTTCCTGATTCAGCAGTGCAAAAATACCCTAAATCAGTTGTAGAAATCTAGACAACATTCAAAAAGTAAAAAATTGTTGCCCAGTGATTGAATAAACAGTAATAGTATTGAAAAACATGCATTAAGTAAATATCTGATATATCATCACTGCTAATGTATAGTCTAAAACTTTTCAAATGTGACTTACTGTCTTGTTTGCTTTACTGAAGTACACAGCCACCATAATCCCAATCATCATCAACATTCGAGTCACTATGCGTCGCCAGTCTATTCGGATGCCTGATCGTGCATTTTCTTTTTCTGATCTGAAGATATTGAACATTTAATGATTAAATCTACATTTTTACACAGCTGGGAAATTAAACTTCTATCACCAAGAAAACTTATTCTATGAAATTTCTTGTTTCACATGCTTTTCACTAAAAAATTTTGTGCCAGGGCATGCCTGTGCCATGACAAAACTCATAATCAAAACAAAACATCCAATAAAAAAATTATAGATGTACAATGAGTCGGAAGTCAATAATATTTTCTTCCACAATTTTGCCAAAATGCACTGATTTGCAGACTAAATGACTATAATTTTACTAAGATATACAGTTAGCATACATAATAAATATAAACATACAATAATCATCTGCAGCAGATAGAAAAGGAATAGAATTTGAAAAACAATGTTTTCAGTCTGCATTTTTCTGTGACAAATCATTTCACACTGAATTCTAGAGCAGCTATTGTTAGCTGTAACTGTACAAGAATCAACATTTCATGAAATTGATTCTTGCTCACTTTCACTCATTGCATATTGCCTTCTTCATCCTTGAGACATAGCTCCTGTAACAGCTGTACCACTTCACTTTGAAGAAGATGCAGCAGAGCAGTGCTGATGACTTGGGGCCCTCACAACAGACCATCAGTGATACAGTGGAAGCACTCTCGAACAATGCCATCCTCTCCCAATTCATAAGATTTCCAGTCACCCAACTAAAAACTCAGAGGAGGAAGGAGGAGTTTCTTCAGATTGCTGGCTTCCCTGAAGTGATCGGTGCCATTGATGGGACTCACGTGAGGATTGTGGCACCGAGAGAATATGAGGCAGAGTTTGTCAGCAGGATGAGATACCACAGCATCAACATCAACTTAGTGTTTATAAGTACAGGCCCAGTTCGCCTTCCTATTCCTCTTCTTTTCTTGCGACTCTTGGGTTGCCATGATGCACGGTCGAAATTGGTGCCAAATGATTGTTGTTTTGTCAAGATGAAGATGCCTTCAATTATCGAGGTTGAAATCAAGAGGTGAGTGTTTAAAACTAAATAAATACAGGCAACCCCCGCTTAACGAAGGGGTTACGTTCCTAAAAAAACCTTTGTTTAGCGAATTTTCGTTAAGCGAACCAATTATAACATGTTTAACCCCTGACTTGAGCTTCCATTGAGAGTAAACAAAGCAAGAGTGCATCATAGTCAGTAAAAGGTTTAATGGAAGTAAATATTATGAAGTTAAACATTTAAAGCAGATTAATTTAAGACTAAGTCATTACAATGTACACTAATGTATGTATGCAAGTAACTTTAGAATGTTGATGATCTTAAATTTATGAAGGGAGGAAGAGTGGAGCGGGAAATATGCTAGCTGGCAACCTGTGGAATGTAAACAAAGGGTGCATCATTCTACCGCATACAAAACTTATGTACCACATTTCCACAAGGCTTTCCATTTTATCCATTGCAGAGTCACAAGTTCAGGTGGTTCTTTTAGCTTGCAAGAAAGATATGATCTCACCAGCCTTCTTAACCCCTTTGCACCAGATGTTAAAAAAGCCCGCCTGTATGATAAACGGGTGGTAGTGCCGCGCGCCCGAGCACGGGAAACTCGTGCAAGCTTGTCATACTTGTCGTCTTTGTGTATTATGCTACTATTTCTTAGTCACTATATCGCCTTCGAAGAGGAAAGTGGATGCTTCTCTCTTCGGAGAAAGAGAGAGAGAGAGAGAGAGAGAGAGAGAGAGAGAGAGAGAGAGAGAGAGAGAGAGAGAGAGAGAGAGAGAGAGAGAGAGTGTGACATTTGCTAATATTTTAGACACAAGCGGGACGCATGTAGCTTATCTTTCGAGAGGAAGAGGGGAAGGGAGGGAAGGGAGAGGGAAACGAAGGGAGGAGAGAGAGAGAGAGAGAGAGAGAGAGAGAGAGAGAGAGAGAGAGAGAGAGAGAGAGAGAGAGAGAGAGAGAGAGAGAGAGAGAGAAAAATTTGTTGTTTTGTGTGTGTGTGTGTGTGTGTGTGTGTGTGTGTGTGTGTGTGTGTGTGTGTGTGTGTGTGTGTGTGTGTGTGTGTGTGTGTATTCACCTAGTTGTATTCACCTAGTTGTATTCACCTAGTTGTAATTTTACAGGGCCTGGGTATCATACTCGTGTGGCCCGTCTCCATATCTACACACATCCAACTTTCCTTTAAAACTATGCACACCTCGCTGACACCACCTCCTCACTCAAACCATTCCACACCTCCACACATCTTTGTGGGAAACTATATTTCTTCACATCCTTCAAGCATATTCCCTTGGCTATCTTTTTACTATGCGATCTCGTAGTTCTATTTAAGTTTTCCTCTCTCAACATCATTTGCTCATTATCCACTTCATCCAGTCCGTTCAACAGTTTATAAACCTGTATTAAATCTCCTCTTTCTCTTCTTTGTTCCAAGGTAAGCAAATTCATTTCTTTTAATCTCTCCTCATAGGTCATTTCTGCCAATTCCGGAACCATTTTTGTTGCCATTCTCTGCAATCTCTCCAACTTCCTTATATGCTTCTTTTTATAAGGGGACCAAACCACTCCAGCATATTCCAATCTTGGTCTAATTACCGTACTAATTAATTTCTTCATCATATCTTTATCCATATAATGGAAGGCTAATCCAATATTTCTTATCAAATTATACGTTTCTCCAAACATCTTATCAATATGAGCCTCAAACTGCCCATGGTCTTGTATTATCACTCCCAAATCCTTTTCCTTTTCCACCTTTTTCAACACTACTTCTTCACCCATCTTATATGACCCTCTTGGCCGTCTTCCACTCTTCCCCATCTCCATCACATGACTTTTGCTCAGATTAAATTCCATTTCCCACCTCTTGCTCCACTCCCAAATCTTATCCAGATCTGCCTGTAAAATTTCACAATCTTCTTCACTCTTCACACACCTACACAACTTCGCATCATCTGCAAACAAATTAATATAACTGTTTACTCCTCTGGCATGTCATTAATATATACAAGGAAAAGTATTGGTGCCAGCACTGAGCCTTGTGGGACTCCACTCTCCACCACCAACCAGTCCGACTTTGCATCCCTTATTACCGTTCTCATCTCCCTCCATCTCAAGTAGTTTTCCATCCACTTTAACACTTTTCCTTTCAGTCCTCCATAAATCTCTAATTTCCATAGCAGTCTCATGTGAGGTACCTTGTCAAAAGCTTTCTTTAAATCCAAATATACACAGTCCATCCATCCTCTCTCTCTTGTATTTTGTCAACCACTCTTGAATAAAAGCTCAGTAGATTTGTTACACATGACCTCCCTTTCCTGAAGCCAAATTGATGATCCGATAATAACTTATGATCCTCCAGGAACCGTATCCAATATTTCTTTATCACCCTCTCACAAATCTTACCGACCACACTTGTTAGAGACACAGGTCTATAGTTAAGAGGCTCTTCCTTACTGCCTCCCTTATAAATGGGCACCACTTCAGCTCTTTTCCACTCTACTGGTACTTCCCTGTTTCTAATGAGCACCTTATAATATCATATAATGGATCAATCAATTCTTCTCTACACTCCTTCAATAATTTTCCTGAAACTTCATCTGGTCCCATCGCTTTATCATCTTTAAGTTCCTCCAACATTTTATATAACTCCTTTTAGGTATCTTAATGTCATCCATGTGCACATTTCCTTGTACATTCTGAGGCTTTACAAACATTGTTTCTTCAGTAAATACTTGCTGAAACCTATTATTTAGCAATTCCGCTATATTCTTAGGGTCATCTACTATCCCTTGCTCTCCTTTTAATCTTTCAATGGACTCTCTCTTTTAAGTTTACCATTTATGAACCTGTAAAACAATTTTGGATGTTCCTTACTCTTGTCTACAATATCTTTTTCAAATTTTCTTTCTTCCTCCTCCTTACCCTCACATACTCATTTCTCGCCACTCTATAATTCTCCTTATTTAGTATATTCCTGCTCTTTTCCATCTTTTCCAAGCCACATCTCTCTTTTCCTTAGCCTTAACACAAGTTGCATTAAACCAATCCTTTCTTCCTTCCTCTCTCGGTTTATACTTTGGTACAAATTTCATAACTCCTTCTTTATAATATTTCATAAAAATCTCATATTTTTTTGCACTTCTCTGATTTGTAACATCTCCTCCCAATCTAATTTTCTGAAATAATTTTTCAAACTTTCTGTGTCCATCTTTCTATAATTCAATCTACCACTCCTGTATGTCTCGTCTTCCTTCGCTGTGTTGTTGCTATCTGCATTTCCATAACCACATGATCACTCTTTCCCAAAGGACATTTGTATTGTATATCTCCACATAGGTACACTTCTCTTGTTAACACCAAATCCAGTCTAGCCGGTTCATCATCTCCTCTATATCTAGTATTTTCCTTCACCCTCTGTTCCATCATATTTTCCATCATTAGATTAAGAAATCTCTCTCCCATGCTTCCTCTCCAACACCACTTACTAGATTTTCCCAATCCACCTCCTTACAATTAAAATCTCCTACTAGTATCACCTTTTTTTCCAGATAATACACTTTCCAAACTCTGTAAAGTATCCTTGATCATATTGTCGTATTCCTTAATGTCCAAGAATTTGTTTTAGGAGGTACATAGGTCACCATGATTATTAATTCTTTTCCATCACTTTTTATCCTTATGCTTATCACTTCTGCGTTGTTCTTCCCATACCAAACCTTATCCACATTTATTTTTTTCTTCATCATAATCATAACTCCTCCTCCACCTTTACCCTCTCTATCCTTTCTCCATATATTATATTTATTATCCAAATTTATCTTTGTTTTTCATGCAATTTTGTCTCAGTCAAACACACTATATCAGGCTTCTCCACCATCATATTGTCTTGCAATTCCAATCTACTTGACAGTATCCCATCTATATTAGTATACATTACGGTCCACCCACTGCTCCCTCTAGGGTTTCCTCCGCATTCCTTCTTTCCACATACCACTTTCTGACTCTCTCTCCTATAACTCTCCAAAAACTTTTCTCTTTCCTCCTCAGACCGCTCATCATTTTTCCTTCTCGCCTCTTCCACCAATTCCTTATATCTTCTCCTCTCTTCCTCATTTCTATTCTTTCTCACAAACACCTCTTTACAACCTTCTATCTCTTAACTTTGATGTTCTATATAGGATATCCTCCGCAGATTGTTGTGACTTCAGTACTACTTTAATCGGTCTGCTCACTCCCTCCTTATACGGACCCAGTCTATGGATCTCTTCCACTTCTTCTTGTAGGTCTTTTTTTTCATCATCATTTAGATTTTTTAACAGATCTCTTACCGCTTTTAATTCTTCCTTAATTCTCTTAGGCTTATATGTTATATTTTGTTCTTTCATCCCAAATATTAACACACTCTTCTTCTTTTCTGCTATTTCTCTTATCAATGTTTCCTTATTCTTCATAACATTAACCTTTCTTTTTTGTCTTCCTTCAACTGATCTTTAATTATTTCTTGTAATCCAACCATCTCTGCTTCCCTCAACTCAGTCCATTGTGTTTTCTTCAGTTCCCATTCCCTTTCAAACCTTTCATTCTGCTCACTGATCATTTCCTTAAAGTCATCTTTCTCCTTTACTACTCTCTCCATTTTCTCCTCCAACCGTCTCTTGTATTTTTCAACCTCCACTCTCAAGTGTACATTCTCATCCACCAATCATTTTTCATTTTCCTCCAGTCTCTTAACTCTTTCCTTCAAAGCCTTGCGGAATTCTCTATCCTGCTCCTCCTCACTCCTCTGAACTTTTAATTCCTTCACCAACTCCTCAAATCTCTTCTCCAACATTACCAGTCGACCTTGCATTGTTGCCCCTGTTGAAGATGGATTCATGCTTTGACTGGCCACTTTTGGTTTTGCTCCCTGGGCCTCATCGGCATATTTTGAATTTGGTACTTTATTTCTTACTGGTCTATCCACTTTTTTACTCTTCCTGGGAGCATGTAGGTGTGTGGTCACTGGGGGCCAGGCCTGGTAGCTACGTGTGTGTGGTGGGATGTGCCGGCGGCTGCTATGGCTGGCCCTTGTGCGGTTCCCGATCCGTCGCTTGGAGTGCGGAGGTTCTCACACCTCCGACCACTCTCATGCACACGCCACCAGGCCACGCTCACTCTGCACACTAGCTCACTCGCTCCGGCCACCCTTCAATACCAATAACGACCCTCACCCAAGCACACTGCTCAGCGTGTGGAGCGTTAGTCAGATGCCACTCTGAGCAGGAGACACGTCCGCTCTCCATGGAGCGCGGAGTGTGTGTGTGTGTGTGTGTGTGTGTGTGTGTGTGTGTGTGTGTGTGTGTGTGTGTGTATTTACCTAATTGTATTTACCTAATTGTAACATACGGGAAAAGAGCTATGCTCGTACTGTCCCGTCTCCATATCTACTAATGTCCAGCTTTTTCTTAAAATCATGAATATTCCTTGCGTTGACCACTTCCACGTCTAAACTATTCCATGCTTCCACCCTTCTATGAGGGAAGCTATATTTTTCACATCTCTCCTATAAGTGGCCATTTTAGTGTGTGTGTGTGTGTGTGTGTGTGTGTGTGTGTGTGTGTGTGTGTGTGTGTGTGTGTGTGTGTGTGTGTGTGTGTGTGTGTGTTCACAAATGTAACTTATCTTCGAGAGGAGAGGGGAGGGAGGGAAGGGAGATGGGGAGGGAGGAAAGGGAGATGGGGAGAGGAAGAGAGAGAGAGAGAGAGAGAGAGAGAGAGAGAGAGAGAGAGAGAGAGAGAGAGAGAGAGAGAGAGAGAGAGAGAGAGAGAGAGAGAGAGAGAGAGAGAGAGAGAGAGAGAGAGAGAGAGAGAGAGAGAGAGAGAGAGAGAGAGATGGGAAGTCTATGCCATTGGGTAATTTTAGACACAAGGCGGGATGCATGTAGCTTATCTTTAGTGATTGGTGGAGACAAGGATGGTGGGAGGAGCACTAGGATTTCAAGGACAGCATACGGCATGTGTAGTTGGTATCCAACACACTATACGGGACAACTGAACTGAAGAAAGCTCAGAAAAGAAATATGACGTCTACGTAGGCATCACCATATTTGCTACTGGGGCTTCATGACGCCCACATAGGCGTCACCGTAGTGAAGGGGTTAATAGAGTCTGCTGACTTGAAAATGGTAGACAGTAGATGGAGTCAAGCCATGGTGGGAAGCAATACTATTAGTTTTCTCCCCTCTCTCGTGTCTGTGAATAATATCCAGCTTCACTTGGAGAGTAAGACTTCCTGGTCTTCTTAGCAACACTAGGCAACATTACAGGGCGTTTTGTTGGCATGTAGAGCAAGGGAAGACAAGCTGCTGCTGACGCTGTTATTGTTTTGAACTAGGGGAGTGAATGGTGCGTGTTTTGTCCACGAGAGGCGTTGGTGTATTCAAAAGCCTGTCGGCTTGCGTGATTTGGCGGGGCTTTCAAACTTGGAAAAAATTACCTGGATAAAATTTCATTAAAGCAAGTTTGGTGTTCGTTAAACAAGCAGATGGTAGTAAAAGAAAACCTTCGTTGCAGCGAAATTTCATTGTGTGAACCTTCGTTAAGTGGGGGTTGCCTGTATATTTTTATGTAGGATATAATTTTTATGCATTTTCATCCGTTTCTTGTGAAATTCATCTAAAAACATTACATAACGTTAGCTCATGTTAGTGGTTAGCGGTGTAAGCGCCTAAAGAGGGTTACTTAACAAAGCATCCTGCTAGGAAAGATTCACTTTCAGAAGGCGCGACTCCTCTTCTGAGACACTCGCATAGGCCCTACGAATCACCTGACAAATCCACTTAGACAAGGTATGCGGCTAGACAGCTCGTCTAGCCGTGACCAAGAATCGGGAGCAGGCTGGCCGACAATCCCTAGTCCTGCAAAGATACTCATGGACCACCCGAAATGGACAAAGAAGGCGGTCTACCTCATCCTTCCCGACAAAATCCAGAAGAACAGGAATAGTGAACTCGTCAAAGGAATGCTGGCCTGGACACTGAGTCTTAGCCAGGAAATCTGGGGCAAAGGAAAAGGTCGTGGATGTCCAACCTTTGGAGTGATGCACCTCAGCCGACAAGCCATGAAGCCCACTAACATGACGAGCCGAAGCGAGCGCCAAAAGAAACACAGTCTTAAGCGAGACATCTGTCAGCGAGGCTGTCCACAAGGAGGACATAACAAAGACCGAAGGACCAGAGAAAGGTCCCAGGCAGGTAACCGAGGTGAACGAGCTGCACAATAGACCACAAAGGAGCGGAACAGAGAAGAAAGCTCTGGATCGGTGGAAAGGTCTATGCCTGACTGATGCAGAACAGGAGCTAAAGCATAACGATAACCCCTAACCGCTGACACTGGCAGGTGCTTACACTCAAAAAAAGGAAAATGAAAATATCTGCCAGCTGCACTATAGAGGCAGAGCACAAATCCAAACCCCTCGACTCACACCAACCACAAAAGACTCTCCACTTCGCCTGGTAAACTGAGACGAAGAACTGCCTAACTGGTCGAGACACAAACTTAGCAGCCTTGCGGGAAAACCCTCATGCTCGAAAGAGATGCTGGAGAGTCACCACACATGAAGATAGAGCTTCTCCAGAGAACTGTGAAAGAGGGGATGGTGAGGTTGTTGAAGGAGAGATCGCCACATGGGAAGAACCTGGGGACCTTCCACCAGCAAGTCCAAAAAACAGGGGAAACCAGTTTACCTGAGGCCAAAGAGGAGCAACTAATGTCATACACACAGCCCACAACTCACAAACCCTCACCAGAACACAGCAGATCAGAGCAAATGGTAGAAAGGCATACAGATCCAGACCATCCCACGGAAAAGAGAACGCATCCTGTTGCAAGGCTCCCTGTTCCTGAAGAGGAGATACATACAGGGGCAGATGACGAGTCAGTGCCATGGCAAACAGATCTACCACAGGAGACCCCACACCTGGAAGACTTTCCTGCATATTTCGGGATGTAGGGTCCACTCTGACCCGACACTCCCAACTGAGCACATCCCCAATAACATTGCGGCATCCTGAAACAAAAACCAGGCATAGAGAGATGTAACGACTCTTGCACCACCAGAGAACTGTCCCTGCTAAAGCTGACAGAGGTTCAAAATGAGTGCCCACGGACTTCCTGAGATAGGCAACCACTGTCAAGTTGTCAGACATCACAGACACCACCGACTCCGACAAGGCCTGCTGAAAACTCTGAAGAGCCCGAAAGACTGCCCAAAGCTCCAGTTGATTTATGTGGAGCCCCTGCTCCTCCACAGTCCAGACTCCCAAAGCCAGAGAATCCCCAAGGTGAGCTCCCCACCCGAGCTGGAAAGCATCCGAGAATAGGGTCTGTTCCAGGGGCGCCACCACGAACGGGACGCCTTTCAGAAGTTGATCCAGAACCAACCACCAAGAGAGGTCTTGCAAACACTGATGATTTGGAGCCACTCACCAACAATCTGGGTCAGAAGCAGCCCCCCAATGCCTCTTTAGGCACCACTGCAGAGCTCGCATCTGTGGGAGCCCACCTGGCACTAACCGTGGGATGCAAGATGTCCCAGCAAAGACCTCCAGAGGGATACTGGTGGAGCCTTGGCCAGCAGAAACTGTTGGACCACTGCCTGAAAACGGCTGACCCGATCTGGCGACGGGAAGACTTGGGCTCTGACAGTGTCGAGAACCATACCCAAAAACTGCTTCCTCTGGCTGGGAGACAAATCGAATTTGGCCCAGTTGACCTGAATCCCCACCCGAGAACATAGAAGCAGAAAAGACCAAGATTTGTTGAGGCATGAAGCCCAAGAAGGACTGGAAACCAACCAATCGTCCAGATAGCAATGCAAGAGTATGCTGAGGCAATGGGCCCAAGCCGACACGGGAGCCATCACCTTGGTAAAGACCTGAGGAGCCATGGCAAGGCCGAAGTACAGAGCCTGAAACTGGTAAACTCTGCCCTGCCAGCTGAACCGCATGTACTTGCATGACCGAGGGTGGACAGGAACCTGATAGCAAGCATCCCGCAGGTCCAAGGACACCATCCACTCACCCTCGGCCATTGACTCCAGCACTGATAAAACTGTCTCCGTGCGGAAGTGAGGTCACTATCAGGAAACAATTTAAGACCAAAAGGTTGCAAATAGGCCTCCAGCCCCCTGTGGTCTTGGGCACAAGGAAGACGCAAGAATAGAACCCGACCTGAGGGTCTAGTACCAGTTCTATAACTCCCTTTACCAGCATCTTGGAAACTGTGGCTTCCAGAGCCAAGTGACGGTCTGCCCCCTCCCTGTATGCCAGAAATTCCACAGGTGAACTCTAGAGGAGAGGATCCCTGAGGGAGAGGAGAACATAACCATACTGAAGGTTCTTGACCAACCACTTGCAGGCCCCGATGTTCTTCCACTCTTGCCAGTGCTGCTGCAGACAAGCCCCAACTTGCAGCGGCACCTCCGCAGCGTCCCTAGCAAAAGCCCAACGGCTCCTAGAGGAGCCACGGAAGAATTCTCAAGAGCGAAAGGAACCACTTGCCTTAGGAGCAGGATGGGGCAGAACCGAAGGAGGAGCAACCAGTGCAAGGTGTCAGGAACCAAAAGCATGACCAGCCTTAGCCCTGACGCCCCAACCTGTGGAAGCCAGACCATGAGCATTCTGGGATACAAGGGACAATTGCAAGGACTCAAGCTCCCTCTGCTCCACTGCCACCAGAGTCTGACCATCAAAAAGGTGGGAGCCAATGGGGGAAGACATCAATTGCCATCTCTCCTGGTCACTGTATGTATTAAGGAGGTTTTTCACCACAGCCTGCCTGTGTAACATCATCCTCCTCAAACAGAGCATTTCACAGGGCTGCATAATATCTAAACTTGCCCTGGCAAGAGCTCCCAGACAGCCCAAGCCCCTGTGGGGGGCAGCAATGGAAAGGCTAGCGAGAACCCCTAGAACCTGATCTGTCCAGGAAGTGATATCAACCAGACTACTAAAAATACCCTCTAATTGAGCAGCCATATGCCAAGGAAGACCCACAGACAGATCTTTACTCTCCACCAAATGAAGCAGCTCATCATTGAGAGGAGGAGCCACACAGGAAGCTTCTTCTGAAGTGTAGCACCTCTCCGCCCTTGAAGCCCACCTCCTGGGCAAGGCGAACTTGGCTGAAGCTAGATTAGGGATCCCCAGGGAACATCCCAGTTGTTCCCTGTGAATCTACAGAGCCAGGGGAGAACAAGGCAGCACCAAGGGAGTGGGGCCAGGCCGTGAAGTCCCAGAGGTACGCTCAACCCCAGTCTGAAGAGTGGAAGCAATAGAAGAGGGCATGGGGAGACCCAAGGACTCTCTCACTGAGGTAATAAGCTCACAAAAGGAGGTCACATCCTCCTCATCCAGAGTGCCAGCCTCCCCCGAGGGAATGCCATCAAAAACCTCATCCACATCTTCAGAAAACGAAGGCCAGCTTGTGGCAGCAGCCTGACTAACTACTGTGCCACCAGGGTCCACTCCCACATCAACTGGCCGGGGCAGGACCTGTGAGGATATTGACCCATGCAGTAAATCAACATGAGGCAGGCCCATGGAAGACACGCCCACCGAGCCTGCAAAATTACCATCATCCAGCAACTCACCAGAGAGTGGTGCTGCATGAAGTCCTGTTTCTCTACCACCAACAAGGCCCAAGGGGGAGACTGGCATGGTGGGAGCTGGCTCCCCACAAACCCTCGAGGCCTTACCAAAGAGAAGAGCTACGCTTAGACTCAATCCACTGACCAGAGGACCAGCCACGGAAAAAACAAGAACAGCAGAAGCCTGCAGATCACTCAATCCTAGAGCCACACCGGGGAGTGAAGCTTTACACCAGCTCATTCCACACACACCACGTGCAGCCACACTAGGGAGTGGGGCCGCACTCAAGCTCACACCACCAAAACCAGAAAAATCTGCGGAAGAGCCTGAAACAGTGGGTGACTGGACCCCCTCACTCTCAGAGCCACACTAGGGAGAGGGGCCGCACACACGCTAACTCCACAAAGCCCCGAAAACTCCGTGGAAGGGCCAGGAACAGTGGGAGAAGGCACCTCACTCGGTACCAGCGGTGGGGCAGAGCGCAGGGCCACACGCAAACTCACTCCCCCGACCGCCAACTCCGGAGCAGGGCTTGGAACAGAGGGAGCCTGCCCCCCCAACTCATTCCTGGAGCCAAACCAGGGAAAGGATTCACTACTATCAGCAGCCACCAACATAGGGACTGAGCAGGGGGGAGACCAGGGCCCCCTTACACCCGGCACCAACCTGTGGGGCAGACACACACTCGCTCCTCCATCAACAAACCGTGAAAAAGATGCAGAACCGGAGGCAAGGGGCAACAAGATCACTGACAACTGAGGCAATAGAAGCCTTCATAGTAGCAAGATCAGACTCTACAGTGACAAACCTGCTGGCCCAAGGGGTCTCAGAACCCGGCTCCTGCCAGCGAGAACGCTTCTCACTGGAACCGCCAGGCAGCTTGGTCTGCTTCTTCTCCTTAGCAGAACGCTTCTCAGCATCCTTCACATACGCTTGGAACTGGAGAAGGGATAGGTGGGAAAACTCACTACACTGGTCCTTGGCCAAACACATGGCTGGCCGACAAGACATACAGCGGGAATGTGGCTCTAAAGCTTCGCCCGGCAACCACCTCTTGCATCCAGCACAGCTCAAAGTGGCCATGGTAACTCAAGAAGTAGAAATGGAAGCAGCAAGGAAGCGGACACCAAAAAAGGCAGGAAGAAGCAAGAAGAGGCACAGGTGAACACTGTGCCGAGCACAGAAAGCATCCGAGGTATGGTTGGCCAGCTGGGCTGGTGGTTCCCAGCATGCATGCGTGCAGAGGTGATGTGGTACTTTTATTGGCACAATCTCTATATAGAGGTGCAGGTTGATTTTCTGTGCTGAGTGTGGGAATATGGGCATATAGGCATATGTAATTACATATGGGTAATTAGTATATGTAGAAACAAAGTAGATATTTGTCTGATATAGTGGTGAAACAGGTGAGTACAGAAAAAAAGTAAAAACTGACAGCTTGTTTATGTTGAAATGCTTCAAGTTGGTGGTGTCTTCAATCTTTTTGGATTATTTCATTTATTTTACTGTAGATAAAACTTAATCTACAACCCAGTACTTAGTGACTCAGGGCGACATTGGACCAGGCTAAGTAATAGTTATCTGCAAGGTAAACCTATAGTACAATATTTTGGGATCAAATTATAGAGGTTGACTTATGTGCCAGATCGATTTAAAAGCTGCAATATACAGTACTGTTAGGTTAATTTTAGTGTGAGGTTAACTTCAATTAACTTTGTTTAGGTTTAGTTCAACAGGGAAACCAAAATAGACTAAATTTTGCAGCTCCTCAAAAAAGTCTGAGGAGTCAAATGACCATATTTGCCAAACAAAGAACCCAATTGTGTTATCTGGACTTATCTTTATTGGGACCAATGCCTGCACCATTTAGACCGGAAAAAAGAAGATTGAATGTACTTTCACTTTTCTTTGTAGTTTTCACATACAGGCAACCCCCGCTTAACGAACGGGTTACGTTCCTAAAGAACCATTCGTTAAGCGAATTTTTGTTAAGCAAACCAATTATAACAAGTTTGACCCCTGACTTGAACTTCCATTGAGATTAAACAAAGCGAGAGTGCATCATAGTACAGTAAAAGGTTTAATGAAAGTAAAAATTCTGAAGTTAAACATTTAAGCAGTTTAATTTAAGACTAAGTCATTATAATGTACACTAATGTATGTATGTAAGTAACTTTATAATGTTGATGATCTTAAATATATGAAGGGAGGGAGAGTGAAACGGGAAAGACACTAACCGGCAACCTCTGGAATTTAAACAAAGGGCACATCATTGTACTGCATACAAAACTTATGTACCACATTTCCACAAGGCTTTCCATTTTATTCACTGCAGACTCACGAGTTCAGGTGGTTCTTTTACCTTGTAAGGAAGATACGGTCTCACCAGCCTTCTTAATAGAGTCTGCTGACTTGAAAATAGTAGAGACAGTAGATGGAGTCAAGCCATGGTGGCGAGCAATGCTATTAGTTTTCTCACCTCTCTCATGTCTGTGAATAATATCCAGCTTCACTTCGAGAGTAAGAGACTTCCTGGTCTTTGTATCAATGCTAGGTGACATTGCAGGGCGTTTTGGTGGCATGTTGAGCGAGTGAAGACGAGCTGCTGCTGACGCTGTTATTGTTTTGAACAGGGGGAGTGAGTGGTGTGCGTTTTGTCCACAAGAGGCACTGATGTATTCCAAAGCCTGTCAGCTTGTGTGATACAGGGGCTTCCAAACTTGGAAAAAATTACCTGGATAAAATTTCGTTAAAGCGAGGTTGGTGTTCATTAAGCGAGCTGATGGTAGTAAAAGGAAACCTTCATTGTAGCGAAATTTCATTGTGTGAACCTTCGTTAAGCGAGGGTTGTCTATACTTGTTTTGTACCTATTCATTTTTTTGACAACATTGCTAGTATGCGGTACAGTTCTTTCTCCTTGACATGATAAACCTGTAATAAAAGAATGTGGAAAAAAAATGCAAAAACTTCCACTATTAGCTTGAGTGTATAGCACATCCACCACTAACAAAGCACAAGCAGAGACAGGCCTTCAGAGGCCATGTTGGCAAGTGTTTGGATATTTGATATAACAAATAATGATTTATTTCATGAATTTTGTTACTAGTTAGGATTAGTCTATACATGTACATCATGCTACAAGTTAGTGCGGTAAAATCAGAACAAACATCTATATACAGATGATCCAACAAAAAATCCCGATTTCGAAACGCCTTTATATAGATCCTCTGCCAGGAAGGGGTTAATCTAGGAAGTGTAGTGGATTGTATAAATGAAAAACAATAAATTTGGCAATTCATAATATCTTTACATGAAAACAGAAAATCTTTTTAAATATGCTGGATCCTCTTTTCAAAGCTAAGTTCTTAACCCTTAAACTGCGGTGATCGCTTATATAATCAAGCCTCTTGAGTACTGTGATGCGGCGATCACTTATGTAATCATGAATTTTCGCGGGGAATGTTTTGAATTTTCGTGGCGTGTTTCCCTTCAGACCTGCTCTTGTGACACCTCCCCACTTAGTGTTGCCATCATGAGGGCTCCAGATACTATAACAAGGGCCTCACTTGAGTTTTCACGGAGAAGTAGGAGACACCTGGCAACTCCTCGTGACTCATCAGGTAGAATCCAGCCCTGAGCATCATAGAAAACATAGAAAACTTTATAGGGGAGACCAAATTATGCTATAGTTTATTACTTCTATCTCAACCAAGAGATTATTGTTATTAGGTCAGCTATTTAAGGCATAGGGGCAACAATCCTAGTAGCATTTTGAGCTGTGGTATTGTACAGAGGGCTTGTGTCATGCAGGACACACAAAAACACACATACACACACACACAATTTGAATATGCAGGAGTTGTGTGGATCCCCCATAAAAAAAAAACACATAAGGAAATTGGAGAGACTGCAAAAAATGGCTACAAGAATGGTTCCAGAATTTAAAGGGATGACATATGAGGAGAGACTAAAAGCTAAGGATCTACCAACCCTGGAACAGAGAAGAGAGAGAGGGGATCTGATACAAGTTTATAAATTGATTAACGGAATGGATCAAGTGGATAATGAGAAACTAATCCTGAGAGAAGAATATGACATTAGAAGCACAAGATCGCAAGATTGCATAGTAAGAAACTGAGGAAGGGAAGATGTCTGAGAGATATTAAAAAATATAGTTTCCCACAAAGATGTGTTGAGACTTGGAACAGTTTGAGTGAGAAAATGGTGTCAGCAAAGAGTGTACATAGTTTATAAAAAAAATTGGATAAATGTAGAAATGGAGACGGGGCCACACGAGTATAAAGCCCAGGCCCTGTAAAACTACAACTAGGTAAATACAACTAGGTAAATACACACACACACACACACACACACACACACACACACACACACACACACACACACACACACACACATTTTAGAAAACTAATTTATTGAGTTTCTATTCTAGAATAGTTGATAGAGTACAAGAGAGAGAGGGATGGGTTGACTGTATTTGGATTTAAAAAAGTCATTTGACAAAGTGCCACATGCAAGATTACTGTGGAAGTTAGAGGAGAAGGGTGGCTTAAAAGGAAGCACATTGAGATGGATAGAAAATTATTTGAGGGGGAGAGAAATAAGGATGGTAGTTAAAGATATGAAGTCCAAGTGGAGAGCAGTAGAAAGCGGAGTGCCACAGGGGTCAGTATTGGCACCAATACTTTTCCTCGTTTATATTAACAACATGCCAGAAGGAAAGAACAGCTACATAAATTTGTTTGCGGACAATACAAAACTGTGCAAAGTTATAAATCAAAAGGAGGATTGTGAAATACTGCAAGAAGACCTAAATAAGATCTGGAAATGGAGTAAGAAGTGGGAAATGGAATTCAATGTGAACAAAAGCCATGTCATGGAAATGGGAAAGAGTGAAAGACGACCTGTGGGAATCTATAAGATGGGAGATGAAGTAGAACTGGAGAAAGTAAAAAAGGAAAAGGACTTAGGAGTGACGATGGAAGAAAACAATCAACCAGTAAGCCATATTGATAGAATTTTTAGAGAAACATATAATTTGCTAAGGAATATTGGAGTAGCATTTCACTACATGGACAAAGAAATGATGAAGAAATTGATAAGTACTATAATAAGACCCAGATGTATTGAGACGTGAAACAGTTTGGATGAAGAAGTAGTGTCTGCAACGAGTGTGCATACTTTTAAAGTAAGATTGGATAAGTGTAGATATGGAGACAGGGCCACATGAGCATATAGCCCAGGCCCTGTAAAACTACAACTAGGTAAATACAACTAGGTAAATACACACAGCTCTATCATACACAATACGTACAAAACATCTGCACAGTGGATTTGTGTCTCTCGAACACACACACACACACACACACACACACAATGGATCTACCAACCTTGGAGCAGAGAAAAGAGAGAGGGGATCTGATACAAGTTTATAAAATGATTAACGGAATGGATGAAGTGGATAATGAGAAACTGATCCTGAGAGAAGAATATGACTTTAGAAGCACAAGATCGCATAGTAAGAAACTAAGGAAGGGACGATGTCTGAGAGATGTTAAAAAATTTTGTTTCCCACAAAGATGTGTTGAGACTTGGAACAGTTTGAGTGAGGAAGTGGTGTCAGCAAAAAGTGTACATAGTTTTAAAGAAAAATTGGATAAGTGTAGATATGGAGACGGGACCACACGAGCATAAAGCCCAAGCCCTGTAAAACTACAACTAGGTAAATAGAACTAGGTAAATACACACACCACATTAGAAGAGAGAAGAACAAGAGGAGACATGATAACTATGTATAAATTGGTGAACAAGATTGACATACTGGACAGAGAGTTGATAAAGGTGACCACAAGTAATCATCTCCGAGGACATGGAAAAAAGCTAATAAAAGATATCTGTCTAAATGACGTGAGAAAATACAGTTTCCCGCATCGTAGCATTGATAAGTGGAATAAACTGAGCAGTGATGTCGTTGACGCGGTGTGTGTCAATCAGACGAAAGAGAGATAAGACAGGAATGGACAAGAAGACGGGACACAGAGAGCTTAGCTTGGGCCCTGTAATACACAATAGGTAAATACAAATATGTAAATACACAAGAACAGTTAAAAAAAAGAGATGAAAGTATGACAAACAAAATGATAGGAGTCCTGAAAAAAATTTAGTAAGAGAAATTGCGCAAAAAAGTGTAATTATTTTTGGACTGAAAGAAGGGAAAAGGACAAAATTAATTCAATAAAAGACCTACTAAAACATCTAAATGATGAGGATAGACAGAACTTAGAAGAGGAAGTAGAAGAAATCCATAGAATGGGACCATATCAAGAACGAACAGTGAGACCAATTAAGATATTACTAAAATCACAAGCAGCAGCAGAAGAAGTACTATATAGAAAAACAAAACTCAGAGAAACAGAAGGTTGCAAAGATATATATATATATAAAGAAAACTAGAAACGAGGAGGAAAGGAAGAGACACAACGAATTGGTGGCAGAAGCAAAAGAAAAAAATAATAAAAGGTCAGAGGAGGAGAAGAAGGCATTTTTTCAAAGAATTATAGGAGACAGGATAAGGAAATGAGAAGGAAGAAAAAAAAATGGAGCAAGTTTAACTAAAAATGATAAGAACAAGAGATTAAAAATGATGGATACAAACATAGACGGGATTTTATCTAGTAAATTAGAATTAAAAGATTACATAAAGAAAGAAGAACCAGATATTGTATGCCTGGTGGAAACAAAGTTAAATGAAGCAATAAAAATAGACATTGATAAAAAGTATAATATATGGAGGAGAGACAGAGTGGGTAAAGGAGGAGGAGGAGTCATGATGATGTTAAGGAAGGAGATAGTGGTAAATCAAGTGGAGTTTGGGGAAGGAAAATCAGAAATACTGTATATTAAAATACATATTAATAAAAAGGAGTTAACAATCATTGGAACATATGTGCCACCAAAAACAAACTCATGGACTAACCAAGAATATAAAGACATGATAAATGACACAATAAGGAGTCTTACGAGAATCATTAAAGAAAGGAGAAAAGTGATATTGGTAGGAGATTTCAACTGTAAGGAGGTGGACTGGGAAAATTATGAAAATGGTATGGGGGAAGATGCCTGGGGGGATAGATTCCTGAACCTAATGATAAATAATTTGATGGTCCAAACATTAAAAGAAAACACAAGATTCAGAGGAAACAATGAGCCGGCGAGATTAGACCGTTTTTACAAGGGATATACAAATTAACGATGATATAAGATATAAGTGCCCATTGGGAAAAAGTAACCATATAATATTAGAAATGGATATAAAAAGAAGGAAGGGAAGATAGAGATGAATCATACAAAGGAGACCAATTAAACTACAGAAAGGCTGATATTAAGAACCTCAAGAGCTATTTTAAAAGCGTAAACTGGGAGATGGAAAACTCAGAGACGGTTCAAGAGAAATATAACTTATTTTTGGAAATATACAAAACAGGAGTCAGGGAATATGTCCCACAATATAGACCTAAAGAAGAAGGAAAGAAAGATTGGTTTAATGCAAGATGTGCTGGGGCAAAGGAGAAACGAGATGAAGCATGGAAAAGGTGGAGAAGAAACAGAAATCCAGAAGATAAGGAAAACTTCAAAACAGCAAGAAATGAATATGCTAAGGTGAGAAAGGAAGAAGAAAGGAACTGTGAAAAGGACATTGTCGAAAAATGTAAGGAGCAACCAAAATTGTTCTACAGATTCATAAATGGAAAAATAAGGCAAAAAGAAACAATAGAAAGGTTAAGACGAGAGAACAGGATGATGGAAGACCCAAAAAGTATGGCAGAACTATTAAATAATAAATTCCTGGAGGTCTTTACTAAGGAATCCAAATTTGAAAGGCCACAGGGTAATAGAGAGACAGTCTATACGAAAGAAATTAAAGTAATCAAGCTTGAAATAAAAGAGTTAATGAAGAAACTGGATGAAGAGAAGGTAATGGGACCTGATGAAGTCTCAGGCAGAATACTGGAAGAATGTAGGGAAGAACTAGCAAGTCCTATATACAACATCATAAAATTCTCAATAGAAAATGGAACAGTACCAGTAGAATGGAAAAGAGCTGAGGTGGTTCCCATATATAAGAGTGGAAGGAAGGAAGAACCTTTAAATTACAGACCGGTATCACTAACTAGTGTAATATGCAAGATGTGTGAAAGAATAATAAAGAAACAATGGATCGAGTTCCTTGAAGACAACAAATTAATATCAAATAGCCAATTTGGTTTTAGAAAAAGACGGTCGTGTGTAACTAATTTATTGAGTTTCTATTCTAGAATAGTTGATAGAGTACAAGAGAGAGAGGGATGGGTTGACTGTATTTATTTGGACTTAAAAAAGGCATTTGACAAAGTGCCATATGCAAGATTACTATGGAAGTTAGAGGAGAAGGGTGGCTTAAAAGGAAGCACATTGAGATGGATAGAAAATTATTTGAGGGGGAGAGAAATAAGGACGGTAGTTGTGGTGATGGTTACTATCTCGTTTGCTTATATGTTATTAATAGTTTGTTACTATCTCGTTTGTTTATACGTTCGTACTTGAGATGGGTTCAACACCTATACTGGCACTTTACGAGTTGACTTGTGGGCCATGATAGGGACCGGTTTTCACTCGCTGACCGCCGCTCACACAGGCCAGGCTAGGTTGTCGGACATACCACTTAAACATATAAGGTGTGTATTACTCTTGTATTATTCTATTACTGTTTTACTGTTTTCAACAAGTAAAATTATTATCTGTCATTACGGGGTAATTTGTAACGTGTAACGTTTGTATTTTACAGTATGGCTCGCTTTATGTCCATTAAAGCCTACATTCATGGTTCGATGTGTTTCCATAATCACGTCATTTTAATGGACATAAATTGAAGCCTCCAGTATCCGAGTGCGTGTCACGTTCTCGAAAACGGAATGGAACGACTGCTGAAGCCTGAGAGGTTGGACTGTGATCCTAACTCTCCTACAGCAGCACTGGTTACAGACCTTCAAGACCTTCATTGCTGCCTTTCCCCAGGAGGATCTAAATAAACTCGGGCTCCTCATCAATTTTGTATCGCCAAAAATCTATGAGAGTATCTCTGAGTGTAGTACCTACGATGACGCCTTAACTACTCTACAATCGCAGTTTGTGCACCCAACTAATGAGGTGTTTGCGCGTCACCGTCTTGCGAGTCGCTGTCAAGAACCAGGCGAATCCTTAGACAAGTATTTTCGTGCCCTGAAAATAATGAGTAAGGAGTGTAATCTTAAGGCAGTAACTGCAAACCAGCACTGTGAAGAATACACCAGAGATGCATTTATCAGTGGTCTACAATCAACAGCGATCCGGCAGCGCCTTTTGGAAAATAAAATTGATCTTACTACTATGTATGATCAGGCACGAGCTCTTGATTCGGAGAGAAACTCTGAATCTTTGGTGGTGCTCCGTCCTCACGCTTCTTGAGTGTGACACATGAAACGTCTACTAAAGGTAGTGATGTGGAATCAGAATCTATTATCGCTACAAGTGCTACGAAGACAAAGTGTTTCTTTTGTGGTTTTTACGGCATCCACGTTCAAAGTGTCCTGCTCGAGAGGCTATATGTCATAAGTGCCAAAAGAAAGGCCACTGAAGTGTGCGGAGCTCCAGTGTAAGCGCTTCTGACTCCTGACAATGGTGCTATGCTTGCTACTGTAACTGGTGCTACTGCACCTAGTGTTCTGTCCAAGGCAGTCGTTGGGGTTTCTATCAATGGAATCGAAGCTGATGGTCTAATTGATAGTGGAAGTGCAGGGAGCTTCATTCATCCGGATCTAGTGAAACGCCACTCATTAAAAGTGCAACAATCTCAAAGTTCTGTGACTCTGGCATCCACCTCTTTCTCTGCTCAAACGTCTGGAGTCTGCAAAGTTAACATCAAAGTGAACGGCCGGTATTATGGAGATGTACGCCTGACTGTGCTCTCGAACTTGTGTTCTGATGTCATTCTTGGCCAAGATTTCCAGAAGCTTCATGAAAGTGTGCACTTGAACTATGGGGGTACTCTACCCCCACTTGTCATTTGTGGACTTGGTGTGCTTAAAGTTAATTCTCCACAATTGTTTCCAAATCTTACAGTTGATTGCCATCCTATTGCAGCTAAATCTCGACGCTACTCCACTGAAGATCGTGAATTCATAAAAGGCAAAGTCCAAAGAATGTTAGAGGAAGGGATCATCGAGCCAAGTAACTCCCCGTGGCGTGCTCAGGTGGTTGTTGTGAGAGGTGAGTCCCATAAGAAACGGCTGGCTATAGACTACTCTGAAACTATCAATAAGTTCACTCTCCTTGATAGCTATCCTCGATTGATGAAACTGTGAATAAGATTGCACAGTACAGAGTGTTTAGCACTATTGATCTAGAGTGCTTACCACCAGGTGGCTATTAGATTCAGACAAGATACAGCTTTTGAGGCAGGAGGTAAACTTTATCATTTTAAAAGAATCCCATTTGGCATTACGAATGGAGTCGCTTGCTTCCAAAGGACTATGGACTCTCTGATTAAAGAGGAAGGGCTTGTTGGTACGTATGCTTATTTAGATGATGTTACCATTTGTGGAAGGACTCAACAGGAACATGATGACAATCTCGAAATTCCTGGAAGCTGCTGCAAGGAGGAACATGAGCTACAATGAAGAGAAGTGCACATTTTCAACCCGAAGTCTTAGTATTCTTGGCTATGTGATTGAGGAAGGCTTCATTCATCCCGATCCTGAAAGATTACGTCCTCTTCGCGACTTGCCCTTGATGGATATGAAGTCACTGTGTGCTTTGGACTTTTGCTTATTATTCACAATGGACTTACAATTTCTCTGACAAAATTCGTCCTCTCAGTAACACCACTACTTTTCCAGTACCTGTAGAGGCAGAAAAAGCATTCCAGCAGCTCAAGGAGGACATAGGATCTTCAGTAGTCAAGGCAATCGATGAATCGCTGCCTTTTGAAGTAGAAACGATGCTTCGGATGTTGCTATGAGGTCACTCAAGCTGGACGTCCAGTTGCCTTTACTCCGAACACTTCAAGGACAGAAGCTTCACGCTGTTGAGAAAGAGGCTCTGAGTTATTGAAAGTGTGCGCCATTGGAGGCACTACCTGACTGGAAGACATTTCACCATCAAAACTGACCAACGCCGGTAAGATTCATGTTCGATAAACAACATAGAAGTAAAATAAAGAATGATAAGATTTTAAGGTGGAGGATGGAGTTGTCCTGCTATGACTTTGATATAGTCTACAGACCAGGTAGAGATAATGTTACTCCTGACACATTTTCCAGATTATATTGCAGCATGATGTGCCAGTATCAACGGTCTTTGTCAACCATTCACGACGCTTTGTGTCATCCTGGCGTAACAGTTGCTTCACTTCATCAAATCTAGGAATCTGCCCTACTCTGTGGAAGACGAAGACAGTTGTTAGTTCTTGTAGGGTATGTGCTGAGTGTAGACCTCACTTTTACCAACCTGAGGCTAATCTCATAAAAGCTACTCAGCCATTCTAACGACTTAACTTGGACTTTAAAGGTTCCTAGTACAGATAACAAGAAGTATTTTCTCAACATTGTTGACGAATATTCGAGATTCCCCTTTGTATTCCCATGTGCAAATATGACTGCTGCAACGATCATCCATTGCCTCTCTCAACTCTTCTCTATATTTGGTATGCCAGCTTACGTGCACTCAGATAGAGGATCATCATTCATGAGTAAAGAAGTACAAGACTTTCTGGTTAACAAAGGTATTGGTTGCAGAGAACAACTCCATATAATCAAGGTAATGGCCAGGTTGAACGGTTCAACGGGACTACATGGAGGACCGTTACAGCTGCTTTGAAGTCTGGGGCCTACCAAGTCAGTACTGGCAAACTGTCCTTCCAGACGCCCTTCATTCAATACGTTCTCTACTGTGCACTGCAACTAATGACTCCACATGAACGTCTTTTAACTATGCTGGTTCTTCAACAGGGACTGCTATTCCATCTTGGTTGTGTGAGCCTGGTCCGGTCCTGTTGAGGCGCCACATACGAACAAGCAAGACTGATAGCAGATGAAGTCGAACTTGTACAAGCAAATCCTCAGTACGACATCAGATATCCAGATGGTAGAGAAGACACTGTATCTGTTAGACACCTGGCTCCTGCTGGTTCTAAGGCAGGTGATGTGCCTACTCTTCAGGTAGAATCTACTGACGTGTCTCCTCAAGAAGGATCTACTCCTGAAACTGCTTCTATCTTAACAGGAACTGTTGAAGAAGCGCCAGTACCTAGGCGTTACCTACCATCAGACGTCCACCTGATCGTTTTGAAGCGTCATGAATATTTACTTGATTTTGCTGTAGAGGGTGAATATGTTGATGGTTACTATCTCGTTTGCTTATATGTTATTAATAGTTTGTTACTATCTCGTTTGTTTTTATGTTCGAACCTGAGATGGGTTCGACACCTATACTGGCACTTTATGAGTTGACTTGTACGATAGGGACCGGTTTTCACTGACTGAGCACACAGGCCAGGCTAGGTTGTCGAACATACCATAAAGATATAGGTGTGTATTACTCTTGTATTATTCTATTACTCTTTTACTGTTTTCAACAAGTAAAATTATTATCTGTCATTACGGGGTAATTTGTAACGTGTAACGTTTGTATTTTTACAGTACTGGCTCGCTTTATGTCCATTAAAGCCTACATTCATGGTTCGATGTGTTTCCATAATCACGTCAGTAGTTAAAGATATGAAGTCCAAGTGGAGAGCAGTAGAAAGCGGAGTGCCACAGGAGTCAGTATTGGCACCAATACTTTTCCTCATTTATATTAACGACATGCCAGAAGGTGTGAACAGCTACATAAATATGTTTGCAGATGATACAAAACTGTGCAGAGTTATAAAGCAAAAAGAGATTGTGAAATACTGCAAGAAGACCTAAATAAGATCTGGGAATGGAGTAAAAAGTGGGAAATGGAATTCAATGTGTGAACAAAAGCCATGTCATGGAAATGGGAAAGAGTGAAAGACGACCCGTGGGAATCTATAAAATGGGAGATGGAGTAGAACTGGAGAAAGTCAAAAAGGAAAAGGACTTAGGAGTGACGATGGAAGAAAACAATCAACCAGTAAGCCATATTGATAGAATTTTTAGAGAAACATATAATTTGCTAAGGAATATTGGAGTAGCATTTCACTACATGGACAAAGAAATGATGAAGAAATTGATATGTACTATAATAAGACCCAGATTGGAATATGCAGGAGTAGTGTGGACCCCTCATAAAAAGAAACACATAAGGAAGTTGGAGAGACTACAAAAAATGGCTACAAGAATGGTTCCAGAATTTGAAGGGATGACATATGAGGAGAGACTAAAGGCTATGGATCTACCAACCCTGTAACAAAGAAGGGAGAGAGGAGATCTGATACAAGTTTATAAATTGATCAATGGAATGAGAAACTGATCCTGAGAGAAAAATATGACATCCAAAGCACAAGATCGCATACTAAAAAGCTAAGAAAAGGAAGATGTCTGAGATATGTTAAAAAATATAGTTTCCCGCAAAGATGTATTGAGACGTGGAACAGTTTAAATGAAGAAGTAGTGTCTACAATGAGTGTGCATACCTTTAAAGTAAGATTGGATAAGTGTAGATATGGAGACAGGGTCACACGAGCATAAAGCCCAGGCCCTGTAAAACTACAACTAGGTAAATACAACTAGGTAAATACACACACACACACACACACACAAAGCTCAATCAAACATTTCCAATACGTACAAAACATCTGTACAGAGGATTCGTGATGGACACACACACACACAAACACACACACACAAAGCTCAATCAAACATTCCCAATATGTACAAAACATCTGTACAGAGGATTCATGATGGACACACACACACCCACACACACAAGAAACTTACATATGAGCGAAATGTAATGTATTCCAACATAAATGGAGTGATATCGGGGATTTTAGAACTCAACGATTACTTGAGGGACAAGAACCCAGATATTGTGGGTCTTACTGAAACAAAACTGAGAGAGGGAGAAGACCTGATGAAGGTTGGAGAAGGGAAATATAACGTTTGGAAAAGAAATAGAGTAGGTAAAATGGGAGGAGGAGTGATGTTGCTGGTTAAAAAGATATAAAGGTGGATCAAGTGAAAAAGGTATGGGAAAGGCAGAAGTGCTAAAGATCAGAGCAGAAACTAATGAAGGAAAAAGAGGCACTACATAGTGGTGTACGTACCACCTAAGACAAATGCATGGTCAGTACAGGAATATGAAGAAATGATAAGTGATACAGGAACATGTCTGGAAGAAATGTTGGGTGGCTGTGAACGAACTATAATGATGGGAGATTTTAATTGTAAAGAGGTGTGTTGGGAGGACTGGTCAATGGAAGGATCAGAGACAACATGGGAAATACACTATTGACACTGGCAATGGAAAATGTGTTAACTCAGTGGGTCAAAGAAGATACTAGGTTTGGAGGAGAGGAGCATCGTCAAGACTGGACTTGGTCTTTAGTACAGAGCCAATGGTCATTGAGGAGATGAGGGTGGAGTGCCCTTTAGCAAAGAGTGATCATGCAGTTTTGGAGTTCAAGGTGATAGACGAAGAGAAATCTAGAAGAAATGAAGAATATAAAGTGGGAAGATGGAATTATGCCAAGACAGATTTTGGAAACCTAAAGAAATTCTTTCAAGAGACAAATTGGATGAAATTCAAGAGTGCTAAGGAGCAAATGAAAAGTGGAAGGAATTTATAAAATATACAAAGAAGGTGAGAAAAATTTGTACCAATAAGACAACATAGAGAAGTTGGAAAGCAGGACTGGTTTAACGATAGATGTGAAAAGGCTAGAACAAGAAAAGAGGATGCATGGAAGAGGTGGAGAAGGAAAAGACGGATTAAGCAGTGGGAAAGTTACAAAAGAGCAAGAAATGAATATGTGTTGATTAGAAGAGAAGAAAGAAAGAAACAAGAAAAGGATATAATTGATAAATGTAAAGACCAACCAAGGCTTTTTACAGACATGTGAACAACAACATCAAAAATAGAGAAAGTATTGAAAGTTTAGAAGTAAATGGAGTATACAGTGAAGATCCCAGGAAATGGCAGAGGCTATGAATGGATGCTTTCGGAAGGTATTCACAAAGGAGACTGCTTTTGACAAACCACTGGTAATGGAACAGAAAGGGATTATGAAGGAGTTTCAAGTAACTGTGGAGGAGATCAAGAACATGATGGGGAGTTTAGAAGTGAGAAAAGCTGTGGGACCTGATGGGGTATCAGGATGGATTTTAAGAGAATGCAGGAGCAATTGGCAGAAAAAGTTTGTGAAGTAATTGATGCCTCATTAAGGGAAGGTGTAGTGCCCCAAGACTGGAAAAGAGCTAACATTGTCCCAATCTATAAATCAGGTAACAAGAGAGACCCATTGAACTATAGACCAGTGTCACTTACAAGTGTGGTAGCTAAGATGTGTGAGAGGGTGGTGAAGACTAGATGGACAGACTTCTTGGAGAAAAATGACATACTTTGTGAGTGTCAATTTGGTTTTAGAAAAGGGCGTTCATGCACGACAAACCTGATATGTTACTATTCGAGGGTGATAGATGTAATACAGGAAAGAGATGGTTGGGCTGATGGAATATATCTGGATTTAAAAAAGGCCTTTGATAAGGTACCACACCAGAGACTGATCTGGAAACTTGAAATGGTAGGAGGAGTGCATGGCAGTTTACTAAAATGGATGGAAGACTTTTGGTAGGAAGAGAAATGAGAACAATAATTAAGGACAGACCATCAGAATGGGGATTGGTGGAGAGTGGAGTTCCACAGGGATCAGTGTTGGCACCAGTAATGTTCGCAGTCTACATAAATGACATGGTGGATGGGGTGTCCAGTTATGTGAGCCTATTTGCAGACGATGCAAAATTGTTAAGAAAAGTGAGATGTGACAAAGATTGCGAACTACTCCAGGAAGACTTGGACAGAATATGGAAATGGAGCTGTACATGGCAAATGGAGTTCAACACGACAAAATGCAAGAAAATAGAGTTTGGCAAGAGTGAAAGAAGAATCAGGAGTATGTACAAGATAGGAAATGAAGACATAAAACCAGTCATGAAGAAAAAGACCTTGGGGTGACAATTACCAATGACCTATCGCCAGAGAGACATATAAACAAAATAATTGGAGAAGTATTGAACTTATTGAGGAACATAAGAGTGGCGTTCGTATATCTAGATGAAGAAATGATGAAGAAAATAATTACTGCAATGATAAGACCGAGGCTTGAATATGCAACAATACAGTGGGCTCCGAACTTAAAGAAACACATAAGGAAACTAGAGAAAGTACAGAGGGCTGCAACAAAAATGGTGCCTGACTTAAGAGATTTGACTTATGAAGACAGACTGAAAAGAATGCAACTTCCAACCCTGGAAAACAGAAGAGAAAGGGGAGACCTGATAGCAATATACAGAGTGATGATTGGCATGGAAAAATGGATAGGGAAGATCTGTGTATGTGGAATGAAGAATGTCGAGAGGGCATGGGAAAAACTAAAATGGCCACTTATAGGAGAGATGTGAAAAATATAGCTTCCTCATAGAAGGGTGGAAGCATGGAATAGTTTAGACGTGGAAGTGGTCAACGCAAGGAATATTCATGATTTTAAGAAAAAGCTGGACATTAATAGATATGGAGACGGGACAACACGAGCATAGCTCTTTTCCCGTATGTTACAATTAGGTAAATACAATTAGGTAAATACACACACACACACACACACACACACACACACACACATGTGAGGACGGCTCGTCTCCGGCTGCGGACGGGAAGAGGGAAAATACCTATGGTGTTACAGGGCCCGGGTAACTCTAAGTTAGTGTCCTGTTAATGTCCTACTGTCGCTTAGTGTTGAAAGTGAAGGATATGGAGAGTGATCCCTGAGAGGAGAGTGTGGGCGGTGATTGTTTTGGCCGTAATCACCTGACGATAACAAAAATGGCGTCTAGACAAGCCAGAGACTTTGAAGGTTTTATAACTACGCCAAAAGGACTGGAGAAATTAGATATGGATGCAAGAATCCAGGCACTGGAAAGTAAGTTCCTAAACATTTTGTCCATAGAAGAAAAACTGGATAGAGTTCTAGCCGAGAATGATTCGTTCAAAAAAGAGATCTATTTGTTAACGTTAGCGAATAAAGAGCTATTGAAGGAAAAAGTAGAGATGGAGAAAGAAAACCAACAACTAAGGAAACAATGTGAAGAGATGAAGGCTAAACTCATGGAAATGGAGATAAAAATATCCGAAGGGGACTTGAGGAAGGAGGAATGCCTTAATCTAATTGATACCAGGATGAAAGAAGTGAACCATGAACATCAGGAGGTACAAAGGTCATTTAGGAGATAGTAAAAAGCAGGAAGAGGAAAATAAAGGGATTACGCAGAGGAAATGGTAAAGGCACTAAAGGAAAATGAGTATGTGGTGAGAGATATTGCTGAAAAGAAAAATGTGTGATCATAATAGGATTGAGGAAGAAACTAACAGGAACTGGCAGGACAGGAGGGATAAGGAAAATGACAGGATTAAGTCTTTACTGAACAAGATCTCTGTGGAAGAAGAGGACCTATATGCTGAGGTAGAAGAAAGTGTGAGATTGGGAGCTTTTGAGGAAGGCAAGAATAGACCATTAAAATTGAAATTAAAGTCTCAGGTGGCAGCGGAGGCCTTGTTGAGGAGGGCTTGGAAACTTAAGGACTCTGAGGAAACCAAAACAATTTACATAAGAAGAAATATGTCACAAGATGAGCGAATGAAAATGAAGGAGCTTGTAACTGAAGTGAAGGAGAGGAATGACGAAAGAACAGAGGAGGAAAAGACCAAGTTTTTTGGAGGATGAGAAATGGGAGGCTAAAGAAGTGGTGGATAAAACAGACGGAATAGGCATTACATGGAAGAATGAGACTAGGAATGGAATAAAAGTGACTTACACGAACATAGATGGATTTCTGTCTAAGAGGCTAGAATGTATGGATTACCTAAGAAATAACGAACCGGACATAATGTGTGTAGTGGAAACAAAGCTAAGGCCGAAATAAAGCTAGACTGGTTTGTTGTAAAACACTACAAAGTATGGAGAAATGATAGAAAAATAAAGGAGGTGGTGGTATAATGGTTCTTACTAAGGAAGATCTGATAGTGAAGGAGGTGAACTATAGTAAGAGAAATGAGGAAGTGATAAGTATGCTTATAACAGATGGCAAGAGGGACATTAATATTATAACAGTATACATACCACCCAGAACCAGTGCTTGGGAATATGAACAGTACCAAATGGTGATGAGAAATACTCTAGACAGAATGAAGCAAGAACTCATCAGAAAGGATAGAGTGATGATAGTTGGAGACTTTAATTGCAAAGAAATAGTGTGGGAAGACTACGAAGTGGTGAACGGTGGTGAGTGGGCAGAAGAATTGTTAAAGGTAGCAACAAATAACTTGATGACACAGTGGGTGAGATCACCAACAAGGTGCAGGGGACAAGATGTTGCAGCAAGGTTGGATTTGGTATTTACCAGGGAATCTCTAAAAGAGGAAATTGAACATGAATGTCCCTTGGGGAAAAGCGATCATGATGTCCTAAGCTTTGAGCTGGATACAGAATTAAGCACGAATAAGATTGTGGAACGCAGGAGGAAAAATTAAATTATACTAGGGCAAATTATAACCATATAAGGGAGTTCTTTAATGAAATTGACTGGTCCGTGGTATACCAGGAAAGGGATATGCAATTGAAATACGATAAATTTATGGATTTGTATAACTCTGCTGTGAAAAGTTTGTGCCATATCACAGAAAGAGGACTTTAAATAATAAACAGTGGTTTAATAGAAATTGTGAAGAAGCAAAAAGAACAAAGAAAAGGCATGGAAGAAACTTAAGAAAAACAGTGATGTATTATCAAGAGAAGTCTACAAAACAGCAAGGAATAGATATGTTGAAGTAAGGAGAACAGCACAGAAGGAATATGAACAGAGGGTGGTGGAAAACTGTGATAGTGACCCAAAATGTTTTACAAATTCATAAATGGAAAACTAAATAAAAGGGAGGCAATAGAAAAGGTAAAAACGGGAAGAAGTATATGAAGATGCTGGAGATATAGCTGAAATTTTGAACGACAACTTTTGCAAAGTGTTTACAAAGGAGGAGCATTTTATGGGAGGAAGGCCTACGGAAATAAAGCAAATGCAGGACATCATGGTTACTAAGGAAGATGTAAGGAAAATTATAAGCAATCTGGATATTAATAAATCAATGGGGCCTGATGGCATATCTGGGAGGTTGCTAAATGAATGTAAGGATCAATTGTTGAACCCCATATTTGATATTGTGGAAACCTCCATACGAACAGGATTAGTCCCGAAAGAGTGGAAAAGAGCTGACATTGTGCCTATATATAAGAATGGTAGTAGAATGGAACCGCTAAATTATAGACCAGTATCGTTGACTAGTATATTGTGCAAGGTATGTGAAGAAGTAATTAAAGCTAAGTGGAGTGAGTATCTAGAAAGTGAAAACATTCTGAGTGAAAGGCAGTTTGGTTTCAGAAAAGGAAGATCGTGTATCCAATTTATTATGTTTTTATTCAAGAGTGACTGACATACTACAACATAGAGAGGGATGGGTGGATGCTATCTACCTGGACTTGAGAAAGGCCTTTGATAAAGTACCACACAATAGACTGATGTGGAAACTAAAGATGATTGGAGGAGTAAATGATAAACTAGCAAAATGGATGGAAAATTACTTAATGGGAAGAGAAATGAGAACAGTGGTGAGAGGAAGGAAGTCCGAGTGGAAGAAGGTAACCAGTGGAGTTCCACAAGGGTCAGTGCTGGGTCCCATCATGTTTTTGATTTATGTTAATGATATGCCAGTAGGAATTGACAGTTACATGAACATGTTTGCGGACGATACTAAAATTATGAGGAGAGTAAAGAATGTGGAAGATTGTAACAAGTTACAGGAAGATCTTGATAAAATATATGAGTGGAGTAAGGAGTGGCAGATGGAATTTAATATAGACAAGACCCATGTTATGAAAATGGGAAGAAGTAGATACAGACCAAACAGGGATTACAGGCTGGGTGATGAGAAAATTAAAGAGACCAATGAGGAGAAAGACTTAGGAGTAACTGCAAAACACTTTGTCACCGGAGAAACACATTAACAAGATTTTTGGAAAACATACAACATGCTTCAAAATATTGGCCTTGCATTCCACTACCTAGATGAAGGAATGATGAAGAAGATATTATGTACCTTAATAAGACCCCAGTTAGAATATGCAGCATGTGTCTGGTCACCGCATATGAAGAAAAATGTGAAGAAGGTGGAAAGGGTACAGAGGCTGGCAACAAGGATGGTACCAGGACTCAGGAGTTAGACTATGAGGAAAGACTGAGGAAGCTGGGGCTGACCACATTAGAAGAGAGAAGAACAAGAGGAGACATGATAACTATGTATAAATTGGTGAACAAGATTGACATACTGGACAGAGAGTTGATAAAGGTGACCACAAGTAATCATCTCCGAGGACATGGAAAAAGCTAATAAAGGACATCTGTCTAAATGACGTGAGAAAATACAGTTTCCGCATCGTAGCATTGATAAGTGGAATAAACTGAGCAGTGATGTCGTTGACGCGGTGTGTGTCAATCAGATGAAAGAGAGATATGACAGGAATGGACAAGGAGACAGGACACAGAGCTCGGGCCCTGTAATACACAAATAGGTAAATACAAATAGGTAAATACACACACAGTGGTTAGAGCTGGCTTCACAAGCAAAGAAAGGATAAAAGAGTGGAAGAAAACGAAACTAGGCTAAGAACCGAAAATGAAGAATTAAAAGTCCAAATAGCGAACTACAAGAAATTGATGGAAGAAGGACTCGGTAAAGCCGAGAAAGAAAAAGAGAAGCTAAAAGATCTAGTTAACAAAGAAGAAGAAAGAGTATAAAACGTGATTAAAAAAGAAGTACAAGCATGGAGAATCCAAGATAAGAAAGACAAGGAATCATTTCAAGACGTATTTCAAAAACAGTTAAAATAAAGAGATGAAAATATAACAAGCAAAATGATAGGAGTCCTCAAGAAAAAATAAAATTTAGTAAGAGAAATTGCAGAAAAAAAGAGGAGTGTAATTATTTTTGGACTGAAAGAAAAAAATGTTAAATATAGACAAAGAAAGGAAAAAGACGAAATGAAATCAGTAAAAGACATACTAAAACATCTGAATGACGAGGATAGACAGAACTTAGAAGAGGAAGTAGAAGAAATCCATAGAATGGGACCATATCAAGAAGGAACAGTGAGACCAATTAAGATATTACTAAAATCACAAGCAGCAGCAGAAGAAGTACTATACGTATAGAAAAACAAAACTCAGAGAAACAGAAGGTTGCAACGATACATATATAAAGAAAAATAGAACCGAGGAGGAAAGGAAGAGACACAATGAACTGGTGGCAGAAGCAAGAGAAAAAAATAATGAAAGATCAGAGGAGGAGAAGAAGGCATTTTTTTGGAGAATTCTAGGAGACAGGATAAGGAAATGGTATATAAAAGAGAAAGAAGAAAAAAAATGGAGCAAGTTTAACTAAAAATGATAAGAACAAGAGGAGGAGGAGGAGTCATGATGATGTTAAGGAAGGAGATAGTGGTAAATCAAGTGGAGTTTGGGGAAGGAAAATCAGAAATACTGTATGTTAAGATGCATATTAACAAAAAGGAGTTAACAGTCATTGGAACATATGTGCCACCAAAAACAAACTCATGGACTAACCAAGAATATAGAGACATGATAGATGACACAATAAGGAGTCTTACAAGAATCATTAAGGAAAGGAGAAAAGTGATATTGGTAGGAGATTTCAACTGTAAGGAGGTAGACTGGGAAAATTATGAAAGTGGTATGGGGAAGATGCCTGGGGAGATAGATTCCTGAACCTAATGATAGATAATTTGATGGTCCAAAGAGTAAAGGAAAACACAAGATTCAGAGGAAACGATTAGCCGGCAAGATTAGACCTAGTTTTTACAAGGGATATACCAATTAACGATGATATAAGATACAAGTGCCCATTGGGAAAGAGTGACCATGTAATATTAGAAATGGATATAGAAGAAGGAAAAGAAGATAGAGATTAATCATACAAAGGAGACCGATTAAATTACAGAAAGGCTGATGTTGAGAATCTCAAGAACTATTTTAAAAATGTAAACTGGGAGGAGATGGAAAACTCATTAACGGTTCAAGAGAAATATAACTTATTTTTGGAAATATACAAAACTGGGGTCAGGGAATATGTTCCGAAATATAGACCTAAAGAAGAAGGAAAGAAAGATTGGTTTAATGCAAGATGTGCTAGGGCAAAGGAGAAACGAGATGGAGCATGGAAAAGGTGGAGAAGAAACAGAAATCCAGAAAATAAGGAAAATTTCAAAACAGCAAGAAATGAATATGCTAAGGTGAGAAAGGAAGAAGAAAAGAACTATGAAAAGGACATTGTCGAAAATGTAAGGAACAACCAAAATTGTTCTACAGATTCATAAATGGAAAAATAAGACAAAAAGAAACAATAGAAAGGTTAAAAGGAGAAAACGAAATGGTGGAAGACCCAAAAAGTATGGCAGAACTGTTAAATAGTAAATTTCATGAGGTCTTTACTAAGGAATCCAAATTTGAAAGACCACAGGGTAATAGAGAGACTATCTATATGAAAGAGATTAAAGTAACCAAGCTTGAAATAAAAAAGTTGATGACGGAATTGGATGAGGAAAAGGCAATGGAACTGGATGAAGTCTCAGGCAGAATACTGAAAGAACGTAGGGAAGAACTAGCAAGTCCAATATACAACATCATTAAATGCTCAATAGAAAATGGAACAGTGCCAGTGGAGTGGAAAAGAGCTGAGGTGGTTCCCATATATAAGAGCGGAAGGAAGGAAGAACCTTTAAATTACAGACCGGTATCACTAACTAGTGTAATATGCAAGATGTGTGAAAAAGTAATAAAGAAGCAATGGATTGAGTTTCTTGAAGACAACAAAATATTATCAAATAGCCAATTTGGTTTTAGAAAAGGTTGGTCATGTGTGACAAATTTATTGAGTTTCTACTCTAGAATAGTTGATAAAGTACAAGAGAGAGAGGATGGGTTGACTGTATTTATTTAGATCTAAAAAAGGCTTTTGATAAAGTGCAACATGAAAGATTACTATGGAAGTTAAAGGAGAAGGGTGGCTTAAAAGGAAGCACATTGAGATGGATGAAGAATTACTTAAGGGGGAGAGAAATAAGGACGATAGTTAAAGATATGAAGTCCAAGTGGAGAACAGTAGACAGCGGAGTGCCACAGGGGTCAGTATTGGCACCAATACTTTTTCTCGTATATATAAATGACATGCCAGAGGGAGTGAACAGCTACATAAATCTGTATGTGGACGATGCGAAACTATGCAGAGTCATTAAACAAAAAAAGGATTGTGAAATACTACAGGAAGACTTAAACAAGATCTGGAAATGGAGCAAAAAATGGGAGATGGAATTCAATGTGGACAAAAGCCATGTCATGGAAATGGGAAAAAGTGAAAGACGACCAGTGGGAATCTATAAGATGGGAGATGGAGTAAAACTAGAAAAAGTGAAAAAGGATAAGGACTTGGGAGTGACAATGAAAGAAAATAATCAACCGGTAAACCATATTGATAGAATTTTCAGAGAGACGTATAATTTGCTAAGGAATATTGGAGTAGCATTTCACTATATGGACAAGGAAATGATGAAGAAATTGATAAGTACTAAAATAAGACCTAGATTGGAATATGCAGGAGTTGTGTGGACTCCCCATAAAAAGAAACACATAAGAAAATTAGAGAGACTACAAAAATGGCTACAAGAATGGTTCCAGAATTTAAAGGGATGGCATATGAGGAGAGACTAAAGGCAATGGATCTACCAACCTTGGAGCAGAGAAGAGAGAGAGGGGATCTGATACAAGTTTATAAATTGATTAACGGAATGGATAAAGTGGATAATGAGAAACTGATCCTGAGAGAAGAATATGACTTTAGAAGCACAAGATCGCATAGTAAGAAACTAAGGAAGGGACGATGTCTGAGAGATGTTAAAAATTTAGTTTCCAAAAAGATGTGTTGAGACTTGGAACAGTTTGAGTGAGGAAGTGGTGTCAGCAAAGAGTGTACATAGTTTTAAAGAAAAATTGGATAAGTGTAAATATGGAGACGGGACCACACGAGCATAAAGCCCAGTCCCTGTAAAACTACAACTAGGTAAATACACACACACACACACACACACACACAATCATGACATCCACCCCTAGAAACATGAGAGACTTCGAGGGGTTTGTGACCAGTCCAAGTGAACTAGATAAATTAGACATGGATTCAAGAATTCAGGCATTAGAAAGTAAGTTTCTAAATATTAGATCCATAGAAGAAAAGTTAGATAGAGTCATAGCGGAGAATGATACCTTCAAAAAAGAAATCTACATGCTAACAAGAGAGAACAAAGAGCTATTGAAAGAGAAAGTGGAAATGGAAAAAGAAAATCAGCATCTAAGGAAATGAAGGCTAAACTACTTGAAATGGAAAAGAAAATATCCGAAGGTGACTTGGGGAAGGAGGAGTGCCTTAACCTAATTGATGCCAAAATTAAGGAAGTGAAACATGAACACCAAGAAGTACAGAAGTCTTCAAAGAGATAATGAAGAAGCTAGAAGAAGAAAATAATGTGATTACACAGAGTTAAATGGTTAAGGTTTTGAAGGAAAATAAGTATGTGGTGATAGATATTGCTGAAAAGAAAAAATGAGTGATCATAACAGGTTTGAGGAAGGAAACTAACAGGAACTGGCAAGATAGGAGGGATAAGGAAAATGACAGGATTAAGTTTTTACTGAATAAGATCTCCGAGGAGGAAGAATGCCTATATGCTGAGGTAGAGGAAAGTGTGAGACTAGGAGCTTTTGAAGAAGGCAAGAGCAGACCATTAAAATTGAAATTAAAGTCTCAGGTGGCAGCCGAGGCCTTACTGAGGAGGGCCTGAAAACTTAAAGACTACGAGGAAACCAAAATAATTTACATAAGAAGAAATATGACACAGGAGGAAAGAATGAAAATGAATGAGCTTGTAACTGAAGTGAGAGAGAAGAATGAGGAAAGAACCGAGGAGGAAAAGACCAAGTTTTTTTGGAGGATGAGAAATGGGAGGCTGAAGAAGTGGTGGATAAAACAGATGGAATAGACATTACACTGACTGAAACATGGAAGAAAGAGATTAGGAATGGAATTCAAGTGACATACATGAATATAGATGGATTTCTGTCTAAAAGGCTAGAATGTATGGATTACCTAAGAAATAGTGAACCGGACATAATGTGTGTGGTGGAAACAAAGTTAAGGCCCGAAATAAAGCTAGATTGGTTTGATGTAAAACACTACAAAGTATGCAGAAATGATAGAAAGAATAAAGGAGGTGGTGGTATAATGGATTTTACTAAGAAAGATCTGATAGTGAAGGAGGTAAACTGTAGTAAGGGAAATGAGGAAGTGATAAGTATGCTTATAACAGATGGTAAGAGGGACATTAATATTATAACAGTATACATACCACCCAGAACCAGTGCTTGGAACTATGAACAGTATCAAATGGTGATGAGAAATACTCTAGACAGCATGAAGCAGGAACTCACCAGAAAGGATAGAGTGATGATAGTTGGGGACTTTAATTGAAATAATGAACGACAACTTTTGCATTGTGTTTACAAAGGAGGAGCATTTTATGGGAGAAAGGCCTACGGAAATAAAGCAAATGCAGGACATCATGGTTACTAAAGAAGATATAAGGAAAATTATAAGTAACTTAAATATTAATAAATCAATGGGGCCTGATGGCATATCTGGGAGGTTGCTGAAAGAATGTAAAGATCAATTGTTGAACCCCATATTTGATATTGTGGAAACCTCCATACGAACAGGAATAGTTCCGAAAGAGTGGAAAAGAGCTGACATTGTGCCTATATATATGAATGGAAGTAGAATGGAACTGTTAAATTACAGACCGGTATCATTGACTAGTATATTGTGCAAGGTATGTGAAAAAGTAATTAAAGCAAAGTGGAGTGAGTATCTAGAAAGTGAAAACATTCTGAGTGTAAGGCAGTTTGGTTTCAGAAAAGGAAGTTCGTGCGTATCCAATTTATTATGTTTTTATTCAAGAGTGACTGACATACTACAACATAGAGAGAGACGGGTGGATGCTATTTACCTGGACTTGAGAAAGGCCTTTGATAAAGTGCCACACAATAGACTGATGTGGAAACTAAAGAAGATTGGAGGAGTAAGTGATAAACTAGCAAAATGGATGGAAAATTACTTAGTGGGAAGAGAAATGTGAACAGTGGTGAAAGGAAAGAAGTTAGAGTGAAAAAAGGTAACCAGTGGAGTTCCACAAGGGTCAGTGCTTGGTCCCATCATGTTTTTTTATTTATGTTAATGATATGCCAGTAGGAATTGACAGTTACATGAATATGTTTGCAGATGATACTAAAATTATGAGGAGAGTAAGGAAGGTGGAAGATTGTAACAAGTTACAGGAAGATCTTGATAAAATATATGAGTGGAGTAAAGAGTGCCAGATGGAATTTAATATAAACAAGACCCATGTTATGAAAATGGGAAGAAGTAGATACAGACCAAACAGGGATTACAGGCTGGGTGATGAGAAAATTGAAGAGACCAATGAGGAGAAAGACTTAGGAGTAACCGTGCAAAACACTTTGTTACCGGAGAAACACATTAACAAGATATTTTTGAAAACATATAACATGTTTCAAAATATTGGTCTTGCATTCCACTACCTGGATGAGGGAATGATGAAGAAGATACTATGCACTTTAATAAGACCCCAGTTAAAATATGCAGCTTGCGTCTGGTCACCGCACATGAAGCAAAATGTGAAGAAGGTGGAAAGGGTACAGAGGCTGACAACAAGGATGGTACCAGGATTCAAAGAGTTAGACTATGAGGAAAGACTGAGGGAACTGGTGTTGACCACATTAGAAGAGAGAACAAGGGGAGACATGATAACTATGTATAAATTGGTGAACAAGATTGACATATTGGACAGAAAATTGATAAAGGTGACCACAAGTAATCATCTCCGAGGACATGGAAAAAACTAATAAAAGACATCTGTCTGAATGACGTGAGAAAGTACAGTTTCCCACATCGTAGTATTGATAAGTGGAATATACTGAGCAGTGATATCGTTGACGCAGTGTGTGTCAATCAGATGAAAGAGAGATATGACAGGAGTGGACAAGGAGACAGGACACAGAGAGCTTAGCTCGAGCCCTGTAATACACAAATGGGTAAATACAAATAGGTAAATACACACAAAGCTCAGCTCAGTCAAACATACCCAATACATACAAAACATCTGTACAGAGGATTCGTGACGGACCAACACACGCACGCACACACACACACACGGGACACCGTCGATGGCGGATGTGGTCGCTGAGCTCCAGAGCAATCATCTCTAATTCTACAGTTGCCATTGCCTAAGAGTAACTAAGGTGGGAAAGGAGCTTGTAATGTTTGTCCCGTCTCCATATAGTCATGTTAACTGTTGATTAGCAAAATAATGTCCAGGGAAGGTGAATATAAACTGTAGCCTGCGTTTGAGCCATCAGCTGGAGTTTGTTTACATCAGCGCAACATGGCGGCCGTGAACTCGAAAGATGAATCAGACTTCACAGGATTTCAAGGAATAATGGAGAAGAGCGTTTATGTCAAGAAAATTCTGGAGTTGGAAGGTAAAATTGAAAACTGTTTGAAAAGTATGGGGGCCTGGAAACGAGTTATGACAATGTACTGAAAGAGTGCGCTGAAATGAAGACAGAAAATGCAATACTGGAAGAGGAAGTTAAGTTAATTAAAGTGAATTGCGAAAATGTGGAGAATCTTTAGGAAAAGTGATGGAGAAGCAGGCTGAATGGAAAAAAGTCAGGAAGTGGAAAGAAAGGAGGTAAATTACAAAGTTGCAAGTCTGGAAAAGGAAATCAAAGAGTCTGGGAGAAAACTTTGGGCCTTGCTGAAATTATAGATCAACAGATCATAGAAGAGAAGATTGCTGAGAAAGTGGTGAAGGTTATTAAGTCAAATGAGACATTGGTGAGGGAAACTGTAGACAAAAAGAGATGTGTGGTGATATTTGGTGTGGAGGAGGATAAGACACCGAGTAAAATGGAGAGAGAAAAACATAAAAAGGTGATAAATAATATCATTAATGTGGTGCAGGAGGAGGAAAAGACCTAGTACAAGAAATAGAGGACTTCCATAGAATTGGAAAGTTCACAGGAGAAGGTATGAGGCCAATAAGAATCAAACTTAAGTCACAAAAGGATGTAGATGAATTGGTGGAGAAGTCATGGAGGCTAGCCCAGCAGGAAACAACAAGGAAGATTTGGTTGAGAAGAGATCTCGGTGAAAAGGAAAGAGAAATGTTAAATGAGTTGAGAAAGGAGGCTTTGAAAAAATGAAGAGAGGACAGAAGAGGAGAAGAAAGAGTTTTTCTGGAGAATCTTGGATATGAGACTGAGGAAGTGGTTCATAACCCAGAAAAGTACAGCAAGAAAGGACTAAAGAAACTTACGTATGAGCGGAATGTAATGTATTCCAACATAAATGGAGTGATATCGGGATTTTAGAACTCAACGATTACTTGAGGGACAAGAACCCAGATATTGTGGGTCTTACTGAAACAAAACTGAGAGAGGAGAAGACCTGATGATGGTTGGAGAAGGAAATATAATGTTTGGAAAAGAAATAGAGTAGGTAAGATGGGAGGAGGAGTGATGTTGCTGGTTAAAAAGATATAAAGGTGGATCAAGTGAAAGAAGGTATGGGAAAGGCAGAAGTGCTAAAGATCAGAGCAGAAACTAATGAAGGAAAAAGAGGCACTACATAGTGGTGTACGTACCACCTAAGACAAATGCATGGTCAGTACAGGAATATGAAGAAATGATAAGTGATACAGGAACATGTCTGGAAGAAATGTTGGGTGGCTGTGAACGAACTATAATGATGGGAGATTTTAATTGTAAAGAGGTGTGTTGGGAGGACTGGTCAATGGAAGGATCAGAGACAACATGGGGAAATACACTATTGACACTGGCAATGGAAAATGTGTTAACTCAGTGGGTCAAAGAAGATACTAGGTTTGGAGGAGAGGGAGCATCGTCAAGACTGGACTTGGTCTTTAGTACAGAGCCAATGGTCATTGAGGAGATGAGGGTGGAGTGCCCTTTAGCAAAGAGTGATCATGCAGTTTTGGAGTTCAAGGTGATAGATGAAGAGAAATCTAGAAGAAATGAAGAATATAAAGTGGGAAGATGGAATTATGCCAAGACAGATTTTGGAAACCTAAAGAAATTCTTTCAAGAGACAAATTGGATGAAATTCAAGAGTGCTAAGGAGCAAATGAAAAGTGGAAGGAATTTATAAAAATATACAAAGAAGGTGAGAAAAATTTGTACCAATAAGACAACATAGAGAAGTTGGAAAGCAGGACTGGTTTAACGATAGATGTGAAAAGGCTAGAACAAGAAAAGAGGATGCATGGAAGAGGTGGAGAAGGAAAAGACGGATTAAGCAGTGGGAAAGTTACAAAAGAGCAAGAAATGAATATGTGTTGATTAGAAGAGAAGAAAGAAAGAAACAAGAAAAGGATATAATTGATAAATGTAAAGACCAACCAAGGCTTTTTACAGACATGTGAACAACAACATCAAAAATAGAGAAAGTATTGAAAGTTTAGAAGTAAATGGAGTATGCAGTGAAGATCCCAGGAAATGGCAGAGGCTATGAATGGATGCTTTCGGAAGGTATTCACAAAGGAGACTGCTTTTGACAAACCACTGGTAATGGAACAGAAAGGGATTATGAAGGAGTTTCAAGTAACTGTGGAGGAGATCAAGAATATGATGGGGAGTTTAGAAGTGAGAAAAGCTGTGGGACCTGATGGGGTATCAGGATGGATTTTAAGAGAATGCAGGGAGCAACTGGCAGAAAAAGTTTGTGAAGTAATTGATGCCTCATTAAGGGAAGGTGTAGTGCCCCAAGACTGGAAAAGAGCTAACATTGTCCCAATCTATAAATCAGGTAACAAGAGAGACCCATTGAACTATAGACCAGTGTCACTTACAAGTGTGGTAGCTAAGATGTGTGAGAGGGTGGTGAAGAATAGATGGACAGACTTCTTGGAGAAAAATGACATACTTTGTGAGTGTCAATTTGGTTTTAGAAAAGGGCGTTCATGCACGACAAACCTGATATGTTACTATTCGAGGGTGATAGATGTAATACAGGAAAGAGATGGTTGGGCTGATGGAATATATCTGGATTTAAAAAAGGCCTTTGATAAGGTACCACACCGGAGACTGATCTGGAAACTTGAAATGGTAGGAGGAGTGCATGGCAGTTTACTAAAATGGATGGAAGACTTTTGGTAGGAAGAGAAATGAGAACAATAATTAAGGACAGACCATCAGAATGGGGCTTGGTGGAGAGTGGAGTTCCACAGGGATCAGTGTTGGCACCAGTAATGTTTGCGGTCTACATAAATGACATGGTGGATGGGGTGTCCAGTTATGTGAGCCTATTTGCAGACGATGCAAAATTGTTAAGAAAAGTGAGATGTGACAAAGATTGCGAACTACTCCAGGAAGACTTGGACAGAATATGGAAATGGAGCTGTACATGGCAAATGGAGTTCAACACGACAAAATGCAAGAAATTAGAGTTTGGCAAGAGTGAAAGAAGAATCAGGAGTATGTACAAGATAGGAAATGAAGACATAAAACCAGTCATGAAGAAAAAGACCTTGGGGTGACAATTACCAATGACCTATCGCCAGAGAGACATATAAACAAAATAATTGGAGAAGTATTGAACTTATTGAGGAACATAAGAGTGGCGTTCGTATATTTAGATGAAGAAATGATGAAGAAAATAATTACTGCAATGATAAGACCAAGGCTTGAATATGCAACAATACAGTGGGCTCCAAACTTAAAGAAACACATAAGGAAACTAGAGAAAGTACAGAGGGCTGCAACAAAATGGTGCCTGACTTAAGAGATTTGACTTATGAAGACAGACTGAACAGAATGCAACTTCCGACCCTGGAAAACAGAAGAGAAAGGGGAGACCTGATAGCAATATACAGAGTGATGATTGGCATGGAAAAATGGATAGGGAAGATCTGTGTATGTGGAATGAAAGAATGTCGAGAGGGCATGGGAAAAAACTAAAAATGGCCACTTATAGGAGAGATGTGAAAAAATATAGCTTCCCTCATAGAAGGGTGGAAGCATGGAATAGTTTAGACGTGGAAGTGGTCAACGCAAGGAATATTCATGATTTTAAGAAAAAGCTGGACATTAGTAGATATGGAGACGGGACAGTACGAGCATAGCTCTTTTCCCGTATGTTAAAATTAGGTAAATACAATTAGGTAAATACACACACAGATAAAGTTCTATCATACATATATATGTATAAAACATCTGTACAGAAGACTAGTATCATGTAGGACACGCAGAAAAATGCACACACATACACAGAGAGAGAGAGAGAGAGAGAGAGAGAGAGAGAGAGAGAGAGAGAGAGAGAGAGAGAGAGAGAGAGAGAGAGAGAGAGCCAAGGCACGTCCCTCACAGGGCATATAGAGTCGATCCACGAGACCAGCCGTGGTTCGGCTACAGGTGCCGGCAAGCTGTTGATGCCAAGTACAAGGCCTGGACTCGTCTGAAGCGTCGTCCTTCCAGGCGCCACAAGGCCCAGCACTGCGCTGCTTGCAAAAACATGGCGAGAGTGGCTACATGGGCGAGGCAGAGGTGGGAGTTAAGTTTACGGAGGAAGCTTGCCAGTAACCAAACTGATCCCAAGCAATGGTGGTCCCTTGTGAAGCAGCGGCAGGGCACAGTCACACAGGAGAGGATCCCGCCCCTAAAAACAGCCTCTGGCAACTTGGCAGTTGCCAACCAAGACAAGGCTGAACTCCTGGCAGCACACTTCAGCGGGAGAATGACGACTGAGGAACCTGACAGTCAGCCTCCACAGCTAACCCTTCTGTGTGACGTAACCCTGGACCACCTACAGCTCAGCGAAGCCGCCGTGACAAAGCTTCTGCGCAGCACCGACACCAGGAAGGCGCCCGGCCCTGACGACGTCTCGCCCTTCCTGCTGAAGCACTGTGCGGAGGAGCTAACAAAACCCCTCACACACATCTTCCGCCAGTGCCTACAAACCAGCACCTGGCCAGCTGCATGGAAGGAGGCTCGGGTCACTCCTGTACACAAAAAAGGATAAAGGTGACCCAGCAAACTACCGCCCCATCTCTCTCCTGTCAGCTGTCAGCAAGATCTTGGAGAAAATAATAGCTGAGCAGCTGACCTGTCACCTAGAGGAGCGTCACCTCATCTCTCCACGCCAATATGGATTTAGAAAGAGACGTTCCGCCTCCGACATGCTTCTCCTCCTCACACAAGCCTGGCATGACGCCCTCAACGCCGGCCGCCCCACCCTTGTCATTGCCCTTGACATTGCTGGGGCTTTTGACAGAGTTTGGCACAAAGGACTCCTGGCCAAGCTCGAACAGTTCGGCATCACAGGACAACTGCTAGAGCTGTTCTCCAGCTACCTACAAGGCCGGAGTCTGAGAATAGTGTTGGGCGGGTGCACGTCAACCACACACTCAGTGGAGGCCTCCGTTCCACAGGGCTCGATCCTTGGGCCCATTCTGTGGAACGTATATTTCAACGACCACCTTCAGAGCCTCTCGCCTGTGTCGGCATACGCGGACGATGCCACTCTCTCGCACAGCTTCGGTAGAGAGGAGGCAGTGAACGTGATTGATGTCACCAACCGCCACCTTGGTGACATCTTGGCCTGGGGTAAACAGTGGCAAGTCAAGTTTGCTGCCGAAAAGACCCAGGCCGTGGTCATCTCATGTTCACGGGAGGACGTCAGGCTGTTTGAAGGCCAGCTGAAGTTTGGAGAAGACACCCTTGCCATTAAGGACTCCATCAACATCCTGGGGGTGGAGGTAGACTCCAAACTCAGCTTCGACCGCCACCTGGAGAGCGTGGCACGCAAGGCATCCCTGAGGGTGACACTCCTACATCGAGTGAGGCACCTACTCGATGCCAAGGGGCTCATGACGCTGTACAAAGCGCAGGTGAGGCCCATCATGGAGTACAGCCCCCTCAGCTGGATGTGCAGTGCCCAGTCCCACCTCTCCCTGCTGGACAAGGTGCAGTGGCGAGCCCGGTGGCCTGGGACAGCAGCCCCAAGCTGAGCTACAGCGACAGCGGCATCAGGGGCAGCAGTTGCAGCAGAGACAGCAGCGACAGCACCCAGACCCTCACCAAGAAGCCCATATCAACGTGCTGGACAGCTTGGAGCACCGAAGGCGTGTTGGGGCCCTTACTGTGCTGCACAAAGCCCAGGTGCAGCAAATACCTCACCTCACGGCTCTACGGATACCCTGGAGGAGGAGTGAACGTACTACGAGAGCGGTAGTGTCCGACACCCTCCTCGAGGTGCCGAGGTGCCATTCTGTGAGGTGTCAGCGCGCCTTCTCCCACGACACCACGGTGTTGTGGAACGCCTTCATTTCAGTAGTGGACGTTTCCAGCATGTCCACCCAGCAGGTGAAGTGTGCTGCCCACGCCTGGTTACGGACATCTCCGCCTGATACTGACAGTGACAGGTGATAAAATGGCAGTGTCCACCAGCCTGCAATCCACCTGACAGTGACAGTGGAGGAAAATAGTATGCCTGACAGTGACAGTGAAACACAGTGACGTGGGATGTGCGTGTGCCTGACATGACAGTGCTGATCAGTGGCGAGGGAGGTGCGCAATTGACAGTGACAGTTTTATGACACCCTCGCTCACAATGCCATCCCCGGGAGCAGCTTTAGAATGAGCGTCACATGCCAGTGCACGCTCTTAGCTCACGAACTCAGCTCCAACTGAAAACATACTTATGTGTAAAATATGTATGTTATGTGCATTAAGTTTAAATAAAAAAATAAAGAGAGAGAGAGAGAGAGAGAGAGAGAGAGAGAGAGAGAGAGAGAGAGAGAGAGAGAGAGAGAGAGAGAGAGAGAGAGAGAGAGAGAGAGAGAGAGAGAGAGAGAGAGAGAGAGAGAGAGAGAGAGAGAGAGAGGGAGTGTAGAAAACGGCCCAGCTTGGTACCGCTCAGCTCCCAACCCGGACCATACAGTGCACCCGACGTGTCATTATTTCCCCGCGCTTTCCAAACCCCGCGAAGTTTTGTAGGCCTATTTCTTGCTCTATTTATTTATTTACAGATTCAAAACTTCGGTATTACTGTATTTTGGATTTTTGTCATTCATGGCATACAATTCGAAATATATTTTCTCTGACATGGGAATGTTAATATTTTAGGCGCACCAAAGCATTCAGCAATTAGGAATTAGCAGTTTAAGGGTTAAGACTGCTGCAAATTATACAAACCATGAAAACTCAAAACTGACAACAAATTCAGAAATTTCTTATGTTATAATATCCAAGTAAAATATGGATGTATGTATGATATGATCTTTCAAAGAAGTATAACCAATGATAACAAAAAATTACTGACAGGAATGTTGCTTAAAATGTGGCCTTACCCATTCCTGATATCTGGTCTTGGAAAAGCACTGGTGCTCCCTGGTGACTTACGAGTGGCCCTCTGCTTTACCGTCATGATGACACTGAATAAACAACTCAACCACTACTTGTCTTCGTGTTCATGTGTTTGGCTAAGTATCTCTCCTGGGTTCTGGAAAAAAAATAAGTAAAACATTATATTTACAATTCCATTTTCTACAATTAAGTTCAGAGGTCTTTAAACAGTGTGATAAAATGTTACTGAAAAAATTAATTTGGAAAAATCAATGTCATATACATGGGATCCTCACAATTCGATGGGATTAGGGTGGTTTTTCATCAGTCGAATCAGGGTTTATTCAAATCGTGAAGCAATTTTTCCCATAAGATACTTAAGAATGAATAAGGGGAGATAGGGGTCAACCTCCAGCCTAGACCCCAAAACATCACTATAACCTCTAAAAACACTAAATTAGACTAAATCAGTACTATTAAAGGCTTTATTTATACCTAACTTTTTTTCTATTAAACACATTAAGGTTCTGTACAGTACATTTTTGTAAATAAAAAACACTTGCAGCGGTCTTGTTGTACTTGTCCCTGTTCTTCCAAATTGTTGATACAGTTTATCTAGGGATACCCATTTGCACTGCAATGACACTGTGAGCTATACCTGCCTCACACTTATAAGCTCAAGCTTATCTTTGAAAGGCAGGAAATTGTGCTTCTTGGAGCTGAGGCTGAAGGAGACTTTGCGCGGCATGGTCGAAGCAGCATGGAGGCAAGAGGTGGAACAGCAGAGCATGGCCTACCTGGACAACAGCTGGGGCGAGAGAGACACAGAGGAAACGACACACAGCCTGTGGATCGTTTCCTCTGCCAGATTTTCCTAATGAAAAGTAGCAGAAGCACGCTTGAAAAGCAGTGGATTTCACCACAGTATATCCCAATACAAAAAATTACTACCTATTACTTTAACTACTATACTTTGTACTTACCACTATCTGCTCATATTTTTTTTCCATGGGGTTAGGGGGAGGGGAGTGGAGTCCTCTCTCATGATGTACCATTTTTTCCATAAGTTTTCTCTGGCTTCTTTTTTATCTATAAATTATTTCCATTCTTATCTAAATCTAACCAAAATATTTTTCTTCTTCTCGACAAAACTTAATTATTCTTATTGCCTTTAAAGATTCTTCCTTTCACTTCCTGTGCATCACTTTTTTTAAAGACTTGCATTATCTAGTAAGTCATTTTCTTGACGTACAGTGAGGCAAGAGAAGCGAGTTGTCATCAGTTGCCTACTCACCACAAAAAAAGAAAAAGCACCATAACTACACTGTTCTCAATGTCACTATTATTATTATTATTATTATTATTTTTATTAATGTTGTTAATATCATCATTATATTGTTAACATTTTGAAAAATTACAAAAGTAATCCAAAAATGTCATCAAGCAGCCCAAACATATCATGAATTAAGAAGCCAAAAAAATCGCAAGTAGCGGATTATGAATTTAAGTAGCGCGTACCCTTCAAAAGCAGCCCAATCTGCTACTTTTTGCACAATCTGGCAACACTGCGCACAGGGTAGTGTTAGTTTACACTTCCACCTGGCAGGCTGGAGACAAATTTGGGGTGGCGGTGGATTCTGACCAGGTGGGTTGTGTGCGAGATATGAATGTCGAATTGGCGAGTCAGTCGGTCGAATCTTGAGGATTGAGCATTAATTAAATGAAATTTGAATTGCGAACAGTCGAATCACGAGGATCCCCTATACAGTGGAACCTCAGTTTACAAACTAATTAGTTCCTGAAGGCCATTCGCTAACCAAAATGTTCATGAGCCAAAATCATTTTTCCCATGGATATCAATGTAAAATAGATTAATCTGTTCATGGATCCCACGACTGCATTTGAGAGGGCAACCTGGCATGCACCCTGCAGTCCCTGCAGCACATATTCTCTTTTAAATGCTTTTGTGTGCCTCTAAGATGGAATAAACAAAGGATTGTCATTGCTATAATAACAGCATCTAACTGACATGAAGAAGGAATACGATGATCTTCCTGATGACGTTTGTCATGCATCATTATTTGTCCTGGAAGCGAGGTGCCTCTATGTTGTGATCAGCCTTGATGACAAATATGGCGCCCCAAAAAACATCTCACAAAATCTCCTGACTCCCGAGACTTACTATATCAGCAAAATATCTTGGAAATAATTTTTTCTAGTGTTCCATATTTGTAATAAAGTTCTCATTTTCTGTTTTTCTTCATGTGAATTGAACACTAATAATATTTTCTAAGATGCTTTGCTGGTATACCTTTCTTTATTTCTATTGTAATATGCTTAGGCTTTTTAATAAGACCATCACTAACACATTTCAGTTTCTTGGAAGGCATAATGAGGGCCAATTTAATGCAAAAAGCAAAAAAACAGAACCACATCACAAGAAACACAATTTATGATGTGGTAACATGAGAACAACAGAGGCTCTATGCAATGCCATCTCATGCCAAAGCCAGCATCTCTATCTCTGTTCATGCACCAAAACCAAAAAATTTTTTTTTATGTAGGAAAGAGGGCCATCAAGGAAAGAAAAAAAAGGAAAAAAAAAGGGCCACCTGAGTGCTGGTTCTTTACAAAGAAGAAAAGTGTCGGCCAAAATTAGGGAGCAAATGCTTCAATACCTCCCTCTTAAAAGAAAACAAGTTGCAGCATACAGATGCAGAAAGGGAGTTCCAGAGTTTACCAGTGAAAGATATGAATGACTGAGAGTACTGGTTAATTTTTGCGTTACAGAGTTGGACAGAATAGAGATAAGAGGAAGAAGAAAGCCTTGTGCAGGTTTGACGCTGCCCTCCACTGTTTCTATAGGCACCACAGAAGAGATTGACCTGGCTGCCCAAGACCAGCCTCTCTAGGGAAGCCAAATGACCTAGGAACGACCTCCATAGAGACACGTAGGGGTTCTGTCATCTAGAAAACTCTGTGCCACTGACAGAAACTGGCTGACCCTTTCTGGTGATGGAAAAACCAGAGTCCTCACTGAATCCAGCACCATGCCCAGGTACTGCTTCCTTTGGCTGGGTACCAGGTCTGATTTGGGCAGATTGATCTGAATACCCAATTGAGCACACATTCACAAAACATACTGGTCAGCACCTATGCACCCCTGGAGAGTGGGCCCTGTGACCAACCAATTGTCCAGGTAACGGTGCAGGGAGATATCGTGTTGATGAGCCCATGAAGACACTGGTGCCATTACCTTGGTAAAGACCTGCAGGGCAGTGGCAAAGCCAAAACAAAGAAATATGAGCTGAAAAACCTTGTCTCGCCAAATGTACTCGCGAGAACGAGAGCCAATTGAAATTTGGAAATACATGTTCCTCAGATCCAGACACCATCCAATCCTCCACATTCATGGACTCCAAAACTAACACCACCGTCTCCTTTCAAAAGGGGTTGACCACTAAAAACTTGTTCAAAGTCAAGAGGTCGAACACAGGTCTCCAACCCCGTTACTTTGGGTACAAGGAACAGACAGGCATAGAAGCCTTCTAGATTGCCCACCACAAGCTCTACGACCCATTTGCCCAACATGTCCTGCACCACTAAGTCTAAGGTCACATGATGATCTGACCCCTCTGCATAACTCACAAACTCTATGGGTCTGGCAGACAGAGGAGGGGGATGCAGAAAGGGGGAACATACCCATAATGTAGAGTCTTCACTACCCACTCTCCAGCCCCAACCTCCATCCACTCTCTCCAGTGCCACTGCAGGCAAGCACCCACAGGCACAGGAGAGCAAACTACTTCCCTTGGCCTTGGGATACTCCACTGCGAGAAACCCTTGCCTGAAAGGACCCCACTGTAGTGGAGGGCCTGGGGACAGGAGATGATGAAGAGGCACTAAGAAACGACCCCCCTCCTCGTCTGCCCTTTTACCTTGCTCCATAGAGCGCCGAGGCTGAACCCCAAAAAGAAGAGGCCAACCCCCATACTACAAAAGAGAGTGCACGTTGCTGAGAAGCCAAGTGCTCAGTGTCCTGCACCCTGGCCACCACAGCTGGGTCAAACAGGATGTCAGTAAAGGGAAAAGAAAGGAGCTGTTGCTTTTCCTTGTCAGAAAAGGTATGAGGCAACAAATCCACTACCACCTGCCTCTGTAACATAGGGAGTCTACAACGTAGCTCCTCAGCAGGACAAAGAATGTCTTTATTAGCCTTGGCCAGTGCCGACAAAAATTCCAAAACATCCTGCTCCATGCTAGAAGCAGCACCAACCCATGTAGCCAAAACCTGGTTCATCCAAGAGGGAATGTCAGCCATGGAGTCACACACTTTCTTTTGTGCCAACAGACTGGAGGAGACAGACACCACTGGGTATCTGTATCCTAAGTAGTGGGGAGGCAGTCGGGCATGAGAGCCAGACAGCTGTTGCCAACTCCACCACCATAAACACTGCCAAAATTACCAAAAGCATAAGGCATTTCTTACCTGTACTGTGGATAAAACCACGGGAGGGGATAAGAGACTGGCCATCAGGCATGGGAGCCATATGGCAGACACTGGCCGTAGACCAACCAACTCCTCATTAACTGGAGGAGGAGCCAGTGAGGCCCTGTCAGCCAGATAAAAAGAGCTGGACCGACCATACCTGTCCCTAGACAACTGAAAATTGGCTGAGCAAGGCTTAAGCTCCTTCAGGGACCTGCATTGGGGTTCGTCACGGACAGCTTGAGCCATAAGCGACTGTGGGAGAGTAGGGGAAGGCTGGTGGGGCAAACCTGAGCTTTGTGCCTTTCTACACCCATAAGCTGGGATGAGAAAGGAGCCTCAGGAGAAGGCAGATGAAGATAGGACCTCACTTGGCCTATGAGGTGCAAAAAAGGGGAAACACCTTGATTGAGAGGCATTTCCTCCTCATCATTCTCACAGGTCCTGGCTTCAGAAAGGGGGTGGCCAACTAGCATGGGAACTGAAAGACCTTAGCCCATCCCACTGCCACCAGGCACAGGAGCTGGTTGGCCAGCCTCAACAGAAGTCTTCTGAATAAGTGGAAGGCTGTCCTGCACAGACTCACCAGGGTCCACATGGCCCAAATCATTGCGAGGAAGAGGATAGCCGCCAGGCATGGGAGCCAAGGGGCACACACCAACCCCTACACAAGGGACATAAGTCTGGTCGCCCAGCATTTATGCCTTGTGGCTGACAGCAACACTTATATTCTGGGTAGGGAGAAGGCCACCAGACATTTTAGCAGCATGGCTGTGGCCAAACTACTACACCACCAAAGAAAGTTGGAATAGTCTCACCTATGCCTAATCCATGTGAGGGGATCATAAGCTGACCACCAGGCATGGCAGCCGTATGGCAGAAGCCAGCCTCAACTTCCTGGAAAGGAGACTGGCCACCAGGCATGGGAGCCATATGGCAGACACCACCATCAATATCACAGATAGGAGTCTGGCCCCCAGGCATGGGAGCTGTATGGCAGATGCTGACCTTCGTATCCTAGGTGGTGGGGTGGCAGCCAGGCATAGGAGCCAGATGGCTGTCACTGACCCCACCATTGTAAACAGTACAAAAAGTAGCAAGGACATTGTGAACTGCTTTACCTGTCCCAGGAACTGGGACATGGAAGCCACCTGTTCGGCCCATGGCAGACGCCGGCACCAGCTGGTCTGGCCCACCCCAGCTTCTGCATAGTACCGCTCATTCCCGGCAGGGAACCATTTACCTGTGAAGCCAGGGTCTGGAAACCAGACAAGGGGAAGAGGAGAGAAAAAGAGAAAGCCAGCCCAACGTCTCTTCCATCCTGCACATACATTTCTGCAACTACCATGACATAGGGGAAGATTTAAGCTTACAGGAAGAAGCCTTCCTCCTCTCAGTACGGTCTTTAATACCCTCCAAAAGACATAGAAATTGGTTGTGGGACAAAGCCTTGAAGCAATCACAATGGGAAGCAAGGCTACAAAACACCTCCCTACATGACAGACACTCCCCATGAAAAGGGCTGAGTGTCTTCTCAAAGAAAAAGAGAAAGGGCACCTCAAGTACTTCTTTCATATCTATTTCTTGCGCTGTTAGACATGGTGTAAGTTTGCTGTGGGAATGGGGGTTTAAGCAATAATTGATAATTATGGGTAGTAGTATGTGTAATAACAACTTGCATTTTTTTGGATCCATTGTCTTAAGACATTTTCTATGGCCAGCTCTAGCAATCTGCTTCCCCCATGCTGTTATGCTACCTTCAGTGGTCCAGTTCTCCAACAAAACCTCTTTACAGTTGAAGTCCCCCATCATTAGTATCTTCTTGGTAGTAGACACCTACCAAAACGATAATTTACTCCCAGCGAGGTCTAATAGCACTAGTTCAGGGAGTGCTGTGAACCTTCCATTAAAGCTAGTTATGATCTCACTGAATGTTTCCCTTTGTGTCTCACAACTCAAGGGGGCACTCAAAGCCTGCCCTCTAAAGATAACTCTCTTTTTTCACACAAAACTATATGCACTTACCACACACCCTTCACTTAAAACTCAAACTTCAAAATGGCGACTCCAAATCCAGCCTTGAAGTCCCCTTCTGGGGAGGGGACCAGAAATGTCCCCAGGTTGGACTGCTCTCTCGGTAGTGACCTAAAATGTCTTGACACCTACCTCAACTTTTGCTTCATTAACTTAGGCAACATTTGCAGTCTTAGATCTAATTTCTAATCTATACAACACCACCTCTCCTCTACTAAACCACATCATCTTTTCTCCACCGAAACACAGCTGTCTGAGCCAACAGACAGTAGCCCTTTTTCTGTTTCCTCCTACTTCCTCTATCCTCATTTTCACTCCAAAGCTGGATGTTGTGTCTATGTGCATGACCTAACTTGTTTTTGTGCCTACGCTTCCGAGTTTCCCACCATCTGGGTTAGACTCAATAGTCATTCTCTAACTAAATTTATCTATGCTGTCTATCTCTCCCCTAACTCCTCTGACTATAATAAATTCTTTGACTATCTAACTTCCAAAGTGGAGCACATTTTGTCCCTCTACCCTCTCACAGAGATCTCCATCCTTGGAGATTTCAATGTTCACCACCAGCTTTGGCTTTCTTCTCCCTTCACTGACCAACCTGGTGAACTAGCTTTCAACTTTGCTATCCTCCATGACCTAGAGCAACTGGTGCAACACCCTACTCATATTCCTGACCATCTTGGAGATACACCCAACATTCTTGATCTTTTCCTTACCTCTAATCCTTCTGCTTATGCTCTTATCCTATCTTCTCCGTTGGGCTCCTCTGATCACAATCTCATTTCTGTATCTTGTCCTATTACTCCAATTCCTCCTTAGGATCCCCCAAAAACAAGGTGCCTCTGGCATTTTGCCTCTGCAAGATGTGAGGGACCTGAGGAGGTATTATGCTGATTTTCCTGGAATGATTACTGTTTCCGTGTCAGAGACCCATCTCTTTGTGCTGAACGCATAGCAGAGGTGATAGTTTCTAGCATGGAGGCATACATTCCTCATGCTTTTTCTCAAGCGAAACCTTCTAAATCTTGGTTTAACACAGCCTGTTCTCATGCTATATATGATAGAGAGGTTGTTCATAAAAGGTACTTGAGCCTTTCATTAAAGTTCTTCTTAATGATATTTTCCATGCCCTCGCTGGCCTAAACCCTCAGAAGGCTTATGGTCCCTCCTATTGTTCTGAAAAATTGTGCTTTCGTGCTTGCACCTTGCCTGGCCAAACTCTTTCAACTATGTCTATCGACTTCTACCTTTCCTTCTTGCTGGAATTTGCCTACATTCAGCTTGTTCCTAAAAAGGATGACCATTCTAATACCTCTAACTACCATCCTATAGCTTTAATCTCTTGCTTGTCAAAAGCTTTTTAATCAATCGTCAATAGGAAGATTCTTAAACATCTGTCACTTCACAATCTTCTATCTGATCGCCAGTATGGGTTCCATCAAGTTCACTCTACTAGTGATCTTCTGGCATTCCTTACTGAGTCTTGGTCATCCTCTTTTAGTGATTTTGTTGAAACTTTTGCTGTTGCATTAGACATATGAAAAGCTTTTGATAGAGTCTGGCACAAAGCTTTGATTTCAAAACTGCCCTCCTACGGTTTCTATCCTACTCTCTGCAACTTTATTTCAAGTTTCCTTCCCAACCGTTCTATTGCAACCATGGTAGACGGCCACTGTTCTTCTCAATCTATTAACAGTAGTGTTCCTCAGGATTCTATCATGTCACCCACTCTCTTTCTATTATTCATTAATGACCTTCTTAACCAAACTTCTTGCCCTATCCACACCTATACTGATGATACCACCCTACATCTTTCCATGTCCTTTCAGAGATGACCAACCCTTCAGGAAGTCAACAGATCACACAGGGATTCCACAGAATGCCTGACTTCTCATCTTTCTAAGATTTCTGATTGGGGCAGAGAAAACTTAGTAGTTTTCAATGCCTCAAAAACTCAATTTCTCCATCTATCAACTTGACACATCCTTCCAGACAACTATCCCTCTTCTTCAATGACACTCAACTGTCTCCCACTTCCACATTGAATATCCTCGGTCTGTCCTTTACTCATAATCTTAACTAGAAACTTCACATCTCATCTCTTGCTAAAACAGCTTCTATGAAGTTAGGCATTCTGTGGCATCTCTGCCAGTTTTTCTCGCCCCTCCAATTGCTAAATCTGTACAAAGACCTTATCTGTCCTTGTATGGAGTACTCTTTGCATGTTGGGGGGAGGGGGGGTTCACTCATAGGGTGGAATCAAAAGCTTTTCATCTCATCAACTCCCCTCCTCTGACTGACTATCTTCAGCCTCTTTCTCACCGCCGAAATGTTGCATCTCTTTCTATCTTGTATCGCTATTTTCATGCTAACTGCTCTACTGATCTTGCTAATTCCATGCCTCCCCCTTTTCCTGTGGCTTTGTTGTACAAGGCTTTCTTCTTCCTCTCATCCCTATTCTGTCCAATCCTCTAATACAAGAGTTAAGCAGTACGTACTTTCAATCATTCATACCTTTCATTGGTAAACTTTGGAACTCCCTGCCTGCTTCTGTATTTCCATCTTCCTACGACTTAACTTCTTTTTAGAAAGAGATGTTAAGACACTTGTCCCTTGCTTTTGGATGACTTTCTTGACCCTTTAGGGAACCTGCAGCTCCAGTGGGCCTTTTTTTTTTTCATAACATTTTGTTACCCTTGGCAGCATTCCCTCTTGCATAAAAAAAAAAAAAACAGCTTTGATAAGCAAACCCATGTATCTTCCAATATTTCTCTGTGTTTTTCCTCCATTCATGAATTTGTGTAGGGCTACATAGATCACGATAATGTTCAAGTGTTTTCCCATGTTTCTTTTTAGTAAATTTTCAATCTCTCTGCCCTTTCCTTCCCCATTCATGGCTGAATCCACCATTAAGTCTTTCTTGACTAACAGTATTACACCTCCCCCTTGCTTTCTTGTTCTGTTTCTAAACCAAACATTGTAGTCCCCATCCCCAATACTTAAATGATCCATGTCGCCCACTAAATTAGCTTTGATTAATCCTACGACGTCCGGTTTCTCTTCTTTCAAAAAATCCTTAATTTCTAATCCTGTTGTTGACAGTAGGCCATTTATATTAGTATACGCTACTTTTAATCTCTCCATCCTGTTTTTCCTTTTTCTTGTACCATTTTTTTCAGTCTCATGTCTATGACTCTCCAATAAAAATTTTTCTTCTCTACTTCTGATCTTCGGTCATTGTTTATTTGTTTCATTCCTCAGTTCATTGATGGTGGTTCTCTCCTCTCAAGTCCGGTCTCTTTTTATCCATATCTGTTTAAATTCTTCTATCCATGCTACTTTAGATGTTTTACCCGGTAGATCTTTGGCTGCCGTCTGTGATCTGAACCTTATTTTCATTGGCCTTCCTTGTATCATCCCAGTCGTCAAATTTTTTCAATCTCTGGTGTTATTTCTTTATCTTCCTGTATGGACTCTATTACTTTCTCTACACTTGCCATCTCCTTCTTTCTCTTTAAAGCCACTGTGGTATTCTCTCTTCCTTTAGACTGAATATCAAGACTTTCTTTTCCCTGTCAACAGTGTCTCTGACAAAATTTTCTTTCTGCTTTATCACTTGAACTACTCTTTCTGTCAACGTCATGTCATTAACCTGTGTTGTTCTTCCACAATTTTCCTGAAGTCTATATTCTTATTTTTCAGCTCCTTCTTACAAACTTTCTGTTTCTGTTGATTTTATGTGTGTGTATTTACCTAGTTGTAGTTTTACAGGACCTGGGCTTTATGCTTGTGTGGCCCTGTCTCCATACCTACACTTATCCAATCTAATTTTAAAAGTATGCACACTCGTTGCAGACACTACTTCTTCATTTAAACTGTTCCACATCTCAATACATCTTTGCGGGAAACTATATTTTTTTAACATCTCTCAGACATCTTCCTTTTCTCAGCTTTTTACTATGCGATCTTGTGCTTCGAATGTCATATTCTTCTCTCAGGATCAGGTTTTCATTATCCACTTGGTCCCTTCCATTGATCAATTTATAAACTTGTATCAGATCTCCTCTCTCCCTTCTTTGTTCCAGGGTTGGTAGATTCATAGCCTTTAGTCTCTCCTCATATGTCATCCCTTCAAATTCTGGAACCATTCTTGTAGCAATTTTTTGTAGTCTCTCCAATTTCCTTATGTGCTTCTTTTTATGAGGGGTCCACACTACTTCTGCATATTCCAATCTGGGTCTTATTATAGTACTTATCAATTTCTTCATCATTTCTTTGTCCATGTAGTGAAATGCTACTCCAATATTCCTTAGCAAATTATATGTTTCTATAAAAATTCTATCAATATGGCTTACCGGTTGATTGTTTTCTTCCATCGTCACTCCTAAGTCCTTTTCCTTTTTTACTTTCTCCAGTTCTACTCCATCTCCCATCTTACAGATTCCCACGGGTCGTCTTTCTCTCTTTCCCATTTCCATGACATGGCTTTTGTTCACATTGAATTCCATTTCCCACATTTTACTCCATTCCCAGACCTTATTTAGTCTTCTTACAGAATTTCACAATCCCCTTTTTGCTTTATAACTCTGCACAGTTTCGTATCATCTGCAAATAAATTTATGTAGCTGTTCACTCCCTCTGGCATGTCGTTCATATATATGAGAAATAGTATTGGCGCCAATACTGACCCCTGTGGCACTCCGCTGTCTACTGCTCTCCACTTGGACTTCATATCTTTAACTACCGTCCTTATTTCTCTCCCCCTCAAGTAATTTTCCATCCATCTTAATGTGCTTCCATTTAAGCCACCCTTCTCCTCTAACTTCCATAGTAATATTTCATGTTGCACTTTATCAAACACCATTTTTAAATCTAAATAAATACAGTCAATCCATCCCTCTCTCTCTTGTACTTTATCAACTATTCTAGAATAGAAACTCAATAAATTTGTTACACACGACCGACCTTTTCTAAAACCAAATTGGCTATTTGATAATAATTTGTTGTCTTCAAGATACTCAATCCATTGTTTCTTTATCATTCTTTCACACATCTTGCATATTATACTAGTTAGTGATACCGGTCTGTAATTTAAAGGTTCTTCCATCCTTCCACTCTTATATATGGGAACCACCTCAGCTCTTTTCCATTCTACTGGTACTGTTCCATTTTCTATTGAGAATTTTATGATGTTGTATATAGGACTTGCTAGTTCTCTACATTCTTTTAATATTCTGCCTGAGACTTCATCCGGTCCCATTGCCTTCTCCTCATCTAATTCTGTCATCAACTCTTTTATTTCAAGCTTGGTTACTTTAATCTCTTTCATATGGAGAGTCTCTCTATTACCCTGTGGTCTTTCAAATTTGGATTCCTTAGTAAAGACTTCCCAAAATTTACTATTTAACAGTTCTGCCATACTTTTTGGGTCTTCCACCATTCTGTTCTCTCCTTTTAATCTTTCTATTATTTCTTTTTGCCTTATTTTTCCATTTATGAATCTGTAGAACAATTTCCGTTCCTTACATTTTTTGACAATGTCCTTTACATAGTTCCTTTCTTCTTCCTTTCTCACCTTAGCATATTCATTTCTTGCTGTTTTGAAGTTTTCCTTATTTTCTGGATTTCTGTTTCTTCTCCACCTTTTCCATGCTCCATCTCTTTTCTACTTTGCATTAGCACACCTTGCATTAAACCAATCTTTCTTTCCTTCTTCTTTACGTCTATATTTTGGGACATATTCCCTGACTCCTGTTTTGTATATTTCCAAAAATAAGTTACACTTCTCTTGCACCGTCTCTGAGTTTTCCATCTCCTCCCAGTTTACGTTTTCAAAATAGCTCTTGAGGTCCTCAATATCAGCCTTTCTGTAATTTAATCGGTCTCCTTTGTATGATTCGTCTCTATCTTCCTTTCCCTCTTCTATATCCATTTCTAATATCACATGGTCACTCTTTCCCAATGGGCACTTATGTCTTATATCATCGTTCATTTCTATATCCCTTGTAAAAACTAGGTCCAATCTCGCCGACTCATCGTTTCCTCTGAATTTTGTGTTTTCCTTTACTCTTTGGACCATCATATTATCTATCATTAGGTTCAGGAATCTATCTCCCCAGGCATCTTCCCCCATACCACTTTCATAATTTTCCCAGTCCACCTCCTTACAGTTGAAATCTCCTACCAATATCACTTTTCTCCTTTCTTTAATGATTCTTGTAAGACTCCTTATTGTGTCATCTATCATGTCTCTATATTCTTGGTTAGTCCATGAGTTTGTTTTTGGTGGCACATATGTTCCAATGATTGTTAACTCCTTTTTATTAATATGTATCTTAATATACAGTATTTCTGATTTTCCTTCCCCAAACTCCACTTGATTTACCACTATCTCCTTCCTTAACATCATCATGACTCCTCCTCCTCCTTTACCCACTCTGTCTCTCCTCCATATATTATACCTTTTATCTTTTTATTGCCTCATTTAACTTTGTTTCCACCAGGCATACAATATCTGGTTCTTCTTTCTTTATGTAATCTCTTAATTCTAATTTACTAGATAAAATCCCATCTATGTTTGTATACATCATTTTTAATCTCTTGTTCTTATCATTTTAGTTAAACTTGCTCCATTCTTTTCTCTTCCTTCTCTTTTATATACCATTTCCTTATCCTGTCTCCTATAATTCTCCAAAAAAATACCTTCTTCTCCTCCTCTGACCTTTCATTATTTTTTTCTCTTGCTTCTGCCACCAGTTCATTGTGTCTCTTCCTTTCCTCCTCGTTTCTATTTTTCTTTATATATATATCTTTGCAACCTTCTGTTTCTCTGAGTTTTGTTTTTCTATATAGTACTTCTTCTGCTGCTGCTTGTGATTTTAGTAATATCTTTATTGATCTCACTGTTCCTTCTTGATATGGTCCCATTCTATGGATTTCTTCTACTTCCTCTTCTAAGTTTTGTCTATCTTCGTCATTCAGATGTTTTAGTAGGTCTTTTACTGATTTCATTTCGTCTTTTTTCCCTTCTGTGTCTATATTTAACATTTTTTTCTTTCAGTCCAAAAATAATTACACTTTTTTTCCGCAATTTCTCTTACTAAATTTTCTTTTTTCTCGAGGACTTCTATAATTTTGTTTGTCATATTTTCATCTCTTTCTTTTAACTGTTCTTGAAATACTTCCTGAAATTATTCCTTGTCTTTCTTATCTTGGATTCTCCATGCCTGTACTTCTTTTTTAATCACGTCTTGTACTCTTTCTTCTTCTTTGTTAACTAGATCTTTTAGCTTCTCTTTTTCTTTCTCGGCTTTACCGAGTCCTTCTTCCATCAATTTCTTGTAGTTAGCTATTTGCACTTTTAAATCTTCATTTTCGGTTCTTAGCCTAGTTTCGTTTTCTTCCACTCTTTTTATTTTTTCTTTCAATTTCTGGAGCTCTTTATCCTGTTCTTCATTCTCTTTCATTTCCATACTCTCCTTTATCAATTTATCTAACTTGCGTTCGATAGTCAACACTCTATCAAATAGTGAAGTATGAGCCATATCAAAGCCTTCGAATGCTCTTTCTCCCTCACCAACATAGTCATCCTCAGCTTTCATTCTTTCCCGTGTCTCATACCTGCATTTAGATGGAATCTGTTTCTCACTCATGATTTTGTAACACTGTATTAGTGAAAAAAAAAAATTTTACAGGGCCTGGGTATCATACTTGTGTGGCCCCGTCTCCATATCTACACACATCTAACTTTCCTTTAAAACTATGCACACTCCTCACTGACACCACCTCCTCACTAAAACTATTCCACACCTCCACACATCTCTGTGGGAAACTATATTTCTTCACATCCTTCAAGCATATTCCCTTGGCTATCTTTTTACTATGCAATCTCGTAGTTTGATTAAAATTTTCTTCTCTCAACATCATTTGCTCATTATCCACTTCATCCAAACCATTCAACAGTTTATAAACCTGTATTAAATCCCCTCTTTCTCTTCTTTGTTCCAAGGTAAGCAAATTCATTTCTTTTAATCTCTCATCATAGGTCATTTCTGCAGTTCCGGAACCATTTTTGTTGCCATTCTCTGCAATCTCTCCAACTTCCTTATATGCTTCTTTTTATAAGGGGACCAAACCACCCCGGCATATTCCAATCTTGGTCTAATTACCGTACTAATTAATTTCTTCATCATATCTTTATCCATATAATGAAAGGCTAATCCAATATTTCTAATCAAATTATATGTTCCTCGAAACATCTTGTCAATATGAGCCTCAAACTGTCCATGGTCTTGTATTACCACTCCAAAATCCTTTTCCTTTTCCACCTTTTTCAACACTACTCCTTCACCCATCTTCTATGACCCTCTTGGCCGTCTTCCATTCTTCCCCATCTCCATCACATGACTTTTACTCAGATTAAATTCCATCTCCCACCTCTTGCTTCACTCCCAAATCCTATCTAGATCTGCCTGTAAAATTTCACAATCCTCTTCACTCTTCACACACCTACACAACTTCGCATCATCCGCAAACAAATTAATATAACTGTTTACTCCCTCTGGTATATCATTAATATAGACAAGGAAAAGTATTGGTGCCAGCACTGAACCCTGTGGGACTCCACTCTCCACCACCAACCAGTCCGACTTTGCATCCCTTATTACCATTTTCATCTCTCTCTCCATCTCAAGTAGTTTTCCATCCACTTTAACACTTTTCCCTTCAGTCCTCCATAAATCTCTAATTTCCATAGCAGTCTCATGTGAGGTACCTTGTCAAAAGCTTTTTTTAAATCCAAATATACACAGTCCATCTATCCTTCTCTCTCTTGTAACCACTCTCAAATAAAAGCTCAATAGATTTGTTACACATGACCTCCCTTTCCTAAAGCCAAATTGATAATCCGATAATAACTTATGATCCTCCAGAAACCGTATCCAATATTTCTTTATCATCCTCTCACAAATCTTACCGACCACACTTGTTAAAGACACAGGTCTATAGTTAAGAGGCTCTTCCTTACTGCCTCCCTTATAAATGGGCACCACTTCAGCTCTTTTCCACTCTACCGGTACTTCCCCCGGTTTCTAATGAGCACCTTGTATCATATAATGGATTTATCAATTCTTCTCTACATTTCTTCAATAATTTGCCTGAAACTTCGTCTGGTCCCATCGCTTTATCATCTTTAAGTTCCTCCAACATTTAATATAACTCCTTTTTAGGTATCTTAATGTCATCCATGTGCACATTTCCTTCTACATTTTGAGGCTTTACAAACATTGTTTCTTTAGTAAATACTTGTTGAAACCTATTATTTTGCAATTTTGCAATATTCTTAGGGTCATCTACTATCCCTTGCTTTCCTTTTAACCTTTCAATGGACTCTCTCTTTTTAAGTTTACCATTTATGAACCTGTAAAATCATTTTGGATATTCCTTACTCTTGTCTACAATATCTTTTTCAAATTTTCTTTCCTCTTCCCTCCTTACCCTCACATACTCATTTCTCGCCACTCTATAATTCTCCTTATTAAGTATATTCCTGCTCTTTTTCCATCTTTTCCAAGCCACATCTCTCTTTACTTTAGCCTTAACACAAGTTGCATTAAACCAATCCTTTCTTCCTTCCTCTCTCAGTTTATACTTTGGTACAAATTTCATAACTCCTTCTTTATAATATTTCATAAAAATCTTTTTTTTTTTTTCACTTCTCTGATTTGTAACATCTTCTCCCAATCTAATGTTCTAAAGTATTTTTTCAAATTTTCTGTGTCCATCTTTCTATAATTCAATCTACCACTCCTGTATGTCTCATCTTTCCTTCGCTGTGTTATTGCCATCTGCATTTCCATAACCACATGATCACTCTTCCCCAATGGACATTTATATTGTATATCCCCATATAGGTACACTTCTCTGTTAACACCAAATCCAGTCTAGCTGGTTCATCATCTCCTCTATATCTAGTATTTTCTTTCACCCTCTGTTCCATCATATTTTCCATCATTAGATTAAGAAATGTCTCTCCCCATGCTTCCTCTCCAACACCACTTACTAGATTTTCCCAATCCACTTCTTTACAATTAAAATCTCCTACTAGTATCACCTTTCTTTTTCCAGTTAATACACTTTCCAAACTCTGTAAAGTATCCTTGATCATATTGTCGTATTCCCTTAATGTCCAAGAATTTGTTTTAGGAGGTACATAGGTCACCATGATTATTAATTCTTTTCCATCACTTTTTAACCTTATGCTTATCACTTCTGCGTTGTTCTTCCCATACCAAACCTTATCCACATTTATTTATTTCTTCGTCATAATCATAACTCCTCCTCCACCTTTACCCTCTCTATCCTTTCTCCATATATCATATTTATTATCCAAATTTACCTATGTTTTTACATGTAATTTTGTCTCAGTCAAACACACTATATCAGGCTTCTCCACCATCACATAGTCTTGCAATTCTGATCTACTTGAGAGTATCCCATCTATATTAGTATACATTACGGTCCACCTACTGCTCCCTCTAGGGGTTCCTCCGTATTCCTTCTTTCCACATACCATTTTCTGACTCTCTCTCCTATAACTCTCCAAAAAAACTTTTCTTTTTCCTCTTCGAACCGTTCATCATTTTTCCTTCTCGCCTCTTCCAACAATTCCTTATATCATCTCCTCTCTTCCTCATTTCTATTCTTTATTACGTACACCTCTTTACAACCTTCTACCTCTCTTAATTTTGATGTTCTATATAAAATGTCCTCTGCAGATTGTTGTGACTTCAGTACTACTTTAATCGGTCTCCTTACTCCCTCCTTATACAGACCCAGTCTATGGATCTCTTCCACTTCTTCTTGTAGGTCTTTTTTTCATCATCATTTAGATTTTTAAACAGATCTCTTACCATTTTTAATTCTTCCTTAATTCTCTTAGGCTTATATGTTATATTTTGTTCTTTCATCCCAAATATTAACACACTCTTCTTCTTTTCTGCTATTTCTCTTATCAATGTTTCCTTATTCTTCATAACATTAACCAGTTCCTTAGACCTTTCTTTTTTGTCTTCATTCAACTGATCTTTAATTATTTCTTGCAATCCAACCATCTCAGCTTCCCTCAACTCAGTCCATTGTGTTTTCTTCAGTTCCCACTCCCTTTTAAACCTTTCACTTTGCTCACTGATAATTTCCTTAAAGTCATCTTTCTCCATTTTCTCCTCCAACCGTCTCTTATATTTTTTCAACCTCCACTCTCAAGTGTGCATTCTCATCCACCAATCGTTTTTCATTTTCCTCCAGTCTCTTGACTCTTTCTTTTAAAGCCTTGCAGAATTCTCTATCCTGCTCCTCTTCACTCCTCTGAACTTTTAATTCCTTCACCAACTCCTCAAATTTCTTCTCCAACATTACCAATTTACCTTGCATTGTTGCTCCTGTTGAAGATGGACTCATATTTTGAATGGTTACTTTTTTTTCCTCGCCTCATCCATATTTTGAATTTGGTAACTTATTTCTTACAGGTCTATCCATTTCATTTCACTCTTCCTGGGAGCATGTGTGTGTGGTGTCACTTTCAGGCCTGGTAGCTTTTGTGTGTTATGCATTTCTGTTTATCTGACCTTTGTGTGGTTTCTGTCTGTCGTTTTCTTCCACCTCCAATCACTCTTATGTACACGCCACCAGGCTACGCTCACTCTGTACATGTTCACTCATGGTTGCCCTTTTGTACTATGACTTCTCATTCCAGCACATTGTTTGCTGTGGAGTGTTAGGTGGTACTCTGAGCAAGGAGTGTCCGCCTCCACAGAGTGTGTATTTACCTATTTGTATTTACCTATTTATGTATTACAGGGCCCGAGCTAAGCTCTCTGTGTCCTGTCTCCTTGTCCATTCCTGTCATATCTCTTTCATCTGATTGACACACACCGCATCAACGACATCACTGCTCAGTTTATTCCACTTATCAATACTACGATGCGGAAACTGTATTTTCTCACGTCATTTAGACAGATGTCCTTTATTAGTTTTTTCCATGTCCTCGGAGATGATTACTTGTGGTCACCTTTATCAACTCTCTGTCAGTATGTCAATCTTGTTCACCAATTTATACATAGTTATCATGTCTCCTCTTGTTCTTCTCTCTTCTAATGTGGTCAGCCCCAGCTTCCTCAGTCTTTCCTCATAGTCTAACTCCCTGAGTCCTGGTACCATCCTTGTTGCCAGCCTCTGTACCCTTTCCACCTTCTTCACATTTTTCTTCATATGCGGTGACCATACACAGCTGCATATTCTAACTGGGGTCTTATTAAGGTATAATATCTTCTTCATCATTCCTTCATCTAGGTAGTGGAATGCAAGGCCAATATTTTGAAGCATGTTATATGTTTTCCAAATATCTTGTTAATGTGTTTCTCCGGTGACAAAGTGTTTTGCACGTTACTCCTAAGTCTTTCTCCTCATTGGTCTCTTTAATTTTCTCATCACCCAGCCTGTAATCCCTGTTTGGTCTGTATCTACTTCTTCCCATTTTCATAACATGGGTCTTGTTTATATTAAATTCCATCTGCCACTCTTTACTCCACTCATATATTTTATCAAGATCTTCCTGTAACTTGTTACAATCTTCCACATTCTTTACTCTCCTCATAATTTTAGTATCGTCCGCAAACATATTCATGTAACTGTCAATTCCTACTGGCATATCATTAACATAAATCAAAAACATGATGGGACCAGCACTGACCCTTGTGGAACTCCACTGGTTACCTTCTTCCACTGGACTTCCTTCCTCTCACCACTGTTCTCATTTCTCTTCCCACTAAGTAATTTTCCATCCATTTTGCTAGTTTATCATTTACTCCTCCAATCTTCTTTAATTTCCACATCAGTCTATTGTGTGGTACTTTATCAAAGGCCTTTCTCAAGTCCAGGTAAATAGCATCCACCCATCCCTCTCTATGTTGTAGTATGTCAGTCACTCTTGAATAAAAACATAATAAATTGGATACACGATCTTCCTTTTCTGAAACCAAACTGCCTTTCACTCAGAATGTTTTCACTTTCTAGATACTCACTCCACTTAGCTTTAATTACTTCTTCACATACCTTGCACAATATACTAGTCAACGATACTGGTCTGTAATTTAGCGGTTCCATTCTACTACCATTCTTATATATAGGCACAATGTCAGCTCTTTTCCACTCTTTCGGGACTAATCCTGTTCATATGGAGGTTTCCACAATATCAAATACGGGGTTCAACAATTGATCCTTACATTCATTTAGCAACCTCCCAGATATGCCATCAGGCCCCATTGATTTATTAATATCCAGATTGCTTATAATTTTCCTTACATCTTCTTTAGTAACCATGATGTCCTGCATTTGCTTTATTTCCGTAGGCCTTCCTCCCATAAAATACTCCTTCTTTGTAAACACTTTGCAAAAGTTGTCATTCAAAATTTCAGCTATATCTCCAGCATCTTCATATACTTCTTCCCTTTTTACCTTTTCTATTGCCTCCCTTTATTTAGTTTTCCATTTATGAATTTGTAAAACATTTTGGGTCACTATCACAGTTTTCCACCACCCTCTGTTCATATTCCTTCTGTGCTGTTCTCCTTACTTCAACATATCTATTCCTTGCTGTTTTGTAGACTTCTCTTGATAATACATCACTGTTTTTCTTAAGTTTCTTCCATGCCTTTTCTTTGTTCTTTTTGCTTCTTCACAATTTCTATTAAACCACTGTTTATTATTTAAAGTCCTCTTTCTGTGATATGGCACAAACTTTTCACAGCAGAGTTATACAAATCCATAAATTTATCGTATTTCAATTGCATATCCCTTTCCTGGTATACCACGGACCAGTCAATTTCATTAAAGAACTCCCTTATATGGTTATAATTTGCCCTAGTAAATTTAATTTTTCCTCCCTGTTCCACAATCTTATTCTACTTAATTCTATATCCAGCTCAAAGCTTAGGACATCATGATCGCTTTTCCCCAAGGGACATTCATGTTCAATTTCCTCTTTTAGAGAGATTCCCCTGGTAAATACCAAATCCAACCTTGCTGCAACATCTTGTCCCCTGCACCTTGTTGGTGATCTCACCCACTGTGTCATCAAGTTATTTGTTGCTACCTTTAACAATTCTTCTGCCCACTCACCACCTTTCACCACTTCGTAGTCTTCCCACACTATTTCTTTGCAATTAAAGTCTCCAACTATCATCACTCTATCCTTTCTGATGAGTTCTTGCTTCATTCTGTCTAGAGTATTTCTCATCACCATTTGATACTGTTCATATTCCCAAGCACTGGTTCTGGGTGGTATGTATACTGTTATAATATTAATGTCCCTCTTGCCATCTGTTATAAGCATACTTATCACTTCCTCATTTCTCTTACTAAAGTTCACCTCCTTCACTATCAGATCTTCCTTAGTAAGAACCATTATACCACTACCTCCTTTATTTTTTTTATCATTTCTCCATACTTTGTAGTGTTTTACAACAAACCAGTCTAGCTTTATTTCACCTTAGCTTTGTTTCCACTACACACATTATGTCCGGTTCATTATTTCTTAGGTAATCCATACATTCTAGCCTCTTAGACAGAAATCCATCTATGTTCATGTAAGTCACTTTTATTCCATTCCTAGTCTCATTCTTCCATGTAATGCCTATTCCGTCTGTTTTATCCACCACTTCTTTAGCCTCCCATTTCTCATCCTCCAAAAACTTGGTCTTTCCTCCTCTGTTCTTTCTCATTCCTCTCCTTCACTTCAGTTACAAGCTCCTTCATTTCATTCGCTCATCTGTGTGTGTGTGTGTGTGTGTGTGTGTGTGTGTGTGTGTGTGTGTGTGTGTGTGTGTGTGTGTGTGTGTGTGTGTGTGTATTCACCTAGTTGTATTCACCTAGTTGTAATTTTACAGGGCCTGGGTATCATACTGTGTGGCCCCGTCTCCATATCTACACACATCCAACTTTCCTTTAAAACTATGCACACTCCTTGCTGACACCACCTCCTCACTCAAACCATTCCACACCTCCACACATCTTTGTGGAAACTATATTTCTTCACATCCTTCAAGCATATTCCTTGGCTATCTTTTTACTATGCGATCTTGTAGTTCTATTTAAGTTTTCCTCTCTCAACATCATTTGCTCATTATCCACTTCATCCAGTCCATTCAACAGTTTATAAACCTGTATTAAATCTCCTCTTTCTTCTTTGTTCCAAGGTAAGCAAATTCATTTCTTTTAATCTCTCCTCATAGGTCATTTCTGCCAATTCCGGAACCATTTTGTTGCCATTCTCTGCAATCTCTCCAACTTCCTTATATGCTTCTTTTTATAAGGGGACCAAACCACTCCAGCATATTCCAATCTTGGTCTAATTACCATACTAATTAATTTCTTCATCATATCTTTATCCATATAATGGAAGGCTAATCCAATATTTTTATCAAATTATACGTTTCTCCAAACATCTTATCAATATGAGCCTCAAACTGCCCATGGTCTTGTATTATCACTCCCAAATCCTTTTCCTTTTCCACCTTTTTCAACACTACTTCTTCACCCATCTTATATGACCCTCTTGGCCGTCTTCCACTCTTCCCATCTCCATCACATGACTTTTGCTCAGATTAAATTCCATTTGCCACCTCTTGCTCCACTCCCAAATCTTATCCAGATCTGCCTGTAAATTTCACAATCTTCTTCACTCTTCACATCGTTTCCTCTGCCAGATTTTCCTAATGAAAAGTAGCAGAAGCACGCTTGAAAAGCAGTGGATTTCACCACAGTATATCCCAATACAAAAAATTACTACCTATTACTTTAACTACTATACTTTGTACTTACCACTATCTGCTCATATTTTTTTTCCATGGGGTTAGGGGGAGGGGAGTGGAGTCCTCTCTCATGATGTACCATTTTTTCCATAAGTTTTCTCTGGCTTCTTTTTTATCTATAAATTATTTCCATTCTTATCTAAATCTAACCAAAATATTTTTCTTCTTCTCGACAAAACTTAATTATTCTTATTGCCTTTAAAGATTCTTCCTTTCACTTCCTGTGCATCACTTTTTTTAAAGACTTGCATTATCTAGTAAGTCATTTTCTTGACGTACAGTGAGGCAAGAGAAGCGAGTTGTCATCAGTTGCCTACTCACCACAAAAAAAGAAAAAGCACCATAACTACACTGTTCTCAATGTCACTATTATTATTATTATTATTATTATTTTTATTAATGTTGTTAATATCATCATTATATTGTTAACATTTTGAAAAATTACAAAAGTAATCCAAAAATGTCATCAAGCAGCCCAAACATATCATGAATTAAGAAGCCAAAAAATCGCAAGTAGCGGATTATGAATTTAAGTACAGTACCCTTCAAAAGCAGCCCAATCTGCTACTTTTGCACAATCTGGCAACACTGCGCACAGGGTAGTGTTAGTTTACACTTCCACCTGGCAGGCTGGAGACAAATTTGGGGTGGCTGGATTCTGACCAGGTGGGTTGTGTGTAGATATGAATGTCGAATTGGCGAGGTCAGTCGGTCGAATCTTGAGGATTGAGCATTAATTAAATGAAATTTGAATTGCGAACAGTCGAATCACGAGGATCCCCTATACAGTGGAACCTCAGTTTACAAACTAATTAGTTCCTGAAGGCCATTCGCTAACCAAAATGTTCATGAGCCAAAATCATTTTTCCCATGGATATCAATGTAAAATAGATTAATCTGTTCATGGATCCCACGACTGCATTTGAGAGGGCAACCTGGCATGCACCCTGCAGTCCCTGCAGCACATATTCTCTTTTAAATGCTGCTTTGTGTGCCTCTAAGATGGAATAAACAAAGGATTGTCATTGCTATAATAACAGCATCTAACTGACATGAAGAAGGAATACGATGATCTTCCTGATGACGTTTGTCATGCATCATTATTTGTCCTGGAAGCGAGGTGCCTCTATGTTGTGATCAGCCTTGATGACAAATATGGCGCCCCAAAAAACATCTCACAAAATCTCCTGACTCCCGAGACTTACTATATCAGCAAAATATCTTGGAAATAATTTTTTCTAGTGTTCCATATTTGTAATAAAGTTCTCATTTTCTGTTTTTCTTCATGTGAATTGAACACTAATAATATTTTCTAAGATGCTTTGCTGGTATACCTTTCTTTATTTCTATTGTAATATGCTTAGGCTTTTTAATAAGACCATCACTAACACATTTCAGTTTCTTGGAAGGCATAATGAGGGCCAATTTAATGCAAAAATCAAAAAAACAGAACCACATCACAAGAAACACAATTTATGATGTGGTAACATGAGAACAACAGAGGCTCTATGCAATGCCATCTCATGCCAAAGCCAGCATCTCTATCTCTGTTCATGCACCAAAACCAAAAAATTTTTTTTTATGTAGGAAAGAGGGCCATCAAGGAAAGAAAAAAAAGGAAAAAAAAAGGGCCACCTGAGTGCTGGTTCTTTACAAAGAAGAAAAGTGTCGGCCAAAATTAGGGAGCAAATGCTTCAATACCTCCCCTCTTAAAAGAAAACAAGTTGCAGCATACAGATGCAGAAAGGGAGTTCCAGAGTTTACCAGTGAAAGATATGAATGACTGAGAGTACTGGTTAATTTTTGCGTTACAGAGTTGGACAGAATAGAGATAAGAGGAAGAAGAAAGCCTTGTGCAGGTTTGACGCTGCCCTCCACTGTTTCTATAGGCACCACAGAAGAGATTGACCTGGCTGCCCAAGACCAGCCTCTCTAGGGAAGCCAAATGACCTAGGAACGACCTCCATAGAGACACGTAGGGGTTCTGTCATCTAGAAAACTCTGTGCCACTGACAGAAACTGGCTGACCCTTTCTGGTGATGGAAAAACCAGAGTCCTCACTGAATCCAGCACCATGCCCAGGTACTGCTTCCTTTGGCTGGGTACCAGGTCTGATTTGGGCAGATTGATCTGAATACCCAATTGAGCACACATTCACAAAACATACTGGTCAGCACCTATGCACCCCTGGAGAGTGGGCCCTGTGACCAACCAATTGTCCAGGTAACGGTGCAGGGAGATATCGTGTTGATGAGCCCATGAAGACACTGGTGCCATTACCTTGGTAAAGACCTGCAGGGCAGTGGCAAAGCCAAAACAAAGAAATATGAGCTGAAAAACCTTGTCTCGCCAAATGTACTCGCGAGAACGAGAGCCAATTGAAATTTGGAAATACATGTTCCTCAGATCCAGACACCATCCAATCCTCCACATTCATGGACTCCAAAACTAACACCACCGTCTCCTTTCAAAAAGGGGTTGACCACTAAAACTTGTTCAAAGTCAAGAGGTCGAACACAGGTCTCCAACCCCGTTACTTTGGGTACAAGGAACAGACAGGCATAGAAGCCTTCTAGATTGCCCACCACAAGCTCTACGACCCATTTGCCCAACATGTCCTGCACCACTAAGTCTAAGGTCACATGATGATCTGACCCCTCTGCATAACTCACAAACTCTATGGGTCTGGCAGACAGAGGAGGGGGATGCAGAAAGGGGGAACATACCCATAATGTAGAGTCTTCACTACCCACTCTCCAGCCCCAACCTCCATCCACTCTCTCCAGTGCCACTGCAGGCAAGCACCCACAGGCACAGGAGAGCAAACTACTTCCCTTGGCCTTGGGATACTCCACTGAGAAACCCTTGCCTGAAAGGACCCCACTGTAGTGGAGGGCCTGGGGACAGGAGATGATGAAGAGGCACTAAGAAACGACCCCCCTCCTCGTCTGCCCTTTTACCTTGCTCCATAGAGCGCCGAGGCTGAACCCCAAAAAGAAGAGGCCAACCCCCATACTACAAAAGAGAGTGCACGTTGCTGAGAAGCCAAGTGCTCAGTGTCCTGCACCCTGGCCACCACAGCTGGGTCAAACAGGATGTCAGTAAAGGGAAAAGAAAGGAGCTGTTGCTTTTCCTTGTCAGAAAAGGTATGAGGCAACAAATCCACTACCACCTGCCTCTGTAACATAGGGAGTCTACAACGTAGCTCCTCAGCAGGACAAAGAATGTCTTTATTAGCCTTGGCCAGTGCCGACAAAATTCCAAAACATCCTGCTCCATGCTAGAAGCAGCACCAACCCATGTAGCCAAAACCTGGTTCATCCAAGAGGGAATGTCAGCCATGGAGTCACACACTTTCTTTTGTGCCAACAGACTGGAGGAGACAGACACCACTGGGTATCTGTATCCTAAGTAGTGGGGAGGCAGTCGGGCATGAGAGCCAGACAGCTGTTGCCAACTCCACCACCATAAACACTGCCAAAATTACCAAAAGCATAAGGCATTTCTTACCTGTACTGTGGATAAAACCACGGGAGGGGATAAGAGACTGGCCATCAGGCATGGGAGCCATATGGCAGACACTGGCCGTAGACCAACCAACTCCTCATTAACTGGAGGAGGAGCCAGTGAGGCCCTGTCAGCCAGATAAAAAGAGCTGGACCGACCATACCTGTCCCTAGACAACTGAAAATTGGCTGAGCAAGGCTTAAGCTCCTTCAGGGACCTGCATTGGGGTTCGTCACGGACAGCTTGAGCCATAAGCGACTGTGGGAGAGTAGGGGAAGGCTGGTGGGGCAAACCTGAGCTTTGTGCCTTTCTACACCCATAAGCTGGGATGAGAAAGGAGCCTCAGGAGAAGGCAGATGAAGATAGGACCTCACTTGGCCTATGAGGTGCAAAAAAGGGGAAACACCTTGATTGAGAGGCATTTCCTCCTCATCATTCTCACAGGTCCTGGCTTCAGAAAGGTGGCCAACTAGCATGGGAACTGAAAGACCTTAGCCCATCCCACTGCCACCAGGCACAGGAGCTGGTTGGCCAGCCTCAACAGAAGTCTTCTGAATAAGTGGAAGGCTGTCCTGCACAGACTCACCAGGGTCCACATGGCCCAAATCATTGCGAGGAAGAGGATAGCCGCCAGGCATGGGAGCCAAGGGCACACACAACCCACACAAGGGACATAAGTCTGGTCGCCCAGCATTTATGCCTTGTGGCTGACAGCAACACTTATATTCTGGGTAGGGAGAAGGCCACCAGACATTTTAGCAGCATGGCTGTGGCCAAACTACTACACCACCAAAGAAAGTTGGAATAGTCTCACCTATGCCTAATCCATGTGAGGGGATCATAAGCTGACCACCAGGCATGGCAGCAGATGGCAGAAGCCAGCCTCAACTTCCTGGAAAGGAGACTGGCCACCAGGCATTAGTAGACACCTACCGAAACGATAATTTACTCCCATCGAGATCTAGTAGCACTAGTTCAGGGAGTGCTGTGAACCTTCCATTAAACTCATATTCCTGACCATCTTGGAGATACACCCAACATTCTTGATCTTTTCCTTACCTCTAATCCTTCTGCTTATGCTCTTATCCTATCTTCTCCGTTGGGCTCCTCTGATCACAATCTCATTTCTGTATCTTGTCCTATTACTCCAATTCCTCCTTAGGATCCCCCAAAAACAAGGTGCCTCTGGCATTTTGCCTCTGCAAGATGTGAGGGACCTGAGGAGGTATTATGCTGATTTTTCCTGGAATGATTACTGTTTCCGTGTCAGAGACCCATCTCTTTGTGCTGAACGCATAGCAGAGGTGATAGTTTCTAGCATGGAGGCATACATTCCTCATGCTTTTTCTCCGAAACCTTCTAAATCTTGGTTTAACACAGCCTGTTCTCATGCTATATATGATAGAGAGGTTGTTCATAAAAGGTACTTGAGCCTTTCATTAAAGTTCTTCTTAATGATATTTTCCATGCCCTCGCTGGCCTAAACCCTCAGAAGGCTTATGGTCCCTCCTATTGTTCTGAAAAATTGTGCTTTCGTGCTTGCACCTTGCCTGGCCAAACTCTTTCAACTATGTCTATCGACTTCTACCTTTCCTTCTTGCTGGAATTTGCCTACATTCAGCTTGTTCCTAAAAAGGATGACCATTCTAATACCTCTAACTACCATCCTATAGCTTTAATCTCTTGCTTGTCAAAAGCTTTTTAATCAATCGTCAATAGGAAGATTCTTAAACATCTGTCACTTCACAATCTTCTATCTGATCGCCAGTATGGGTTCCATCAAGTTCACTCTACTAGTGATCTTCTGGCATTCCTTACTGAGTCTTGGTCATCCTCTTTTAGTGATTTTGTTGAAACTTTGCTGTTGCATTAGACATATGAAAAGCTTTTGATAGAGTCTGGCACAAAGCTTTGATTTCAAAACTGCCCTCCTACGGTTTCTATCCTACTCTCTGCAACTTTATTTCAAGTTTCCTTCCCAACCGTTCTATTGCAACCATGGTAGACGGCCACTGTTCTTCTCAATCTATTAACAGTAGTGTTCCTCAGGATTCTATCATGTCACCCACTCTCTTTCTATTATTCATTAATGACCTTCTTAACCAAACTTCTTGCCCTATCCACACCTATACTGATGATACCACCCTACATCTTTCCATGTCCTTTCAGAGATGACCAACCCTTCAGGAAGTCAACAGATCACACAGGGATTCCACAGAATGCCTGACTTCTCATCTTTCTAAGATTTCTGATTGGGGCAGAGAAAACTTAGTAGTTTTCAATGCCTCAAAAACTCAATTTCTCCATCTATCAACTTGACACATCCTTCCAGACAACTATCCCCTCTTCTTCAATGACACTCAACTGTCTCCCACTTCCACATTGAATATCCTCGGTCTGTCCTTTACTCATAATCTTAACTAGAAACTTCACATCTCATCTCTTGCTAAAACAGCTTCTATGAAGTTAGGCATTCTGTGGCATCTCTGCCAGTTTTTCTCGCCCCTCCAATTGCTAAATCTGTACAAAGACCTTATCTGTCCTTGTATGGAGTACTCTTTGCATGTTGGGGAGGGGTTCACTCATAGGGTGGAATCAAAAGCTTTTCATCTCATCAACTCCTCCTGACTGACTATCTTCAGCCTCTTTCTCACCGCCGAAATGTTGCATCTCTTTCTATCTTGTATCGCTATTTTCATGCTAACTGCTCTACTGATCTTGCTAATTCCATGCCTCCCCCTTTTCCTGTGGCTTTGTTGTACAAGGCTTTCTTCTTCCTCTCATCCCTATTCTGTCCAATCCTCTAATACAAGAGTTAAGCAGTATACTTTCAATCATTCATACCTTTCATTGGTAAACTTTGGAACTCCCTGCCTGCTTCTGTATTTCCATCTTCCTACGACTTAACTTCTTTTTAGAAAGAGATGTTAAGACACATGTCAGCTTTGGATGACTTTCTTGACCCTTTAGGAACCTGCAGCTCAGTGGGCCTTTTTTTTTTTTTTCATAACATTTTGTTACCCTTGGCAGCATTCCTCTTGCATAAAAAAAAAAAAACAGCTTTGATAAGCAAACCCATGTATCTTCCAATATTTCTGTGTTTTTCCTCCATTCATGAATTTGTGTAGGGCTACATAGATCACGATAATGCTCAAGTGTTTTCCCATGTTTCTTTTAGTAAATGTTCAATCTCTGCCCTTTCCCCCATTCATGGCTGAATCCACCATTAAGTCTTTCTTGACTCATTCATTATTACACCTCCTTGCTTGCTTGTTCTGTTTCTAAACCAAACATTGTAGTCCCCATCCCCAATACTTAAATGATCCATGTCGCCCACTAAATTAGCTTTGATTAATCCTCGGCGTCCGGTTTCTCTTCTTTCAAAAATCCTTAATTTCTAATCCTGTTGTTGACAGTGAGCCATTTATATTAGTATACGCTACTTTTAATCTCTCCATCCTGTTTTTCCTTTTTCTTGTACCATTTTTTCAGTCTCATGTCTATGACTCTCCAATAAAAATTTTTCTTCTCTACTTCTGATCTTGGTCATTGTTTATTTGTTTCATTCCTCAGTTCATTGATGGTGGTTCTCTCCTCTCAAGTCCGGTCTCTTTTATCCATATCTGTTTAAATTCTTCCATCCATGCTACTTTAGATGAATCTGGTAGATCTTTGGCTGCCGTCAGATCTGAACCTTATTTTCATTGGCCTTCCTTGTATCATCCCAGTCGTCAAATTTTCAATCTCTGGTGTTATTTCGTTATCTTCCTGTATGGACTCTATTACTTCGCTACACTTGCCATCTCCTTCTTTCTCTTTAAAGCCACTGTGGTATTCTCTCTTCCTTTAGACTGAATATCAAGACTTTCTTTTCCTGTCAACAGTGTCTCTGACAAAATTTTCTTTCTGCTTTATCACTTGAACTACTCTTTCTGTCAACGTCATGTCATTAACCTGTGTTGTTCTTCCACAATTTTCCTGAAGTCTATATTCTTATTTTCAGCTCCTTCTTACAAACTTTCTGTTTCTGTTGATTTTATGTGTGTGTATTTACCTAGTTGTAGTTTTACAGGACCTGGGCTTTATGCTTGTGTGGCCCTGTCTCCATATCTACACTTATCCAATCTTACTTCTAAAAGTATGCACACTCGTTGCAGACACTACTTCTTCATTTAAACTGTTCCACGTCTCAATACATCTTTGCGGAAACTATATTTTTTAACATCTCTCAGACATCTTCCTTTTCTCAGCTTTTTACTATGCGATCTTGTGCTTCGAATGTCATATTCTTCTCTCAGGATCAGTTTCTCATTATCCACTTGGTCCCTTCCATTGATCAATTTATAAACTTGTATCAGATCTCCTCTCCCTTCTTTGTTCCAGGGTTGGTAGATCCATAGCCTTTAGTCTCTCCTCATATGTCATCCCTTCAAATTCTGGAACCATTCTTGTAGCCATTTTTGTAGTCTCTCCAATTTCCTTATGTGTTTCTTTTATGAGGGGTCCACACTACTCCTGCATATTCCAATCTGGGTCTTATTATAGTACTTATCAATTTCTTCATCATTTCTTTGTCCATGTAGTGAAATGCTACTCCAATATTCCTTAGCAAATTATATGTTTCTCTAAAATTCTATCAATATGGCTTACCGGTTGATTGTTTTCTTCCATCGTCACTCCTAAGTCCTTTTCCTTTTTACTTTCTCCAGTTCTACTCCATCTCCCATCTTATAGATTCCCACAGGTCGTCTTTCTCTCTTTCCCATTTCCATGACATGGCTTTTGTTCACATTGAATTCCATTTCCACATTTTACTCCATTCCCAGATCTTATTTAAGTCTTCCTGCAGTATTTCACAATCCTCTTTTGCTTTATAACTCTGCACAGTTTCAGATCATCTGCAAACAATTTATGTAGCTGTTCACTCCTCTGGCATGTCGTTAATATATGAGGAAATAGTATTGGCGCCAATACTGACCCCTGTGGCACTCCACTGTCTACTGCTCTCCACTTGGACTTCATATCTTTAACTACCATCCTTATTTCTCTCCCCCTCAAGTAATTTTCCATCCATCTCAATGTGCTTCCTTTTAAGCCACCCTTCTCCTCTAACTTCCATAGTAATCTTTCATGTGGCACTTTATCAAACACCTTTTTAAATCTAAATAAATACAGTCAATCCATCCCTCTCTCTCTTGTACTTTATCAACTATTCTAGAATAGAAACTCAATAAATTTGTTACACACGACCGACCTTTTCTAAAACCAAATTGGCTATTTGATAATAATTTGTTGTCTTCAAGAAACTCAATCCATTGTTTCTTTATTATTCTTTCACACATCTTGCATATTACACTAGTTAGTGATACCGGTCTGTAATTTAAAGGTTCTTCCTTCCTTCCACTCTTATATATGGGAACCACCTCAGCTCTTTTCCATTCTACTGGTACTGTTCCATTTTCTATTGAGCATTTTATGATGTTGTATATAGGACTTGCTAGTTCTTCTCTACATTCTTTCAGTATTCTGCCTGAGACTTCATCCGGTCCCATTGCCTTCTCCTCATCTAATTCCGTCATCAACTCTTTTATTTCAAGCTTGGTTACTTTAATCTCTTTCATATGGACAGTCTCTCTATTACCCTGTGGTCTTTCAAATTTGGATTCCTTAGTAAAGACCTCCTGAAATTTACTATTTAACAGTTCTGCCATACTTTTTGGGTCTTCCACCATTCCGTTCTCTCCTTTTAACCTTTCTATTGTTTCTTTTTGCCTTATTTTTCCATTTATGAATCTGTAGAACAATTTTGGTTGTTCCTTACATTTTTTCGATAATGTCCTTTTCATAGTTCCTTTCTTCTTCCTTTCTCACCTTAGCATATTCATTTCTTGCTGTTTTGAAGTTTTCCTTATTTTCTGGATTTCTGTTTCTTCTCCACCTTTTCCATGCTCCATCTCTTTCTCCTTTGCTAGCACATCTTGCATTAAACCAATCTTTCTTTCCTTCTTCTTTAGGTCTATATTTTGGGACATATTCCTGACTCCTGTTTTGTATATTTCCAAAAATAAGTTATATTCTCTTGAACCGTCTCTGAGTTTTCCATCTCCTCCCAGTTTACGTTTTAAAATAGTTCTTGAGATTCTCAATATCAGCCTTTCTGTAATTTAATCGGTCTCCTTTGTATGATTCATCTCTATCTTCCTTTCCTCTTCTATATCCATTTCTAATATTACATGGTCACTCTTTCCCAATGGGCACTTATGTCTTATATCATCGTCATTTCTATATCCCTTGTAAAACTAGGTCCAATCTCGCCGCTCATCGTTTCCTCTGAATCTTGTGTTTTCCTTTACTCTTTGGACCATCATATTATCTATCATTAGGTTCAGAATCTATCTCCCCAGGCATCTTCCCCCATACCACTTTCATAATTTTCCCAGTCCACCTCCTTACAGTTGAAATCTCCTACCAATATCACTTTTCTCCTTTCTTTAATGATTCTTGTAAGACTCCTTATTGTGTCATCTATCATGTCTCTATATTCTTGGTTAGTCCATGAGTTTGTTTTGGTGGCACATATGTTCCAATGATTGTTAACTCCTTTTTATTAATATGTATCTTAACATACAGTATTTCTGATTTTCCTTCCCAAACTCCACTTGATTTACCACTATCTCCTTCCTTAACATCATCATGACTCCTCCTCCTCCTTTACCCACTCTGTCTCTCCTCCATATATTATACCTTTTATCTATGTCTATTTTATTGCCTCATTTAACTTTGTTTCCACCAGGCATACAATATCTGGTTCTTCTTTCTTTATGTAATCTCTTAATTCTAATTTACTAGATAAAATCCCATCTATGTTTGTATACATCATTTTTAATCTCTTGTTCTTATCATTTTTAGTTAAACTTGCTCCATTCTTTTCTCTTCTTCTCTTTTATATACCATTTCCTTATCCTGTCTCCTATAATTCTCCAAAAATGCCTTCTTCTCCTCCTCTGACCTTTCATTATTTTTTCTCTTGCTTCTGCCACCAGTTCATTGTGTCTCTTCCTTTCCTCCTCGTTTCTATTTTTCTTTATATATATATCTTTGCAACCTTCTGTTTCTCTGAGTTTTGTTTTCTATAGTACTTCTTCTGCTGCTGCTTGTGATTTTAGTAATATCTTTAATTGGTCTCACTGTTCCTTCTTGATATGGTCCCATTCTGTGGATTTCTTCTACTTCCTCTAAGTTCTGTCTATCTTCGTCATTCAGATGTTTTAGTAGGTCTTTTACTGATTTCATTTCGTCTTTTCCTTCTTGGTCTATATTTAACATTTTTTTTTCAGTCCAAAATAATTACACTTTTTTTTTCTGCAATTTCTCTTACTAAATTTTCTTTTTCTTGAGGACTCTATCATTTTGTTTGTCATATTTTCATCTCTTTCTTTTAACTGTTCTTGAAATACTTCCTGAAATGATTCCTTGTCTTTCTTATCTTGGATTCTCCATGCTTGTACTTCTTTTTAATCACGTCTTGTACTCTTTCTTCTTCTTTGTTAACTAGATCTTTTAGCTTCTCTTTTCTTTCTCGGCTTTAGTCCTTCTTCCATCAATTTCTTGTAGTTAGCTATTTGCTTTTTTTAAATCTTCATTTTTCGGTTCTTAGCCTAGTTTCGTTTTCTTCCACTTTTTATTTTTCTTTCAATTTCTGGAGCTCTTTATCCTGTTCTTCATTCTCTTTCATTTCCATACTCTCCTTTATCAATTTATCTAATTTCTTCGATAGTCAACACTCTATCAAATAGTGTATGAGCCATATCAAAGCCTTGAATGCTCTTTCTCCCTCACCAACATAGTCATCCTCAGCTTTCATTCTTTCCGTGTCTCATACCTGCATTTAGATGGAATCTGTTTCTCACTCATGATTTTGTAACACTGTATTGTAAAAACCTATGTTTTTACAGGGCCTGGGTATCATACTTGTGTGGCCCGTCTCCATATCTACACATCTAACTTTCCTTTAAAACTATGCACACTCTCACTGACACCACCTCCTCACTAAAACTATTCCACCTCCACATCTCTGTGGGAAACTATATTCTTCATCCTTCAAGCATATTCCTTTTATCTTTTTACTATGCGATCTTGTAGTTTGATTAAAATTTTCTCTCTCAACATCATTTGCTCATTATCCACTTCATCCAAACCATTCAACAGTTTATAAACCTGTATTAAATCCCCTTTCTCTTCTTTGTTCCAAGGTAAGCAAATTCATTTCTTTTAATCTCTCATCATAGGTCATTTCTGCAATTCCGGAACCATTTTGTTGCCATTCTCTGCAATCTCTCCAACTTCCTTATATGCTTCTTTTATAAGGGGACCAAACCACTCCAGCATATTCCAATCTTGGTCTAATTACCGTACTAATTAATTTCTTCATCATATCTTTATCCATATAATGAAAGGCTAATCCAATATTTCTAATCAAATTATATTTTCTCCAAACATCTTGTCAATATGAGCCTCAAACTGCCCATGGTCTTGTATTATCACTCCAAAATCCTTTTCCTTTTCCACCTTTTTCAACACTACTTTCACCCATCTTCTATGACCCTCTTGGCCGTCTTCCATTCTTCCCATCTCCATCACATGACTTTTCTCAGATTAAATTCCATCTCCCACCTCTTGCTCACTCCCAAATCTTATCCAGATCTGCCTGTAAAATTTCACAATCTTCTTCACTCTTCACACACCTACACAACTTCGCATCATCCAAACAAATTAATATAACTGTTTACTCCTCTGGCATATCATTAATATAGACAAGGAAAAGTATTGGTGCCAGCACTGAACCCTGTGGGACTCCACTCTCCACCACCAACCAGTCCGACTTTGCATCCCTTATTACCATTCTCATCTCTCCTCCATCTCAAGTAGTTTTCCATCCACTTTAACACTTTTCCTTTCAGTCCTCCATAAATCTCTAATTTCCATAGCAGTCTCATGTGAGGTACCTTGTCAAAAGCTTTTTTAAATCCAAATATACACAGTCCATCCATCCTCTCTCTCTTGTAACCACTCTTGAATAAAAGCTCAGTAGATTTGTTACACATGACCTCCCTTTCCTAAAGCCAAATTGATGATCCGATAATAACTTATGATCCTCCAGGAACCGTATCCAATATTTCTTTATCACCCTCTCACAAATCTTACCGACCACACTTGTTAAAGACACAGGTCTATAGTTAAGAGGCTCTTCCTTACTGCCTCCCTTATAAATGGGCACCACTTCAGCTCTTTTCCACTCTACTGGTACTTCCCCGGTTTCTAATGAGCACCTTATAATATCATATAATGGATCAATCAATTCTTCTCTACATTTCTTCAATAATTTTCCTGAAACTTCATCTGGTCCCATCGCTTTATCATCTTTAAGTTCCTCCAACATTTTATATAACTCCTTTTTAGGTATCTTAATGTCATCCATGTGCACATTTCCTTCTACATTTTGAGGCTTTACAAACATTGTTTCTTTAGTAAATACTTGTTGAAACCTATTATTTAGCAATTCCGCAATATTCTTAGGGTCATCTACTATCCCTTGCTCTCCTTTTAATCTTTCAATGGACTCTCTCTTTTTAAGTTTACCATTTATGAACCTGTAAAACAATTTTGGATGTTCCTTACTCTTGTCTACAATATCTTTTCAAATTTTCTTTCTCTTCCTCCTTACCCTCACATACTCATTTCTCCCACTCTATAATTCTCCTTATTTAGTATATTCCTGCTCTTTTCCATCTTTTCCAAGCCACATCTCTTTTCTTTAGCCTTAACACAAGTTGCATTAAACCAATCCTTTCTTCCTTCCTCTCTCGGTTTATACTTTGGTACAAATTTCATAACTCCTTCTTTATAATATTTCATAAAAATCTTTTTTTTGCACTTCTCTGATTTGTAACATCTCCTCCCAATCTAATTTTCTGAAATAATTTTTCAAACTTTCTGTGTCCATCTTTCTATAATTCAATCTACCACTCCTGTATGTCTCATCTTTCCTTCGCTGTGTTGTTGCCATCTGCATTTCCATAACCACATGATCACTCTTCCCCAATGGACATTTATATTGTATATCCCCACATAGGTACACTTCTCTTGTTAACACCAAATCCAGTCTAGCCGGTTCATCATCTCCTCTATATCTAGTATTTTCCTTCACCCTCTGTTCCATCATATTTTCCATCATTAGATTAAGAAATCTCTCTCCCCATGCTTCCTCTCCAACACCACTTACTAGATTTTCCCAATCCACCTCTTTACAATTAAAATCTCCTACTAGTATCACCTTTCTTTTCCAGTTAATACACTTTCCAAACTCTGTAAAGTATCCTTGATCATATTGTCGTATTCCTTAATGTCCAAGAATTTGTTTTAGGAGGTACATCAGTCACCATGATTATCAATTCTTTTCCATCACTTTTTAACCTTATGCTTATCACTTCTGCGTTGTTCTTCCCATACCAAACCTTATCCACATTTATTTATTTCTTCGTCATAATCATAACTCCTCCTCCACCTTTACCTTCTCTATCCTTTCTCCATATATTATATTTATTATCCAAATTTATCTTTGTTTTTTCATGCAATTTTGTCTCAGTCAAACACACTATATCAGGCTTCTCCACCATCACATAGTCTTGCAATTCCAATCTACTTGACAGTATCCCATCTATATTAGTATACATTACGGTCCACCCACTGCTCCCTCTAGGGGTTCCTCCGTATTCCTTCTTTCCACATACCATTTTCTGACTCTCTCTCCTATAACTCTCCAAAAACTTTTCTTTTCCTCTTCAGACCGCTCATCATTTTCCTTCTCGCCTCTTCCAACAATTCCTTATATCTCTCCTCTCTTCCTCATTTCTATTCTTTATTCACACCTCTTTACAACCTTCTACCTCTCTTAATTTTGATGTTCTATATAAAATGTCCTCTGCAGATTGTTGTGACTTCAGTACTACTTTAATCGGTCTCCTTACTCCTCCTTATACAGACCCAGTCTATGGATCTCTTCCACTTCTTCTTGTAGGTCTTTTTTTCATCATCATTTAGATTTTTAAACAGATCTCTTACCATTTTTAATTCTTCCTTAATTCTCTTAGGCTTATATGTTATATTTTGTTCTTTCATCCCAAATATTAACACACTCTTCTTCTTTTCTGCTATTTCTCTTATCAATGTTTCCTTATTCTTCATAACATTAACCAGTTCCTTGACCTTTCTTTTTGTCTTCCTTCAACTGATCTTTAATTATTTCTTGTAATCCAACCATCTCAGCTTCCCTCGACTCAGTCCATTGTGTTTTCTTCAGTTCCCATCCTTTCAAACCTTTCATTTTGCTCACTAATCATTTCCTTAAAGTCATCTTTCTCCATTTTCTCCTCCAACCGTCTCTTATATTTTTTCAACCTCCACTCTCAAGTGTGCATTCTCATCCACCAATCGTTTTTCATTTTCCTCCAGTCTCTTGACTCTTTCTTTTAAAGCCTTGCAGAATTCTCTATCCTGCTCCTCTTCACTCCTCTGAACTTTTAATTCCTTCACCAACTCCTCAAATTTCTTCTCCAACATTACCAATTTACCTTGCATTGTTGCTCCTGTTGAAGATGGACTCATATTTTGAATGGTTACTTTTGGGTTTGCTCCCTGCGCCTCATCGGCATATTTTGAATTTGGTAACTTATTTCTTACAGGTCTATCCATTTCATTTCACTCTTCCTGGGAGCGTGTGGGTGTGTGGTGGTGTGCACTGGTGGTCAGGCCTGGTAGCTTTGTGTGTGTGGTGGGATGCATTGGTGGCTGTTTATGGCTGACCTTTGTGTGGTTTCTGTGCTGTCGTTTGGAGTGCGGAGGTTCCACCCCCTCCAATCACTCTTATGTACACGCCACCAGGCTACGTTCACTCTGTACACTCGTTCACTCGCCCTGGTTGCCCTTTTGTACTAGTGACGGTTCTCATTCCAGCACATTGTTTAGCGTGTGGAGTGTTAGGTAGATGGTACTCTGAGCAAGGAGGCATGTCCGCTCTCCACAGAGCGTGTATTTACCTATTTGTATTTACCTATTTATGTATTACAGGGCCCGAGCTAAGCTCTCTGTGTCCTGTCTCCTTGTCCACTCCTGTCATATCTCTCTTTCATCTGATTGACACACACTGCATCAACGACATCACTGCTCAGTTTATTCCACTTATCAATACTAGGATGCAGGAAACTGTACTTTCTCACGTCATTTAGACAGATGTCCTTTATTAGTTTTTTTCCATGTCCTCGGAGGTAATTACTTGTCACCTTTATCAATTCCCTGTCAGTATGTCAATCTTGTTCACCAATTTATACATAGTTATCATGTCTCCTCTTGTTCTTCTCTCTTCTAGTGATCAGCCCCAGCTTCCTCAGTCTTTCCTCATAGTCTAACTCCTGAGTCCTGGTACCATCCTTGTTGCCAGCCTCTGTACCCTTTCCACCTTCTTCACATTTTTCTTCATATGGTGACCATCACAAGCTGCATATTCTAACTGGGGTCTTATTAAGGTGCATAATATCTTCTTCATCATTTCTTCATCTAAGTAGTGAAATACAAGGCCAATATTTTTAAGCATGTTACATGTTTTCCCAAATATCTTGTTAATGTGTTTCTCCGATGACAAAGTGTTTTGCACGGTTACTCCTAAGTCTTTCTCCTCATTGGTCTCTTTAATCTTCTCACCACCCAGCCTGTAATCCCTGTTTGGTCTGTATCTACTTCTTCCCGTTTTCATAACATGGCTCTTGTCTATATTAAATTCCATCTGCCACACTTTGCTCCACTCATATATTTTGTCAAGATCTTCCTGTAACTTGTTACAATCTTCCACATTCTTTACTCTCCTCATAATTTTAGTATCGTCCGCAAACATATTCATGTAACTGTCAATTCCTACTGGCATATCATTAACATAAATCAAAAACATGATGGGACCAAGCACTGACCCTTGTGGAACTCCACTGGTTACCTTCTTCCACTCGGACTTCCTTCCTCTCACCACTGTTCTCATTTCTCTTCCCACTAAGTAATTTCTCATCCATTTTGCTAGTTTATCACTTACTCCTCCAATCTTCTTTAATTTCCACATCAGTCTATTGTGTGGCACTTTATCAAAGGCCTTTCTCAAGTCCAGATAAATAGCATCCACCCATCCCTCTCTATGTTGTAGTATGTCAGTCACTCTTGAATAAAAACATAATAAATTGGATACACGATCTTCCTTTTCTGAAACCAAACTGCCTTTCACTCAGAATGTTTTCACTTTCTAGATACTCACTCCACTTAGCTTTAATTACTTCTTCACATACCTTGCACAATATACTAGTCAACGATACTGGTCTGTAATTTAGCGGTTCCATTCTACTACCATTCTTATATATAGGCACAATGTCAGCTCTTTTCCACTCTTTCGGGACTAATCCTGTTCATATGGAGGTTTCCACAATATCAAATACTTCAACAATTGATCCTTACATTCTTTAGCAACCTCCCAGATATGCCATCAGGCCCCATTGATTTATTAATATCCAGATTGCTTATAATTTTCCTTACATCTTCTTTAGTAACCATGATGTCCTGCATTTGCTTTATTTCCGTAGGCCTTCCTCCCATAAAATACTCCTTCTTTGTAAACACTTTGCAAAAGTTGTCATTCAAAATTTCAGCTATATCTCTAGCATCTTCATATACTTCTTCCCCGTTTTTTACCTTTTCTATTGCCTTCCTTTTATTTAGTTTTCCATTTATGAATTTGTAAAACATTTTTGGGTCACTATCACAGTTTTCCACCACCCTCTGTTCATATTCCTTCTGTGCTGTTCTCCTTACTTCAACATATCTATTTCTTGCTGTTTTGTAGACTTCTCTTGATAATACATCACTGTTTTTCTTAAGTTTCTTCCATGCCTTTTCTTTGTTCTTTTTTGCTTTTTCACAATTTCTATTAAACCACTGTTTATTATTTAAAGTCCTCTTTCTGTGATATGGCACAAACTTTTCACAGCAGAGTTATACAAATCCATAAATTTATCGTATTTCAATTGCATATCCCTTTCCTGGTATACCACGGACCAGTCAATTTCATTAAAGAACTCCCTTATATGGTTATAATTTGCCCTAGTATAATTTAATTTTCCTCCTGCGTTCCACAATTTTATTCGTGCTTAATTCCGTATCCAGCTCAAAGCTTAGGACATCATGATCGCTTTTCCCCAAGGGACATTCATGTTCAATTTCCTCTTTAGAGAGATTCCCTGGTAAATACCAAATCCAACCTTGCTGCAACATCTTGTCCCCTGCACCTTGTTGGTGATCTCACCCACTGTGTCATCAAGTTATTTGTTGCTACCTTTAACAATTCTTCTGCCCACTCACCACCTTTCACCACTTCGTAGTCTTCCCACACTATTTCTTTGCAATTAAAGTCTCCAACTATCATCACTCTATCCTTTCTGATGAGTTCTTGCTTCATTCTGTCTAGAGTATTTCTCATCACCATTTGATACTGTTCATATTCCCAAGCACTGGTTCTGGGTGGTATGTATACTGTTATAATATTAATGTCCCTTTTGCCATCTGTTATAAGCATATTTATCACTTCCTCATTTCTCTTACTAAAGTTCACCTCCTTCACTATCAGATCTTCCTTAGTAAGAACCATTATACCACTACCTCCTTTATTTTTTTTATCATTTCTCCATACTTTGTAGTGTTTTACAACAAACCAGTCTAGCTTTATTTCGGGCCTTAGCTTTGTTTCCACTACACACATTATGTCCGGTTCGTTATTTCTTAGGTAATCCATACATTCTAGCCTCTTAGACAGAAATCCATCTATGTTAGTGTAAGTCACTTTTATTCCATTCCTAGTCTCATTCTTCCATGTAATGCCTATTCCGTCTGTTTTATCCACCACTTCTTTAGCCTCCCATTTCTCATCCTCCAAAAAAACTTGGTCTTTTCCTCCTCTGTTCTTTCGTCATTCCTCTCCTTCACTTCACTTCATTTTCATTCCTCATCTTGTGTGTGTGTGTGTGTGTGTGTGTGTGTGTGTGTGTGTGTGTGTGTGTGTATTCACCTAGTTGTATTCACCTAGTTGTAATTTTACAGGGCCTGGGTATCATACTGTGTGGCCCCGTCTCCATATCTACACACATCCAACTTTCCTTTAAAACTATGCACACTCCTTGCTGACACCACCTCCTCACTCAAACCATTCCACACCTCCACACATCTTTGTGGAAACTATATTTCTTCACATCCTTCAAGCATATTCCTTGGCTATCTTTTTACTATGCGATCTTGTAGTTCTATTTAAGTTTTCCTCTCTCAACATCATTTGCTCATTATCCACTTCATCCAGTCCATTCAACAGTTTATAAACCTGTATTAAATCTCCTCTTTCTCTTCTTTGTTCCAAGGTAAGCAAATTCATTTCTTTTAATCTCTCCTCATAGGTCATTTCTGCCAATTCCGGAACCATTTTTGTTGCCATTCTCTGCAATCTCTCCAACTTCCTTATATGCTTCTTTTTATAAGGGGACCAAACCACTCCAGCATATTCCAATCTTGGTCTAATTACCATACTAATTAATTTCTTCATCATATCTTTATCCATATAATGGAAGGCTAATCCAATATTTTTATCAAATTATACGTTTCTCCAAACATCTTATCAATATGAGCCTCAAACTGCCCATGGTCTTGTATTATCACTCCCAAATCCTTTTCCTTTTCCACCTTTTTCAACACTACTTCTTCACCCATCTTATATGACCCTCTTGGCCGTCTTCCACTCTTCCCATCTCCATCACATGACTTTTGCTCAGATTAAATTCCATTTGCCACCTCTTGCTCCACTCCCAAATCTTATCCAGATCTGCCTGTAAAATTTCACAATCTTCTTCACTCTTCACACACCTACACAACTTCGCATCATCCGCAAACAAATTAATATAACTGTTTACTCCTCTGGCATGTCATTAATATATACAAGGAAAAGTATTGGTGCCAGCACTGAGCCTTGTGGGACTCCACTCTCCACCACCAACCAGTCCGACTTTGCATCCCTTATTACCGTTCTCATCTCCTCCATCTCAAGTAGTTTTCCATCCACTTTAACACTTTTCCTTTCAGTCCTCCATAAATCTCTAATTTCCATAACAGTCTCATGTGAGGTACCTTGTCAAAAGCTTTCTTTAAATCCAAATATACACAGTCCATCCATCCCTCTCTCTCTTGTATTTTGTCAACCACTCTTGAATAAAAGCTCAGTAGATTTGTTACACATGACCTCCCTTTCCTAAAGCCAAATTGATGATCCGATAATAACTTATGATCCTCCAGGAACCGTATCCAATATTTCTTTATCACCCTCTCACAAATCTTACCGACCACACTTGTTAGAGACACAGGTCTATAGTTAAGAGGCTCTTCCTTACTGCCTCCCTTATAAATGGGCACCACTTCAGCTCTTTTCCACTCTACTGGTACTTCCCTGTTTCTAATGAACACCTTATAATATCATATAATGGATCAATCAATTCTTCTCTACACTCCTTCAATAATTTTCCTGAAACTTCATCTGGTCCCATCGCTTTATCATCTTTAAGTTCCTCCAACATTTTATATAACTCCTTTTAGGTATCTTAATGTCATCCATGTGCACATTTCCTTGTACATTCTGAGGCTTTACAAACATTGTTTCTTCAGTAAATACTTGCTGAAACCTATTATTTAGCAATTCCGCTATATTCTTAGGGTCATCTACTATCCCTTGCTCTCCTTTTAATCTTTCAATGGACTCTCTTTTTAAGTTTACCATTTATGAACCTGTAAAACAATTTTGGATGTTCCTTACTCTTGTCTACAATATCTTTTTCAAATTTTCTTTCTTCCTCCTCCTTACCCTCACATACTCATTTCTCGCCACTCTATAATTCTCCTTATTTAGTATATTCCTGCTCTTTTCCATCTTTTCCAAGCCACATCTCTTTTCCTTAGCCTTAACACAAGTTGCATTAAACCAATCCTTTCTTCCTTCCTCTCTCGTTTATACTTTGGTACAAATTTCATAACTCCTTCTTTATAATATTTCATAAAAATCTCATATTTCTTTTGCACTTCTCTGATTTGTAACATCTCCTCCCAATCTAATTTTCTGAAATAATTTTCAAACTTTCTGTGTCCATCTTTCTATAATTCAATCTACCATTCCTGTATGTCTCTTCTTCCTTCCTGTGTTGTTGCTATCTGCATTTCCATAACCACATGATCACTCTTTCCCAAAGGACACTGTATTGTATATCTCCACATAGGTACATTTCTCTTGTTAACACCAAATCCAGTCTAACCGGTTCATCATCTCCTCTATATCTAGTATTTTCCTTCACCCTCTGTTCCATCATATTTTCCATCATTAGATTAAGAAATCTCTCTCCATGCTTCCTCTCCAACACCACTTACTAGATTTTCCCAATCCACC